>NC_052518.1:97245595-97617437 GCF_014356525.2 Nilaparvata lugens
AGAAAGATTGAGAGAATCAGTAACTGACGATAATGAAGACAATCAGATGGCGATAAAAGAAGTTTGCGATTGCATAGAAAAGGCATCAAGCTCATCATTTCTACAGTGTCAGGGTCATGCTAACTTTAAGCAGAGGTGGTTTGATAACGACTGTAAGAGAGCTCGAGATAGAATGTTTAGTTTGTTGAATCTATTTAGGAAGTGTAACACAGCAGCATTGAAAGATATGTATATTTAGGAGAGAAAGATTTACAAGAAACTATGTCAGACTAAACGAGAAGCGTATCATGCGGATATTTACGGAGAGTTGAACAATGCTAATGACACAAAGAAATTTTAGAAGGCGATAACATCTTTCAAAAAACCATCTAGGCGAATGGCTACTAGCATAAGCTCAGATAATTGGGTGAAACATTTTCAAAAGCTATTGAATCCACTGTTGAGCGCTGACCCAGTCTTGTACGCAGAGCCGTTGGTTTTCAATGATATTCTTGATCGCGACTTCCAATTGGATGAGTTGAAAGCCCTCTTACGAAAGGCAAAAAATAATGAAGCAGCAGGTCAGGATGGCATCCCCTATGAGTTTTATAAGAATGGCCCAGACGAATTAATGAGAAGAATAACGGAAATATTCAATAATATTTATAAAACGGCAAACGTCCCAAATTCTTTTCAAAAATCAATAGTCTTCCCTCTACACAAAAAAGGAGATGTAAATCAGACTGAGAGCTACAGAGGAATATCTTTCATAGACGCAATAGCAAAACCGAAAACCGATAGCAAAACCGACTGCGTACAATTACCGCTGGTAATTTATTGAGCAGATTAGAAAAGTGGGTTATATTCGGAAATATTCAATAATATTTATAAAACGGCAAACGTCCCAAATTCTTTTCAAAAATCAATAGTCTTCCCTCTACACAAAAAAGGAGATGTAAATCAGACTGAGAGCTACAGAGGAATATCTTTCATAGACGCAATAGCAAAACCGAAAAACGATAGCAAAACGACTGCGTACAATTACCGCTGGTAATTTATTGAGCAGATTAGAAAAGTGGGTTATATTCGGAAATATTCAATAATATTTATAAAACGGCAAACGTCCCAAATTCTTTTCAAAAATCAATAGTCTTCCCTCTACACAAAAAAGGAGATGTAAATCAGACTGAGAGCTACAGAGGAATATCTTTCATAGACGCAATAGCAAAACCGAAAACCGATAGCAAAACCGACTGCGTACAATTACCGCTGGTAATTTATTGAGCAGATTAGAAAAGTGGGTTATATTCGGAAATATTCAATAATATTTATAAAACGGCAAACGTCCCAAATTCTTTTCAAAAATCAATAGTCTTCCCTCTACACAAAAAAGGAGATGTAAATCAGACTGAGAGCTACAGAGGAATATCTTTCATAGACGCAATAGCAAAACCGAAAACCGATAGCAAAACCGACTGCGTACAATTACCGCTGGTAATTTATTGAGCAGATTAGAAAAGTGGGTTCACGTTAACAAAATAATAAACGAATATCAGGCAGGTTTCAGGAAGGGATATTCCACAGTTGACATTCAATTTATTATCAATAGCCAAGTTGAAAATTAGTCGAAAACGAGGTAAACTCTTCTGTTTTTACGTCGACTTCTCTTCCGCGTTCGATACGGTAGACAGACGAGCGCTTTTCTACAAACTCTCGTGCATGGGGGTTTCATCAAAGTTTTTGAAGATGCTCAGAAATATATATTGCGGAAATAATGGAACCACTGCACGATTATGGGGTGAGGATGGTCTGACGGAGGAGTTCAGTACAGGAGTAGGCTTAAAACAGGGCTGTCAGATGAGTCCTCTCTTATTCTCACTTTTTTTAAATGATTTGGAGGGGGAATTGGGAGGAGGAGCAAGAGTGGGAAACCTACGAATAAAACTTGTTATGTATGCTGATGATATTGTGTTACTAGCTGAAACAGAAAAAGAACTACAAGATATGATATTCAGTCTAGAAATTTATTGCAAGCGATGGAATCTGAGAGTGAACTTGAATAAATCGAAAATAATGGTATTTAAAAATGGCGGAAGGCAAGGGAGACAGTAGGAATGGTTTTTTGACGGGAATCGGATAGAAAGAGTTAACGAATATAAGTACTTGGGAGTAATTATGACATCAACCCTTAGCATGTCTCCTCATCTTGGAAATAAATTGGGAAGTGCGAAAGCAGGGCTAAATGCTGGCTGGGGGCAATTCATAAATAATAGGAAAGTTAATACCTTTATAATAACCTTTAGTTAATACCTTTAGTAATAGGAAGAATAATACCTTTCCTTTTCAACAAACTACCCGGAAACATAAGAGACTACTCAAAAACGGATGTAATGATCTATGTAATAAACAATCCCAACTTGATTTCAACCCAGTGAAATCGAAATGAGAATAAAACACAGTGATAATAGTACTCTAAATTCTGAAATAAACAATAAATATTTATTATCATTATTTGAATAATAATTTCTAATAGGCCTGCGTACGATGAATTTTCTTTTTCATCTTTCAAATAGCCTATTCCGCTGGTTTTAAATTATTATATATATGTTGTAAAGTCACTGCCGCCAGCCTGAACGACTAATAATTTAGTAATATTAATATTGTATAAAATACTTCCTACTTTATTCCTTCTTTTATTCCTTTTAGTTCTTAATTAACTCCTTATTTATCATGCATATAATAATGTTATTTATTAACTCTATTACTCTTAATTCTGATTATTATGTTCTTTTTTATTTTCTCATTATTATTGTAATTCCTTTTTTTCATTTCTTGTATTCACGACAAATAGCCTAATTTTATTTTATTTGTACTTTATTTTAATTTAATGTTGTGAAAATTTTGTTTTGATATGGCACCTGCTGGAAAACCCATGGGTTTAGCAGGACCCAACATTGTAAAAATTATTTTCCAATAAAATTGATTGATTGATTGATTGATTGATTGATTGAAGTACCATTGTCGGCTAAGTGGGTTTTATACAGAGCTGTAGCAAGGGCAATGATGGTGTATGCTGCTCAGGTGTGGGGATATAGAAGGTTTGAACAGGTGGAAAAATTGTGGCGCTTTTTCATTAAAAGATTGTTGAACCGGCCTTACAATACACCCAGTTATATTCTATTCTTAGAAACAGGAGAACCGCCGCTTTTTGAATACACGCTCCGATTACATTTCAATTATGTTTGCAAGGTAATGAAAATGCAGGATTGGCGCTTACCTAAGCTACTAGCAGCCCAAGTTGTAAAAAAAAAGAGTTGGTTTCACAGGCCAGTTTCACACGGCAGAGACCTCGCTCCTGGAATATCATATTACTGAAGATCATATTTCATATTTTGCAGCTCTCCTGTACTTTCACATGGGGATCTTACGAATAAGCCGACAGATCTAACAACTACGCCGCCGTTTGCTCAAAGTTATGACTCATCACTTTTTCTCAAAGTCTAACTTCCTTAAAAATATAGATAGAAGATTTCTGATTTCGGATTTGGATTCAGCGACCCCAAATTCTTTAAAGCGTAAGTCCCATTTTCAAAAATACCCGAAAACAAGGGAGTTATAGCTGTTTTTAATATAGCTTTCCATTATCATATGATTATATAGTACGTACTAAGATAAATAATACTCCTGCCTCACAAAGGGACAGGCAAAGGTTTTAAGAAGTTTTTGAACACCTGAGAAGTTTATACATAAACATTTTTAATTTTTAAAAGTTCTAGTTTTCCAAAAAAATATTGAACTATGAAAAGATGAATCCAAATATGAAATCATAAATCATCTCCACTCATCACCCAATAAAATAGGAGGAAAAGGAATGTTGTACAGTAAAATTCACTGAATTTCAATTGTCATTCAACAATCCAATTTATCAGGTTCAAATCGTTGAATATCACTTTAAATTCCCAGCAATTATTGACTATTTCTTTTTACAATCAGAAAAATCTATTATGAACATACAGAATAAACATTGTGCTGATCTGAATCGATCTATGGTAATAATAGGAATTGAAAGAATAGAAAATGTCATGGCATTCCAAGTAGTGATGTCTGTGTATTAGACTGCTGAGTTGATAATGCATAGTGAAAAAAAGTCATGAATAGCTCAGACCAGCCTGGCCTATGATGAACCGGTATAAACAATTCATAGAATTCTTAGAATTCATAGGAACGGTAAAAAAATCAATTTTACGAAAATCTATGTACATGTAACTGGATTTAGAAGATCAATACGATAATGTTCTTTATCACAATTTAATCATAGAAATGTTTAAGTGAAAACGTTGGGCGCAAACCTTCTGCCATGAGGAGACAAATAAATTTATGAAAAGCTTGATAGCTTGAATAGTGATCTGATATTTGTTACACGTTTTTATTCTAAGACATAATATGTCTTAGACTAATTTTTAATGTTTCTTCAATCGGCAGGAAAACTTTGGTTTTTCAAAGTTATCTTACTCCCTTATTTTGGGGTATTTTCAGAAATCAAGATAAATAACCTACCAAATTTCCTACACGAATACAGTGTAAGTTGTATTATAATAGCTACAGTACTTACGTACTGTATAGTACAGTACCTGTTCGTTTTTACCGTATAATTATATGATAATAGAAAGCTTTATTAAAAACAGCCATAACTTCCTTGTTTTCGGATATTTTCGAAAACGGGACTTACGCTTTAAAGAATTTGGGGTCGCTGAATCCAAATCCGAAATCAGAAATCTTCTATCTATATTTTTAAGGAAGTTAGACTTTGAGAAAAAGTGATGAGTCATCCTTTGAGCAAACGTCGGCGCGTAGTTGTTAGATCTTGCCGCTGCTTGCCTCGAGGGGAAAAGACGTGACAAAACGAGGTTCCTGGATAGGAGTCACCATGTGGAAGACACGATTTGACTCAATGTACTTCGACAAAAAAACGAGAACACTGTTCAGTGTTCAAGTTGCACGTCTCCTTCGTGTGAAAGAGGCCTTAGATATGTCGCAAGAGCTGGGTGCCAATGTTGATTTGAGTTTGGACAATCTGAGTAATTGGAAAAGTTAAGTTAATAAAATTTGGGATTCAAGGAAATTGAGAAACATTGAGGATTTTAAGATCTTAAGGATTTTAGGATTTTAAGAATTAACCAACTGCCCTGGTGCTTTGCGTGAACTTTTCGAATATCTAAGAGAACACCTGCCTAGATGCTTGGTCTTCGAGTGAACATCATATAAACGAAATCATATAGGAACAGCTGTTCTAAGTGAGAATTTGTGTGTATTTTTGGCTTCAAAATTCATAAAATAGCTTAATTAATACAATGTGCAGTGATAATTAAGTGTAATATTTAACTATAATTTGGTGTTTTAATTTTTCTAAATTTAAAATTTGCATCTCATATTTATTTTTGGACGAAAGTTGAGCTTGAACTTCTTACAGAAGAAACATAACCTATTTTTTGGACATGTAATCAAAATTTGGGAATGGAATAGTTTTGGGCCAAGCCTGTTTGTTCCTTCCCAATCATATTTATATGATTTGTTATTGTATCCATGTATAAATAAATAAATAAATCTCAGCAAACGCAGCCAGACATCATACCATATATAAGAGTCTCACGAGTGTGAATTTGGGGGGTGATGGCCATTTAAAGGAGGAATTTGGTTTGCCAGACATCAGGTGGATAATGAAACTGAGAGGAGAAATGTTAAATTTGAATGACAGACCGTGGTTGGAGGGAAGAATTAGAATGTTGATATTGTGAAATAGCCCATTGAGATTTTCTGTGAATTGTTGTTGCTTTTATAGTGTTTTATCTCTCTGTTATGTTTGATTTATTTGTATATATTGAATTTCTCTCAAATGTTCACTTTTAAATAAAGTTTTCTGTAATTCTTATCATAGATAAAATGAAAAATCTCAACTCGAGCTGACGGCGAAAGCCAAGCTAAGGATGTTATAAATTTGTATTCTTGTATATTGTGCTGTTGAAAATAAAAAATCATTATTATTATTATTTAAATGTCGGAGCCTATTGTACTATTTTGTATCTAATTGCGAACAATAATTATACTGTAATAGTGTGCAAAATCATCTTTGTCTACAGCCGAACAATATAACCTTAGGTAGAATCAGGAACGTTATAATCTTAGGTAGAATCTGTGGAACAAATCGTAGCTGAAAGCTTCACGAGTTTGGCGATTCTGTATTTTTCTCCGTGTTTCTAGTAGGCTAAGTATAGTTGAAAATGAATAAGGAAAGACGAGAAAAAAGATGCTGTTTTCTTCAAAACACCTCCAAAGGGGGGGACCCTTCGTTGTCAGCAACTCTGTTAATTTATTGCAGTGTTTTGCTCACCGATCTCAGCCCGTCTCACTCACACATGCTTTCAGTATAGCGCTATCTCACTCCTTCTCTCAAAAACCTTTCACTGAAGGGAGTGATGCTGACTGAAAAAGACACAAAACTAACACACTACTTGTGAACACTCGGTAACGGAAATGATTAGATTCACGCTGGACAGCAAACACCATTATAGCCGCATTATTTTAATTCACCAATGTCCTACCAATGAACAATACATCTCAACTCTTAACTTTGCTGAAATGCTGAAAGCCTTTCGAATTCAGCGACTAAAATTACTTACTGCGCAGGATGTCAAAGTGCATGAGCTATTTTCAAATTGTGGTCCTCAAAAGTCTGAAAGAGTTACACAATCTTTCAAATCTGAATAATCAGGTGGAACAAGCATTCTCCATACAAACAAGCTTACTTATTTCCTATCCATCAAAATCATGATGATTGAAGAATACCCTCAAAAGCTTACTTAATTTTTTCTCATGGAAATCATGATGATTGAAAAATATGTTCAAGAGCTTACTTATTCTCTTCCCATGAAATCATGATGTTTGGAAAATATAAGATGATTTATCATTTACACCCCTGTTTTGTGTGTAACACACTCAATTACAATCGAACAGATTAAAAATGAAATGAATCTTATGAATGAATATTCCTATATTATACTCTCACTTCTTACAATCATACTATCAACACCTCGATTATGAGACTATGAGTAACTTCATTATTACCATTAAATAGGATCTATATCATAATAGTTATTCTAATTGTAATTTAAATTTGAGAGTTTTAATGGTAATAGAATAAATTTATACCGTACTGAAATTATTGCTTGAGTCAGTGGGCTTTATGAAACATAGGATATGCTATGCATTGATTAATTTCTCTATTCGGGAAATTGACTGCGATCACCAGTAGTGTGAAATTGTTACTACAGTCTTCTAAATTTTAAACGTGAACATTGAACCCTGTCATACATTGTCTCAAAGATCCATCGATATACTACGATGTATATTTCAATGCAAAGATCTTGTTCAGGTAATAAGAGTTGAATGGGATAGGGAAAAAGAGAGAAAGGAGAAAGAGTCGAGGAAAGAGAAAATGAGTGAGAGAGAGCGTGGAGAGGAAAGAGAAAGAGGAAAGCTTGTCCCTGAAGTCGGCTGTACCAGTTTAGCCTCTATATAGCAATATAGCACTAATGAGTAACGACCCAAAAAACCCAGGAAAGTTGTTCTTTGTTGCTAGAGCTTGTCTAGAGGATGCATATAATGTGTCGGCATCATCACCCTTAAGAAAGTCTTAAGAAAATTTTGGCAACAAAGACTGTAGGTAGAGAACAGTTCCATTGACCTTTCTGGGACAGGAAGCATGGACCTTCCTATTGAATTTGCACCTTTGTTAGAAGGAGTCGAGATGTAGCTTGGTCTTACAACATGTGTGTCTGTCACCAAACAATGATGTATTCTTATTTCAGCACCAGAGATAGCTTTCAAACCCATGTCAAATGCAATGAAATTCGCCATGCTCGAAACTGAAGGCCAGAGTTAGTGATGGGAATGTGTGTGATAGAAAGCAGGGATTGGAATGTTGAATTCCAATACAGGAGTTGAATGTTGAATTGAATAATATAGCATAGTTTCAGAGTATTTTGATGGAATATTTATAATAGACCTATTGTGAAAACATTGACAACAAGAAGTTTATCTAACTCGACTACAGGTCACACAGTGACAAACAGAAAGTCAAGGGCTTTAAAATCACTTTCAGCTGCTGATTTAGAACCACTCTCTCCCTCTCTCTCTCTCTCTCTCTCTCTCTCTCTCTCTCTCTCTCTCTCTCTACCTCTCTCTCTCCGCACAAGCTTGCAGCTTTAAGGCTAGCCGCATATCGAGACGCAGGTGACGTGACACGACATGACGCAAGTCTGCTAGATGAGTTAATAGCATTTCATCATAAATGTTCACATTAAGACAATGCTAGCAAGTGTCAACATTATAATAGGCTCCAATTCTGCTTTCCAATACGAGCTGCTTGTTGATGATCACTTTTCCAATATCAGCCTGAGAAATATCTACTGATGACATTGTTGACTGCAGTGTTGTGTTGGGCATGGCGTCCGAAAGCGCCCCACAATGTGAGTAGAAGCTAATATCTATTTTTCATTTAAATTCAAACTGCTATATCGTATTGAAAAGGTGATTATAATATATGATCATAATGATATAAACTTATCTAGCAGAACTCCATGTGATGTGTCGCGTCACAGTTTGCGACAGGCCTAAAGCCGCGTCCACATTATTGAAATCGCAGTGTGTGAGTAGGCAGTACAAAAACTTCACTAGAATGTCACCAAGTGATTTTGAATATCTATTAATTGAAGTTGGAACTCAGATAGCCAATAAGACAACACAATCGTTCGCTGCTCGTGCTAATCTTGCTTTTCAACGACTGCGAATCCCTTTGTGTTCGACCTGGAGACCGACACATCGGTGGATCGGCGCGTGCCCCGAACGAGCGGTTCGTTAGTGGTTCGCGACAGCGTCCACACTACGGACGAGCAGCGAACGAAAAGTCCGCGGACTGTCATCCACACTACGGACGAGCAGCGAACGAACAATCCGCGGACGGTTCGTTCGCTGCTCGTTCCGTAGTGTGGACGCGGCCTTATATGCATAACCCTCAGAAAAGCGCTTGAACTGTATTAGTTTTACTCAAGATTTACTGAAAATATTGTCAAATTATGTCTGGTATTTCCACAGGTTGCAGCGTTTTACCAGATTTTTTCTGGGGAACAGTTTATTCCAAAATATTTATACAGGTTCGTTCACTTCACCTGTTTATATTGAAGTTACATTTTGAGGTTGGTTACATATTGAGGTTACATGTTTATATTGTGACTACAACTAGACAAAAGCTTTTAGAATGAAACAATCGTATATTATTTTTTTGTGACAGAAGGTAGCGCGCCAGATACTTTCCAGATTTCAATGTTACTTATGTTGATGTTTATGATGATTTGAGAAAGAATTGAATTGATGAGGAATGTTCACGGTTCAAAGTGATTAATCACTAAACAAGATCGTAAAGTTTGTCTCATTACTTGTATATTTTCAATATCACATAGCATAGAAAATTTCAATTTTTGTCAGTTTGTTGCCGAAAAGAGTTTTGATAGTCGAAAGTCGGTAACATGACTGTTTAAATTGAAGCCAATTTCACAGTCAACCACACTAGGCGACTAGAACAATCGCCAAACAGCTTGTAATGGTCACGCAGCTGATCATTTTCAGTGGGATTCGCTTTAAGCTTTCAGCATTTCTTATAAATAACACCAACGCTTTCCATTCAATACATGTTGACTGCTTGAAGAGAATTCAACTATTGGTGTGTTGTGGTCTCTACTGGGACTGCTGTGACAAGGGACTTAAGTTAACTACCAAGCGGAAAAGCATTGAGGTGAGGTTTTCATTGACTAGCACCGCGGAAACAGGGTTTCTTTCAACACTCCCCAACCCTCCAAACAGTGAAAGTGATAGAGGAGAAACATATTGTGATATCTTATTGGGTCGTAAAGCTGTACAAAATGTGTGTCTATGAAACTGTATACAATAATTATTCCAATTTTCAAGTTGGGCTACAACCAACTTGATTAAATATAAGTTTAATTACATAAGTTGGGTTACATTTATAATCTTTCCCACACAAATTCTTCGTTTTGTTAGAGTTTCAAATTAATTCTATTGAAACAAACCTTTGTGAACCGATAGGAATCTAAAAAGAAGGAAGAAATAGAAATGCAAATAGATCTTATTCGTATTGATAAGAAGAGATAAAATCAACAGGAAGATAGCGGACCTGCCGAAAGATCTCGTTGTCACAGTAAGTGAATAAATTCATTTATTGAAAAAATCGGACTACTAGTCGTTATTTTTAATAGAAAAAAAGTGATTTAATAGTAAGCAGTACGTGATGGAAAACAATATTGAAGATAAAATCATTCATGCAATACTGTGACCAGAGATGACAGAAATACTCTATAGTTTTCTTTACTCTATGCTGTAAAGTTGAGTGGTAGAGTGAATATTACTGTCCAGACTTCTCCACGTCATTTAATAAAGATAATTTACAGTATAGAGAATTCAAAGTCATATCAATAATTTTGAGTAGAACCACAGTGCAGTCTTGCTTTCTGGCTACTCGACTGAAAAGTGTTGTGATGTGATACAGTGGTGAAACAAGCATTAGTAGACCCTTCACCTAAGATAAGAGCAGGTTGCTTTAACACCTGCAAAATCTTTTGTTTCTCGGGTGAGTCACATCTCACATACGCAGTAGGGTGTAGAAGCACTATCTCCTTGAGGACAGATAGTTTATTTCCGTTTTACCTGCCAGCATCTGAGTTGAAAGATTTATTGAAACAACTGTTCCATGAATGCATTCGATAGATTGCTAGAGGCTAGTCGCTAAAGACAACCAAAAGTTTCCAATTATTTTCAACGAAATTTTTATCATTCTACTATAAGCAATAATTCCTTGCTTTTTATTGATTGAATTGCTGTTATTCATATTCAAAGTATATCAATTTCAAATTGGGCATCTCCGCTGATCACATATTTGTCTGTTGTTCTCTTGTTTGATGTCACATTCTGGTATGTTCTTACACACGTTCATGCGTTTCTTACTAACTCTTCCATATATAATTAGAGTAATTATATCTTAAAGTTGATATAGGTCTTCCAAATTCGATTACGACTTTCAATTTTCTTACTCAACTTCAATTTTTGAAATGAATCAATATTACTCAGAACTTTTGAATATGTGGAGTTGATTGGCATCTGAGTCTTGAGTGAGTGTGGGAAAGTAAAGTTTGGTGATAATAGAGCCAGTTTAGTAAAAGAATTTCTGAAAAGAAAGTAGAAGATATTGTCTATTCGAATAGGGCGGGAGTGGCATACAACTCCAAGCTGTCACTTCTGCAACAAAAACCTCATCAATTGATCCCTTTTCAACCTCTTACTGACCCTCATTTCTTGGGAAATCTTTGTCTTTTAAACATTTACCTTGCAAACAAAAGTCTGCTTGCAATGTTTTGTTGAAAATTGGGTGTTCACTAGTTGAAAGGGGCGGCAACATCAAAGTGGTCAAGTTATAATACATTAAATAACTGACTAAACATGAGAAACAATTTACCTGACATGCTTTTCACATGACTTGGAATGCAATATAAATTCAATTCTTTATTCATCTATACAATAAGAACATTATGAAAATTATAGGGAGGGGAAAAATAAGGTAACCTACTGCTATTCCTCTCCCAAATTCAGATAATACATAGTCACCAAGTGGTAATTAGTCATCCAAGTGGTTCATTCTATTGACAAGTAGGCAGAGGGGTCGATTAGATGAACAGATGAATACCATATAAATGATTATGAATTAAATAAAATCGTTGGTGATTGAGAGTTCAGTAGTTGATACGGTTGCATTCTGTATCAAATGAAGTCAATCAGAAATGTCAGTGAGTCACAATGGATAGTATGCAAGGTAGTACCATTACATGGAAGGTAGATCAGGTGCCCAGAACTCTTTCTCCTTCTCACTACTAGCACAGGAGAGGTAAACCAAAACCTTTTCTTTCCTCTATGTTATATCAATGTTGTAATATTTTTGTAGTACATGAAAAAGTGTCACATTAGAGAAATGATTTCACAATATTTTCTTGTTTGATAAATTGAAGTTGCAAGCTTTGTTATCAAGGCTATTCGCTCTCATTCCAGCTTGCATGAACTTTCAATTCGTTTACATTTAAGTGCACTCTCAGCTGACTGTTTTCAAACTAAGTTAACAATCGGAACCTGTAAAGTTCCAAAGGACAAAGTAAGTTAGAAGTAACTTTATTGAAGTTAATTCAAAACTGGAATTATCTACACTGGACCCGCGATGAAACGTGGTTCATGATACCTCAAACTCAGTTTGATTGAATCTGATATATAATGACAATTTCCCAGTGTTTTCATTATGGATATAAATCACAACATCTAACCAGCAATAGTATCTGAGCTGATGTAAAAAGGAGCGTACAGATATATGCGCCGTGAACATGAGCAATTCACTTTTAATCAGCTGACTATATCTGTATTTTTACAGAAACGGTAAGATACAGATATAAAAAGCTTGGCATCAGCTGATTAAAAGTGAATTGCTCATGTTCGCGGCGCGTATATCTGTACGCACCTTAAGATAAACCGAGCAGTCCTGACCGAGGTTCATCGAAACTCAAAAAATTGGATTTCATTGAAGATTGAAGCTCGACTGAACGTCTAACTTTTATCTCGATAACATTTTTGGATCACGCAGCTCTTGATTTCTTTTTTTGAAGATGATGCCCACATGATCGTTTTTGCTTCTGCATGGGTAATGGGAAGTGCGTTGTTGAATTGATGAGATGATCAAATGCCCATGCCATCGCCGGGATTCGAACCCACGAATCAGGCAGTGCTAGTAGAGTTTGGTCTAGAGACAAGACCAACCCAGTATCCGGCCGGCCATGAATTATATTCAGTCACTATCAATATGAACTGGACCGTATATATGTCTGAAAATTATAACTTCCAAATATTTATTTCGAAATATATTTTCACTCAGCACGGCCGAGCGAGTATGAATCAATCCATAGAAACAATCAAAATAAAACAATTGAATAATATTCTCACTGTACCAACCATTTTTACTGATACTGATATGTAGGAATCCAGTATTCGAACCTTCTTTGATCGAATCCTGAAATCTATTGAACGAGCGTATTGTTGACTAGAGCCTCGAGTCGTTGTCAGTTGGTGGGTTTATTTGTTCGATGATTACTTTCGATTGCTTTCATGGATCAACTTCAAATTTTCAACATATATTCTTTGCATCTTTAAACAAATCAAGTTTGTTGGCCAACGGAATTGACTCGCTTTCCGTCCTTTCTGAGGTTTTATTAGGGTAACATTGAAAGTGCATGAGAAGACAATTTGTAGTAACTTATCATCCAGCTGATTGTGTTTTGGGAGCTATCACAAGGATTGTCAGTATTTTATGCGCTATCACGTGATGATAACATAACCTTTAGACTGTGTATTCCAAATTAAGGTTTGAAGCAGTTTTGGGCAAATGCCTATTGTTTTTACCTAAATTGTATTTGCAGATGAATAAATGAATAAATGATTTTAGCTGTCAGCCTTGAATTTCAATTCTGACTTATTTACACTAGTCAAGTTCACCATTACATTGAGATTCTGAATTATATACAACCAGTTTTATTGACGATCTTTAGGTGAGAACAGACCATTTGCTTTTGCGTACACGCATTTTCCTTTTCATCAGCTGATTAATCAGCTTATTATATCTGTATTTTTACAGTAAGATACATATATAATAAGAAAAGCTGATGAACAGCGAAGTATGTAAGTAAATTAAAACCTACTCTAGAACATGGTACGCCATAGTGGAGTAGGTCAATTTCCACCCAGAAAAAACTAAACAAGTAGAGGACACATTATAAGAAATTTTTGTAACTATTGTATGTAATTGTAATTTATCTAATATTTTGTGCAATTGATGTTGTAGTTTTAGTTTTCTGGGAAATGAACATTTATTTATTATTAAATGTATGTATGTGTGTTCGTGGCGCATAAGTCTGTGATCACCTTTACATCTAGGGATGAACCCAATACTTCGTTTCACACTTGTTTTCTAATCACCCCTCCGCGATCACAGGTTTTCGTTGAAACTCATAGTGAAACTGAAATGTATATGTTTTTTTCATAGCATACATGAAATTCAATTCATGATTTTGAAGTATAATATTGAATTCCAATCGAGTGTCTCATCCTTCGATTCATTTGTCAAATGATAGAAAAGGATAGCAACACAATGTCAATCAAATACTGCTTTTATAAACGTGGATTTCACTATAGGTTGACAGAGTATACATAATAATGTCTGATTCAGTGATGTAAGGATAATTCTGTTAAAACTCAAGATTGATGAAACTCAAATATCTCTGAAGAATATCTCTCCTTCTGAAGTATGAAAGTATCAACGATTTATTTATGTCCCATTGTGTTTGCAAAATCCGTTATTTTGGATCTGGGCCCTTACAAATAGAATGCAATTATGCTTCTATTATTAGCTTATTGACAGGATAGAGGTCTGGGTTTCTCCACTTTCCAAAATTCTGATCTTACAATGAAATTTTGAATTGTCAGGTTGCTACTCGGGTTCTGGAAACAGCCCTTTGAGAATTGTTCAATAGAGGCCTAAAAAGGATCATCTTTCAACTCTTCACTTGCATACTCTAT
Organism: Nilaparvata lugens; assembly: GCF_014356525.2. Classification (NCBI taxonomy): domain Eukaryota; kingdom Metazoa; phylum Arthropoda; class Insecta; order Hemiptera; family Delphacidae; genus Nilaparvata; species Nilaparvata lugens. The sequence goes on from NC_052518.1 coordinate 97,260,308, forward strand.
TGTTCTCTGATACCGCTTCATTACCCTCATGAGTGTATTGTTCTGTTACCTGGAAGGCACTTATAGCTGGTAGCGAGCTTCAACTTGTCTCTTACTTTGCACCTTACATGATGTTCAATTATTGTATTTTCGACTATTTGATCTAAATCTGTGATTAGTACTTGTGATTTATTATTCCCAATAGGTTCATTCGATGGAACTGAACTTGCTCTCAAGCTATGTACAAACTACGTTCGCTATTTATCAGCTGATGATATTCTCATTATGTTTGTGTATGGTTGTTGTTTGTGCTAGTGCAATGGAAAATCTTTCAAGTGAAGTGGAGTGGACAAATGATCAGGTCATTACTTTGATAGAGTTGTTTAGAGAGAAGCCTGTCTTGTGGAACCACACCCTTTCGGATTTTAAAAACAAAAATTTAAAAAATTATGCTTGGAATGAAATTTCCCAGGAAATAAAAGTAAACAAACTTGAAGTCCAGTCTAAAATGAGGAATTTGATTACAACATTCCAACGAATTAATAAGAAGGGAAAAAGTGGTTCTGGAGCCTGAGTGTGATGAAGATGCCAATACATTAACTAAGCTATAATGAAAGCTAAGCTATACATTACTTAAGCTATAGAGTTTCTTTGTTTGATTTGGAGTTTTTCTGTTGTATACATTTATTTCTAATTTTATGAATTGTGTTACTTTGAAACATTAACTTAACTTTGTGTTCATATTTTATTTACAAGTCACTACCAGGTTGCAATTTCTTTTGTCTAGATTTATTAACTCAGTGCACAACGTAAACAAATAAAAGGTATCTAAAAATAACAATATTTAGTAATTTTCTTTCTTTGCCCACCTGTATGTTATCCTTCAGGAAACCTATAACAGCCTCACAAACCTCTTGCACTAAAATAGATATCGCACTTTTGGAAACTTTAAACAAATAACTGAGACTAGTATAAGAGTCGCCACTCGCCAAAAAGCGCAATGTAATAGCCAATCTTTCTCAATCAATCAATCAATCAATCAATCAATCAATTTTATTGGAAAATAATTTTACAATGTTGGGTCCTGCTAAACCCATGGGTTTTTCAGCAGGTGCCATATCAAAACAAAATTTTCACAACTTTAAATTAAAATAAAGTACAAATAAAATAAAATTAGGCTATTTGTCGTGAATACAAGAAATGAAAAAAAAGGAATTACAATAATAATGAGAAAATAAAAAAGAACATAATAATTAGAAGTAAGAGTAATAGAGTTAATAAATAACATTATTATAAGCATGATAAATAAGGAGTTAATTAAGAACTAAATGGAATAAAAGAAAGAATAAAGTAGGAAGTATTTTATACAATATTAATATTACTAAATTATTAGTCGTTCAGGCTGGCGGCAGTGACTTTACAACATATATATAATAATTTAAAACCAGCGGAATAGGCTATTTCAAAGATGAAAAAGAAAATTCATCGTACGCAGGCCTATTAGAAATTATTATTCAAATAATGATAATAAATATTTATTGTTTATTTCAGAATTTAGAGTACTATTATCACTGTGTTTTATTCTCATTTTGACTTCACTGGGTTGAAATCAAGTTGGGATTGTTTATTACATAGATCATTACATCCGTTTTTGAGTAGTCTCTTATGTTTGCAGGTAGTTTGTTGAAAAGGAAAGGTATTATGTAGAGCAGAGATCTTTTTCCATAAATATTATTGAACCGGGGAATTTGGTATATTATTGGTGACCTGAAATTGTAATGGGCAGGAGGAGCTAGAAGTCTATAGTGGAAATTATTTTTGAAAAATACTATTATTTTGAAGGTGTAAAAATTTCTTGGTGTCAGAGTTTGATAAAAAATTTGTAGGGTTTGAAGGTTGTTCAAATTTAAGTTTAGATGGGGTATTCTAGACGAAATAACTTTTAGGATCCTCAACTGTATTATCTCTACTCTCAATAATAAGTAATTTGCAGCACAGCCCCATGATTGAACTCCATATCGTATAATGGATTCTACTAACGACTTATAAATTAAATACAGGCAATCAACAGTGATGTTTTTATGTAAATAAAATATTTTAGCGCTTAATGCCTGGAGTTTCTTGGATATATTGTCAATTTGAGAATGCCATCTCATGCTACAATCTATCATTATTCCAAGGTAACGTGTATCACTGACCAAAGACAGAGATGGACAACTACAGTTTTCAAAAGAGTTAGTGAAGAGGCACTTACAGTTGTGAACAAAGATTTTTGGAGTTCCTTCACATCTAATATGGGGTGATTTGAAATGCATTAACACTGTTTTTTTTCTTAAAACTCGCACTGGAATTTCTTTCCTGTAGTTAGTATCCTGTTTACTAATTATGTGTCCAATACCAACAATTAAACTTTCAAAATCGTCACTTGACATTCTTAAAAAGTTTTTTACACTACCATCGCATCTCAATTCTCCCGTCAAATGATCTGTATCATCTCGATTCAAATCATTTAAAAGATAGCTGCCGCTATACTTTGCTCTTGCCTGCAATGAAGGTCGAAGTATCTTCTCGGTTTTTTACATTTTGATAAAATAACACTCGCTGCCGCAGCAAGAACAACCTCTTCAGCACTCGACATTCTACATACTGTCTGATTTTCTACATACTGTAAAGTTTAGTTGCAAGTTGCAAGTTGCAGACCTAAAAACAAACTATGTGCCCAGATTGCAAGTACAAGTTGCAGACTTCCATCGGCAACTAGCGTCTGCAATCGAAGTTGGCAATTTTTTGTTGCCAACTCCGGTGTAAACGCGGCTCAATGGCCGTGAATTGTTTTAATATATCAGTGGTTTTCACTATATCTAGTCCGTTTTTTGAACTATTCTTAACGACAATACAGTCTATTTTCTTTGAATATTAGTTATTAAAACTAGCACTGATAATAATATTCAAAGAAAACTAGTACTAATATTCAAAGAAATTGGACTGTAGTGTCGTTAAAAAACGGATTATTACTTTCAGTTGGTCATGGATAGTAATATAGATGAGTAGTATCTAGTCATTTAGATTCAATATGGATATCCACCACATCACCTTAACAAAAAACATCACGTTTCAACAGGATATCTTTCTACTGTGGTTATTATGTGACATACTTATTGATTTATTGATGAGGTTCTTGTTTGTCAACATACCATTAAGATGCAAACTGAGGTTTATTGTAATTTGTGCAATTATATGAAATCTAATTTTATCTCATGACCCAATGTAACCTTTCAAATGCGATGCTGTTATAGGAGGTGGTGATAACTTTCGGAAATGACTGACATTATTTGTAATTTATGTAGAGATGAAAATATCTCTAAAGGCGTCAATTCTTTCTATTTACAAACTATTTCTACTAAACATCATTGGAAAATAATAGATTAGGTTTTTGGCTTTTTAATTTTTTGTTCACTGTTCTTTTTCCAATGCGCTACAGGCAGTAGTCTAGTTTTTGTAATGTTTTATTAACTTTTACAGTAATTTCAATCAAAATCCTAGACTAGACTCGGAGACTCGCATCTTTCAATTTCTACTTCATAGTTTATATTTCTCTTTATTATTTACCAGCAGGTAACCTGTGCTTCGCAAGGTTCAAATATTAAAAACTTAACAAACTGAAAACCTGACCTACTGAAATCTTGAAGAATTTGAAACAGGCCTTCAACCATCCTCGGTAAATTAAGAATCTACTGTATATCCAAATTTCAAGTTAATCAGTTGAGTAGTTGAGACAATCATGATGATGCGTCATTCGTGTATTTCCTATCCCTTACGTGTATAAGCCAATTCTTTCCTTTATTATATTATACAGATTATTTAATTTGATAATGTATTTACCTTCTTAATAATATTTGTTTTTCTGATCACACTACTGGAAACATCATCATTAAAATTTCCAAGATATTACTTATTTCTTCTTATATGTTATGTGATTTGAGGAGGAAATATTTTCATTCATCCTTAATATAAAAATGTAAAGAATTGGCTTATGCATGTAAGGGGTAGGAAATTCACGAATGACGCATCATCACGTCTGAACTACTCAACTGATTAACTTGAAATTTTGCATATAGATTCTTAATTTGCATATAGATTCTTAATTTGCATATAGATTCTTAACGAGGCAAACGACAGAAGAATCCTGCGACAGTCGAGACCAGCGACGGTAGAGACCGGCGACATTCGAGGCCAGCGACGGTAGAGGACTCCTGAAAAAGTGGCCTCAAATGTCGCCTGCGTTAGGCGACAGTTGAGGCCTCTCTAATTTCTGTACACTCCCGACAGTCGAGACCTGCGACCGTAGAGGACTCCTGAAAAAGAGGCCTCAACTGTCGCCTGCGCTAGGCTCTCCAGAATGGTAGACAGCACCAAAAGAATATTATCATTTGATTTGTATGGATTTACCAGCAATTAAATAATATATTATATCCCATTATTCCTTCCATATTATGAATAAGTATTGCAACTTTACAACTGTAAATAAACATTAGTTGCTTCATCATAAAAAACAAAATTTTCAAACTCGTATTGCATTATGCCTCCTTCATTGACAAATCTAAATATTTATCTATCTTCTATCCATCTTTAAGACGAGATGGTGTCTGTCTTTCTGTCTGTTTGTATGTGAGCTCATCACGCTTGAAATACTTGACTGATTAAGTTGTAATTCTTCACAAAGATGATCGTTCTGAAAATCCTTTAAGGATAAGCCCTATCTACTTTCAAAGTTAATATGCTTTTTTTATGAAGGAAGTTTCCATTATTTGGTTTTCAACAAATCAGAAGTTATAATCATTACAAAATGTATTTTGTCTGGAATCGCAGTAGGATGTGTCCTCAACTGTCGTCTGCTGCAAGCGAGTCTCTAATTTTTGACATTCGAGGGCAGCGACGGGAGAGGACTCCTGAAAAAGAGGCCTCAAATGTCGCCTGCGTTAGGCGACAGTTGAGGTCTCTCCAATTTTTGTACAGCCCCGACAGTCGAGACCTACGACGGGAGAGGACACCTGAAAAAGAGGCCTCAAATGTTGCCTGCGTCAGGCGACAGTAGAGGACTCTTCAATTTTCGTACACTCCCGACAGTCGAGGCCTACGACCGTAGAGGACTGTAAAACAGTCCTCTACTGTCGCAGGCCTCGACTGAGGCACTCAAGGCCCTGTTCCAACCCCCGACACGAGCTAGGGTGGTTGACGGACACCACACAAAGCGTTCCGTCCCTTGCTGCGGCCCACCCCAGACCAGACGCCGACTGAGTCTAGCCGGCCCAGAGCGACACTGGGAATTCTGATAGAGGACGGTGTGGGCAGGAATCTACTCAGAAAGACGACCTTGAAAAAAATGTCACCTACGTTAATTGAGAAATCAAGTATAGCCGTAAATTTTATAATTGTACATAGCCGTAAAAAAGGTATCGTTTTTCTTCCAGAATCTCCTTCAATATAGAAGATAAATTCATATCATCTCGATAATGCCTCATGTTAATCATAATCAAATTGAACGTTTGGAGTATAAAGTAGGATGCAGTTTTGACGTTTACGAAAATCAAGTGAATGACGGTTTTTTCAAAGTATGATTTTTCAATTCAACATAGGCCTATAGTGAGGTCCACGTTATAATGGCAGTGGAGAAAGATAGGAGTAAAATGTTGCCGATCCTCTGTCTTGTCAATGCCTTGTATTATGGTAGCTGATACAGGTTATTGACCTCACTATTGCCTATTTGCTATACTATCATTGTAATCAATTCCAAATCCAATTTCACAAGCAATCAAATTTTTGTTATACTATTAACGGTTCATTTTCGTTTGAAATAATCAATTATATTTTATTAAGCAAGAAATTATATTCTTCAATAATTTCATAATAAAGATGGAAGGAATATTTTATTAATTGTTAATTCTACATTGTTAGAAGACGATCTGGCAACAGATCAAAGCGAGAAAGAGATAGCGCTATCCGCTTTGTTGGATGATAGACAAGGATAGCAATACCATTGCTAATCAAACTCTGCCATTATATCGTGGACCTCACTATAGTTGCTATACTATCATTGTAATCAATTTCCAAATCCAGTTTCACGTACAATCAATTCAATCCCAAACTTAATTAAAGTAATTGTTTTAGATGATGAAAGTGGTTTGACAATGTTACTTAGATATTGACTCAATCAAAGTTTTCCTTTTCATAGGTCTTCTTTATTGTATCTCTCTCCGTCCCGTTTCTCCTTGTCATACCTGATTCAGGCTTACTTTCTCTGCTACTTCTAAGATGTTTCTCCATTCCGCTTCATCTTCTCTTTCTTTATCACACGCTCCACGCTCTTCTTCACAATCGTTTTTCTCACTTTCTACATGTTTCACTTCTCAGCTCACCCTCTTGATGTTTTCTTGTTTTGCAAAGTATTTTCTTCCCCCTGTTTTGAGTTTCAACTGATATTTTTTGTTTCTTCTCATCTCTGCTATGGTAAGCTTGTCCCTTTTTCCAAAGTACCAACTAGTAACAATAACGGTTCAGGAAACAGGGAGTGCCGATGAGTGAGATGCTGTGCTTTGTTTTTGTCTCCCTCGTTTCAGTATGATACCAATGAAGGTAAAGTCTGTTCACGGTCAATAGAGATGTTTTCGAAGAAGGAAGGAAGCTTGGAGCACGGATTAGAGAAACATAATTTATTGGGGTATGTTGTTCCTATTATCTGTGCTTGTAGGCTGTAAACACGTTTTGCAAAACACCCCACTTCTGTATTATCACCACCCAAACATCTCACTTGGTCCCTCGCACCCTCAACGTTTCAACATTAGCTACGGTGCAATATTCTGCACTTTTCCCCTCTTTGTGATCTTGATCCGACTCAGACTCCTGGAGCCTCGATTTCTTTGTCAGACCTTTTTGAATGTTTTCTTAATTCGTCTCACAGACTTTCAAGTTGTACTCATTCTCAACGAAAACTATACTTTTTAAAAAGAATGGTATTGACTTAAATTCAATATCGATAAAATACATGCTAATATTTTTTCGGGAATTTTTGCTCTGCTGAGCATGATGTCCACGACAGTTCTACATTGAGGTCCACATATAATGGCAGTGTTTGAGTAGCAATGGTATTGCTCTCCTTGTCTATCATCCAACAAAGCGGATAGCGCTATCTCTTTCTCGCTTTGCTCTGCTTTAACAATATAGAGTTTATTAATAAACAAAATATTTCATATCAACTATGAAAATTCATTATGAAATTATTGAAAAGTATAATTTCTTGCTTAATAAATATAATTGTAGTTTCAAACAAAAATGAACCGTTAATAGTATAACAAAAATTTGATTGCTTGTGGAAATGGATTTGGGATTGATTATTGACTATCTCTTTCTCGCTTTGCTCTGTTGCCAGATCGTCCTTTAACAATATAGAGTTTATTATTTAACAAAATATTTCATATTAACTATGGAAATGTATTATGAAATTATTGAAAAGTATAATTTCTTGCTTGATAAAATATAAATATTGATTATTTTAAACGAGAATGAACATAGTCAAACCTATATCAGCTTCCGTCTATAGAAGGCATTGACAAGACAGAGGATCGGCAACGTTGTTCTGCTATCTTTCTTTATTGCAAATAACGTGGACCACACTATAGGTTAGTACTTCGAGGGTAATACAGGGGATAATGATAGATGAATGGAAGCTAGGGAGTTGGGTGGCCTCCAAACCAAGTGATTTTTATTTTCAAAATTGGTGAGCCCACCTTGTTTCAAGTCGTCACCGGTCCGAAGGGAGTAGAACTTTATTCAGATCCCTTCAAAATAGATATCTTATGTTATTTAATACTTACTTACTCCTTGGCGCTACAGCTCATTCAGAGCCTTGACCTCCTTCAAAAAGCCTCTCCATTCGTCTCTATCGGCAGCCTTATGTCTCCATCCCCTGACACCCAGCTTCCTAATAACATCCTCCACATCCTCCAGCCAACGCTTTCTCGGACGTCCTCTCAGCCTTCTCCCTCCTGGGTTGTTCCTGAAGACCTTTTTTACAATTCTTGAGTCACTTATCCTCTTAACGTGTCCCAGCCAACTCAAACGCCTCAGTTTGATCTCGTCAACTATTTGACATTTCTGTTACGTCTGTTACATTTCTATCACGCAGCTCTTGATTTGATCGTATTCTCCATTCATCATTAACATATACAGGGCCAAATATCTTTCTCAAAACCTTTCGCTCCCAAATATTTAATAGATCCTCATCCTTCTTTGTCAAAACCCATGTCTCTGCTCCATACAAAATAATTGGCTTTATGACTGTTTCATATATTTGTATTTTCACTTTCCTGGACAGGGTTTTGGATCTCAAATATTGGGTCAGAGCATAAAAGCATCTGTTTGCGGCAGCTAGTTTTGCTTTTATGTCAGTTTCAACATTATTGTCGTCTGTTATGATAGAACCAAGATATTTGAAATTGCTTACTGAATATTCAATTCATATTTCCACCTTATGTTTCATTTTTTCCAAGTCTATTCTTCTTCTTCTTCTTCTTCTTCTTCTTCTTCTTCTTCTTCTTCTTCTTCTTCTTCTTCTTCTCTTCTTCTTCTTCTTCTTCTTCTTCTTCATACCCTTTCGCCGTTAAGCGTCGGGTTCCTTCAACCATTTTCTAAACTTTATACGATCCTGTGCCATTTACTCCATTCATTGTCTCACTTCTTCCAGCAGCTATACTCTCTACATACTGATTGCATTGCAGTGGTGGTCGTCCCCTGCCTCGTTTTCCTTCCGGTCTTGCCTCCATAACCAGCCTTGCCTTTCGTTCATCACTCTTCCGAGCTACATGGCCATACCATCCAAGGGTTTTTCGTTGAACAGTGGTAATCAGTTCCTCCTGTTTTAATGTTTCTCTGATCACACTATTTCTCACTCTGTCTCTTTTGGTTTTTCCAACCACCCTCCTTAGGTATCTCATTTCTGAGGAGGTAATTCTACTCTTGTGCTTTTCTATTCACAAATTATAAATCAGGCGACTTATTGAAAAGATAGAAAACGTGTTTTTAAAATTAAAATAATAAACTTACTAGTTTGGAACAAGTGTTTTCCACATGAGGTTCATTAAAATCAGAATATCTTCCTCACTCATCTTCTTTATTCACTTCATTCCACAATTTCTTGAAACAAACAAAAAAATATATAAAGTACACTCCTAGGCTAGGCCTGCGTCGAGGAATGGTTCGTCTCGTACTAATTAACAAAAAACATTTTCTTATATTGAATGTGCAATTCAGATTCAGAACTGTCCTAATTACTTCCTCTTCTGATACTGGTGTGAAAAAAAGGGTTATAATTTCGTGAATATGTTCTTTTAATCTTGATTCAAGTTATTCAGATTCCTATTTGTTATTCTAAGTATTTAACAACATAATGGCAGATAATTACTGCTAATCGCAGCTTTGTCTACATGCCATTTCTCGAGACACAGTGATTGTAAATGGATTGAAATTATGTAGATAGTATTCTCAATATCAACAATATGGTACATCTTAATATATCATGATAGTACATCATAATATCAACATCAAATTCTGAGAGATCATGAGAATCAAGAAAGAAAATAAAGGGTTAAATGGAGTTATATACAATCAAGAAAAAAACATGTTCATTTTCAAGTACTCGCTAGGCATCATATTAATTTGAGGGCGCTGAATCCGAATCTGAAATCACAATTTCTCTGTCTCCAATTTTACGCGATTTAGGTTTTGGTGATAGGCAAAAGATGGACGGTCGGCTGGAAAAATTCCGCTCCGTATTCTTCCAAAAGTTCCGGCAGCGGAATATTTCCACGGCGTCCACGGCTGCGCGGCGAGGCGAGGCGCGGCGCGCCCCAGTGTGCTTATTCTAGCAACTTATTTACATGCTAAGTATTCAACCGGAATAATTCCACGGCGCCCACGGTTGCGCGGCGCGGCGCGTCTCCAGTGTGCTCTGTGCTTAACTCGTGGACAAACAGTCGGAGCGTAAGTGGTAAAAGATTCAACTAGGCAGACGCTCGCCCCGTGTCTACCAATTGCATCGCATGCACATATATTGCATTTATAAGATGATAAGAGCCTGGAGCTTTTGAGGTTATCATCCTCAACAATAATTGATTTTTTCTACAAAATCATTTGTAATTTGAAATTACAAATTTAGTTTGATTCGAAAATGTTGCACCATACAAAACCACATGCATACATTATCTGAGCCGTTTGACCCGTCTTTCGGAGGAGACGATAAGCCGTCGGTCCCGACTATCTTAAATGTAGTCGTCATCTCTCATCATCATCCCTCTCACTCATTACCCACGCACAAGCCTAAAGAGCATATGTGGGCATCACCCTCAGTATTATTATTATTATCGTACACAAAGCAATACTGCAGACCTGTTGTAACTAGTACACATTAAATAACTTTATATAAATTCCTCCATTTATAGATAGTGATTGTAATAAATAGAGACCATTGAAGAGCTAGAATAATGGCTTTTATTGACTAAAATAAACTGAGATAAAATAACAAACTTTCTGATGAGTTAGAATAATTCAAACAACTGATTTATGACATATGATTATCATATCAGTGATTATGTGGTATTCATACACCGAATATGAAAAACGTGTTTTTCTGGAGTCTGTGAGTAATATTCACAGACATCATGTCTATTTAGATTTGCGCGGCATAATGAACGCACTGTATAATGTAGCCGACTCCTTTCTATTCCGTGTTGCATACACTTCAAATCTAATCAATTTATTGCCATAGACAAACACTTAACAATTTGTATCGGCCACGACAATAGTCCAGTCAATATATACATAAAAAAGGGGGTGTGCTTGCAATTTATATTGTAGTTATGATTTTTTAATGTATTATTTGGGTACATAAGAGAAGCCCAGAACCAATTTAGCTATAGAAGCAGATAGATACAGATTAAGCTATAGATTTAGCTACATAACAAATTAGCTATACAATAAATATCAATGTTAGGACAATGTAGTTGGTTGAAGCTGAATCACTGATCACTTTGCTACCACTCTTCATATGAATCTAAACAGTAAATTGCCTCACACAGACAAATATAATTACTATGATTGATTTTAACAAACTTAAAACATACCTACTGCATGTAAAATGGGGATTTCTGGACAATAATGATTCTGTTGATTCTATGGTTGAGAGATTTTGTTGATACGCTTACAAATTATATACATATTTCTAAATATGGAAAAAAAATATGCATAAGAAAAAACCACTGAAACCATGGATCACGCTGGGCTTGATAGAGTCTATTAATAAAAGAGATAAAATTGCCAAGCAACTAAAAAAGGAACCTTTCAATACTAACTTGAAAAATAAATTCAGGACATATAGGAACCTACTGAATAATCTTATAAATCGTACAAATGATGATTATTATAAAACTAAAATTAACGAATGTGGGAATAGTGCAAAAAAATTATGGTCTTACATAAATGAACTACTAGATAGGAAAAGGAAAGAAAATGACATACAATTAAATGCACATGAATTAAATGAATACTTTGTAAATGTTGGTAAAACTTATGCTGATAGGATACCTAAATATACCAGCCAGTGAATTGCCTTATGAATTCAAATATAAGAAAAATAACTCGAGATTGACCGACTCTTTTGTCTTGCAACCGGTAATTGAAATTCAAATAAAAAATGCCATACTCAGTCTGAAAAATAATACATGTCCAGGTATTGATGGTATAAATAGTAGAATTTTAAAAAAAAGTAGCCGATTTCATTGCCTATCCTCTCACATCAATGCCATCTCTGCCTGCTGAGCTAAGGCTTGTTGAGGGACATCGTCGGTTCGGTGCGGCTGTCTTGCGGTGGATCAGAGGTGGTGGACTCGGCTGGAATGTTCACTAAATCTTAACGTGTGTGTTAGTGTGTGTGTGTGTGTGTGTGTGTGTGTGTCCTTTCTTCCTTCTTTAATTTATTCCTCTCTTTCTTCTTTTTCTTCTATCGAAATGATCTATGGATTTTAACTGACGTTTCTTCCGTTTTCACTTTTCAGTTTTCTTTTTTTCTTATTGTATTATTTCCACTGATTCAAATTAGAAAGAAATTTTGTTTTTTTTTTCTTTCTTTCATTCGCTATTTGAAAATTTTATTATTTTGTAAATTGTTTTATTTTATCTTATAATCTTTGTTGTATAGTGTTTTAGTTTTACTTAGAATTGTATTGGAGGGTTAAGTGTAAGAGAGGGCCGGCTGCGCCCTAACTTCGCCCTCCTAGGTTTTTAATAAAGGCAGCTAATCAATCAATCAATCAATTATAATTAAATGTTTTCGCGAGGGAGTTTTCCACAATTGTTCAAGGTCGCCAAAATCAAACCTCTATTCAAATCAGGTGAGCTGTCTTATCACCAATCTTTTTCCTTGGTGGTGTGGTATTCTCTTTGCTGACGATACTGTGTTGTTTGGAGAGAGCACCTGGCAGAGAGTCTATGGAGCCGCCTCTAGACACATCTCCACTCTGAAGAAATGGTTAGATGTTAACTCCCTAAACTTAAATATTGAAAAAACAAAATATATCGCCTTTTCAAGAAATATCTCTGGACATGAAGAGACAAATTGTAAACTTAAATTGCATTTAAATTGTAATTTATTTGATGATGCTTTCTGTAGATGTCCTGAGATTGATTGAAAGGACTAGTCAAATAAAATATTTAGGCTTGATAATCGAGGAGGGATTCAAGTGGTGAAGGCATATTGAATACCTATGCCATAAACTAAGGTTTGTCTCCTATAATTTTTATAAGTTGAGGCCGATACTTGATTTATCAAAGTTGAGAATGCTTTATTTTGCAATTGTACAATCTCTGTTAAATTATGGCTTGGTTGTTTGGGGAGGTACTTATGACACTCTTCTGCTACCACTATTCATTATACAGAAAATGATCATAAAAACCATTTTAAATAAACCCATATTGTTCCCTTCAAAAATTGCATTCAGTGAACTGAGAGTCATGTCAATCCGTCAACTCTATGTGCTTAGCATATTCAAATATTTCAATAAACATAGAAGTTCATTTTCAAGAATCAATGTAACTCATAGAACAAGATACAATCTACATAGATATGTTACTTATGATTCTAATTTAACGGTCTTTCGTGAGCAGCTGGTATACATCGCTCCAAAGATTGTAAAATGCATCCCGAACGAGCTCATCGGTGTACCTATTAAGTTTGTTCCAATAAATATTAAAAACTGGATACTTCACAACTATTACTCCCATCTTAATATTTTATGAGTTCAAAATTTTTTCTGCTTTTAAAACTATTCATCATTGTCAGGATCAATTCACATATTGATAGCATTTATTTTAAATATACTTACCATTGTTTGAATGAAGAGATTCTATTTAAAATTATTAGTTTAAGATTTAGACAGTTCAACAGTTAAGTCTCTACTCCTACTGGCGAACAAGTGTTTTACTTATGCCAGTAGTTCTTCACCTCCAGCCGTATTTTTCAGGTAGTTGATATAGATATTTAGAATAGTAATAATTATTGTTCTTTTTTTTCTCTGATCGTCACATCTTTGTACTGTTTTCTGTGTTTTGGTGAAATAAATTGAATTGAATTGAAAATATATAATGTATATCAATATAATACAATGCCCAATATTAAGGCAGTAAAAATAAGAAAAACAGATTCAATTATGTAAAAGGTGAAATACATTTATCGATTAAATCCACAGAATTATTCTTTTAATACCTGATATTTTAATGTTTCAAGTGATGGAATGTTCAGGTGACAGGTCTATTAGTTTATAGAAATTGTCTACAGCATAATACAAGATCTGTTTTGGGAACAATGTAATTTGAAGGTTATCGGAGATGGAGTTGAATTGAAAAATTCAACTGAGATGTTGATTAGAGCTTCATGAATCTAGTGGTTGTTCAGTCTATGTAATTTTATTGTTTGATGCCTTATTTTTTATTTATATGTTTGTATATCATTATGCTGTATAGAGATCTGCTCATGTATGTTGCCTTGTTATATTTGATATTTTATTTCTTGCTGATTATATTAGCTTATTTCTCAAGAATAGTAATAAATGTTTACAGGATGGTGATTCGTCGTGATGAACTGAACTCAAAAAAATCTGTGAAATTTCCTGTTCAGCAACAATAGATCAGTTGACAATGAAATTTGGAGGGAATGTTTGGAACTCAATTTTAGACTTTGTAGCTTTGTTGACACTAGTTTGGAGGTGAGAATATCAAAAATCCCAACCCCTACATCATGAGCTGAAGGGATGAGGTTGGTTTGAAAGTTACATTTTCCACTTATTACTTACATGCTTATATTTTGGAAACAGAGAGTTCTATTGACAAAATCAACTACATAAAAATGAAGCTTAATAAATTTCTTATAAGTTTTGTTTGGTAGAGGTTTTCGATAAATCTGATACTTTTCGAGATATATATGTTCTAAAGTGATGCATTTTCGAAAACCCAGTTTTTCTTCCATTTTTCGCTCTTTCAAGTCTTATAACTTTTCAACAATTGAAGAAAAAAGAATGTTCTAATTACGATATTGTAGAGTATTAAATTATCTTTCATTTCATGTATAATTCGACTATTTCACGCATTGCTGTTGCAGCAGTTTTAGGTTTGAGAGTCAAATCTCAAGATTTGCAACAAGTGACTTTTTCGAATATCACACTATTCTGTCATCATAAATTGTCATCATAACTCTACTAATGAAAACCAGGCTTAAGAGTCAAAAACAAGAAGACAAAAATACGGTGAACTTATACCGGTGACAAATATTGGTGAACTTATTCATTATAGTAGTAGTAGTGGATGTGGTGTCAGTGAGTATAGAATGTAATACATTTTAATACACTGTGTGTATACATTCTATCACATTCTATACTCACTGTGTGGAGTCAAGGCATAAAAGTGGAGAGCGGTGAACTTCTATCGCGGGCGTTCTCGTATGTTAAAAAACGAGCAACGTATGAGAAGAAAAAGATAAAAAAAATTAATATGTTTCGGAAGTCCCGCCTTCAGTTTTCCTAGCTCCTTTCTTATTCATGACGTAACACATGAATGGAGGAATGGAGGAACACGATTCATTGAAATGCTCTTCAAAGCTTGTATGATCCGGAATCACTGGTAAGAGAAAGTGTTCTCAGTAGAATCACTTATAGGGAGGATGATGACGAAAAATCATCATATATCAATGGAAAGGTCTTTTTATGTACTAGAAGTTCTATCAATAACATATTATAGTTGAACGCTTACGTCTATTGAAGTAAATAGAAATGTATGCAAACATTGAATATCGAACTATTCTAGCTTCTACACAAATAACTTTCGAACAGTTGAAACTAAGATGAAAAGGTGAGGAATATTATGTAGAGAATGATGTAAGTCTGTTCGTTACACCTTTTTATTTTTATTTAAATTGGATAATCTTTTTCAATATAGTTGTTGAGATCGTTATAAGATTGAGAAAGAGTGGCAACTGAAATTTTTAAGTGGTCTAATAAGCGAGTTATGGGTTGTTGAAGTGCTAAATTCCGTTTTCTTTCCAGATCATGAACGGTTTCGAATATTTTCCATTGGAGTTTTTTTTAATACATCCAGAATATCATTGGCTTTGCTCTAATGTGCGTTTTTTCGCGATTTATGCCAAAATAAACAAGTTATCAAATTTACAAAAAATGTTACTTTTTTATTTATGAACGATATGGTAAATAAAATGTTTTAGTTTGGAAAGATACATCTTTTGAATTTTTAAGAGAAGTTCTAATAATATAGACGGAACCGTTCATGATCTGGAAAGAAAACGGAATATGGAAATTTAGCACTTCAACAACCCATAACTCGCTTATTGGACCACTTAAAAATTTCGGTTCCACTTTTTCTCACTCTTAAAATGATCTTAACAATTATATTGAAAAAGATTATCCTGGCACACTGAGAGAAAGGTTTTCGATGGATTCCTTGAGTTCACGCAGGGACAGAGCTTCAGTGTTTTTCATTAATTCTGGTCGCTGCTTGATGGAGTGGTGCATTCTCCTGTGCTGCTGTCAATGCTTAACTTTTATGTGCCCTCCTTCAATGCCAGGAATTCTGTCTTGTTTTCTTTGCCTAGAAGCAGGACTGTTCATAATTATTTCTCGCCTCTAACTAGACTGCAGAGACTGATGAATGGGCTGAGTAGAGGGTCACACTTGGTTGAATCGGAATTCGAAGTAGGGAGATTGATGTTGGAGTCAATTGCTCGTTGGTGATATGCCTATCTTGTTCTTTTTTTTCTTTTTTAATTACACTCAACAACATAGTCGTCGTGATCATGATCACCATCATCATCGTCATCGTCATCTTTATTGTCTTCATCATCATAATCATCATCATTGTCATACCCCTCGTTATCATCTTCAATTGTTGGTTCAAAATATTGACATAATGATCTTGTTCTTTTTCTCTTATTAATTTATACTTATCATCATCATATTCCTCTTTTTCATCTTCTATTTTAGTTAAAAAATATTGTAGTTTCTATCTCTCTTTAATTTAGTGAATTTTCTATATTAGATTAGACTTATACTATATTATATTATACTATTAATATATTAGAATTGTAATTTCTTTAGTGTCAAGAGGGCTATTATGGGAAGTATTTCTTCCTGGTGCCCTCGTATTGTAATGTAAATAAATAAGTAAATTTAAATGATGAAAAAAGTGTACCGAATAGCCTTATGGAAGCATCGAAATGAATCCCGTTCTAATATTTTTATTAGAACTAGAGATAAGGACAATTTCCATAACGCTTGCCATATAAAGCCTTGATACGGCCAGGCTCTGCATTCAGCCATGAGCAATGCAGCTCTATTACATTCTATACTCGCTGATTAGAGTAATAATGAGTTTATGATTTTTATGGATTTTTATAGCACCTAGTTAAAGACTAATAAGCTATTCTATTTTGACTTAAATTGATAAGAATATTGTTTGTGACGGTAAAATCCATTAGTCTTCTATATTGAAGGTTATATATATATATAAGATATATATCTATATATATATATATATATCTATATATATATATATATAAGATATATATCTATATATATATATAGATATATTAAATTGAAGGTTATTTTTCACATAAAAGGATAAAGTATTCTGCTAAATTGATAAGAATATTGTTCGTGAATCTGCTTGTAGAGAAGCAATTTGTTATAATTCGACAACTTTGATGGCCACCCAAGTAGCCAGTACATTTTCTTGAATTTTATGCCAAGTTGTTCTCTTTCCTTCTTCGTCTTCACATGCTATTTCCAACTAAGCTTAACATCCAGCGATGAGTTGATGATGCGATAATTATGATTATTATTACGACTTGAGAGTACTAGGCAATTGATTTTAAAATAAAAAAGATTGACATAATGAAAATAAAATGTTATATTTAATGCGATATTGCTGTAAGCTGATGACGTTGTTATGACCTTTTTATTTTTTTGACAATAAATTATTCATTTATTAGCTAAATATAGTAGGCCCAAGTTGATGCCGCAAAAAAAAACTAGAATTAAATCGATTTTTGAATCTATAACAATTTATTTCATCCTATTAAAACTTTGAATTGTAGTTACTCATTTCACTAATAATAATATTATTATTACTATCCAGAGCTACCCAGAGATTGTCAGTTTTTTGTAAGGGTTTCCTGACCGGCAATTAGTAGGTACTGGTTTCGATTCCCGGGCTGACAAATAATTTGTCAAAAATTTATCAAGCGCTCATATTTAAGCGCTCATCGAATTTTCATGTAGCTGTTTACCCTGTTGTCAATATTTGCAGTAGCAGAAGTCTTCGGGTGATTTACAGCATTTAAATGGGATTTTCCTTTAATATTGTAGAAATAGCGTTAGTACAGTCCCACTATTCCAGTCACTGCAAATAGAAAAAACGGTTCTATGGAATTCCGAATGATTGAATTGAATCTGGACAAACCCCAACAGAAGTTGAGAAAAGCTTATTTATCCCAAGTGGAATTATCAAAAATTGGCTATAGTTTTAAAAAAAGTTTGTAACAACTTTCATTACATGAATCCAAACAAATGTAGGCAACTCAAAAACCAATTTATAAACCCAATATAGTGTTTGCCATTGGGTTTCGAAAAATGGCTGAAGCACACTATGGGGCTGTGGACTGTAGGGCTATTATAGAGCTGTCCTATCGGATCACGAGAACGGAACCACAAAATTCACGCCCGGCGGTCGATCAATTTAAAAGGGCATGAGCAGATCGTGGCTGAATTGTCCTTGCGCTGTCGAGATAACAATACACATTCTACTCTCCCTAACGTACTACAATCCTTTTTCTTCAGGGGTACTTAAGACTAATATTATGTGCGATGGATGATTTCGTAACTTTCTGTCTAAGAACATGCTTGTAATATTCAGATGACTAAAAACAAGCTGACATGTAATATTATGATATATTATTATAGGAAATCTTATTATCCAGGAACAAGATTTTCCATCACACTTCAATAAACTTGTAATTATTTCTTAACAACTTACACATTTTCAAAACAACTCAGTCATTTGAGTTCAAACCAGAAACTAAGTGTTTGTTTTTGTCAAATTTGTTATTTCAATAATATTTTAAACACATGATAATAAAATCATGTGTGTTACGGTTTTTACTATATTAGAAGTTCAAACCACACTGCAAAATTAAATATTTCCTGGGATAGGTAACCTCTTCTCTGCCTCTCTGCGTTCTCTTTTGTTGTTGCTTATTCCTATTTTCCGAAATTTCTGCTCTCAACCCTTCACTTTGCAAGTCTTCTCCCGAGTAGTGAGAAGCATCCCCAACCAAAGCACTCATGTCCCCAGCATATATAATTTGAATGCTTTTCTTTGAGTCTGATTTCATAACCAGCAGTTCGTTATTCCTGAACCACACATTGTTTACAAACCAAATTGAATAACAAAATAACACTCACTAATCCTTTAAGCTGCGTTTACACCAAAGTTATTAACAAAATGTTAATAACTTAATCCTTATAGATTCTATTATATTGAACATAACTTATCATACACATGATGAACATATGTGTTTGTCAAGTTCCGTTCAATTTAATAGAATCTATAAGTATTAAGTTATTAACATTTTGTTAATAACTTTGGTGTAAAACCAGCTTTAGAACTGTTAAATAATGATTAACTTTGAATATTATGATACACCATCTCATGTCAACAGATCAGATTATTTTGATCGAGTCAATTAAAATTTCTAGATTTCTCGCAAGATACGATAAGCTAATTGATTACACAGCTGATCTCCCACACAGGCACACGCATCTTCTGTTATCGACAGACAACGAAATTATCATCTGTTTTTTCCAAGGATGAATTATCCTTTTCATGTCCTTCAGCGAGTTTTCCCAGGGATGAGACCTAGTGCAATCGAATTTTTATGTCATAAACCTACTATGTTTAAAATTCCGTGAAAATCGTTAGAGCCGTTTTCGAGATCCGTTGAACATAAATAACCAGATAACCAGATATAAAAATATAAACAGATATACAGGAATCGCTCGCTTAATATAATAGGATTTCAATATAATGAGAGAAATAACCTTTGAACTCCGAGATGGCATTCGGTAGCATTGATTGATTGTGTTTTCATTGAGGTGGAAATCAATACCCATCGAAATATACTATCCGAAATATTTCATGTTGATTACACTCTCGATGTCCATCCTAGGAATGTTCATAATTTTTATTCTATTATACTGGAGTATAATAATTGTCGATTACTTGCATGCTTATTTCCGATATATTTCTTTTAAAGCGACTTCAAAATAGAGAATTTTCAATCTGTAAATTCAATCATGATTTCCAATTGTCAAATTCTATTCAAATTTTGAAAATCAATCAATATTCAAGAAAATCTTTCGCTATTCGGAGTTCAGTCACCTCTGGGTCGAAAGTGTGGGAACGTTCCAATTTTTCGTTCTCAGGAGCTTTTGTTTAAAAATGGAATGTTTCACAATTCTATAGTAAGTCATAAAATAAAAGAAGCGGCTTCTTTTCGCATGCATTTCCAAGGAAAGGGACAAGAACGTGTCTTTTCACCAACGCACAAATGTTTTGCAAGGTGCCATACAAATTAAAAGCTGAACCTTCGACGCTTCGACAACAATAACTCTCTTCGTAAATTCATCAGGGCTCTACCTTTTTAGCCGTCATCAGTCTACAGCTTTATAGGGGGAATGCTTTGTTTACAATGTATAGCTTGCTAAGAATTTTTGTAACTTTCTCATGGATTGGGTGGGCATCAGTTGAAAGCATAGGATATTTCAATACTAGCCTAATATTCCATGTGACTAATCGATATATATATATATATATATATATATATATATATATATATATATATATATTATATATATATATATATATATCTACTACATAGTATATATATCGATGAAGTGGCTAGCCTATACTGTCAATACAATACTATGTATAATACTTTCACAAAAACTACAAATACTATATTATATATCCATGTCATGTATACTAGTAGTTCTGTGAACAGTAGACCTCACGCAGTATTCTCATCCACAAGCAAAGACCTTAAAGATTTATCACTTTAAGGTTTTTGTCCACATGATTGAAACTATAGACCTTATGGAAATACAGCAATAGGCTGGCTTCTCCACACATCTGTGTAATCACTTGCCAGCTGATTTATGATGAATAATTATTCTATAGTCTGATTTTTACTCTAATATTGGCGTATGAAGGAGGCTCCTTTTTCCTTTTATATTATCCTTGAAATGCAAAATTTCCAAAAACCTTGTATATACGTCGAAGCGCAATTTAAAAAGGAACATATCTGTCAAATCTCATGAAAATCTATTACCGCGTTTCGCCGTAAATGCGCAGCATATAAACATTAAGAGACAAGCCAAACCGTCAACTTGAATCTTAGACCTCACTTCGGTCGGTCAATAATTCAGTCATCCGTTAATCACGCCAATGTTACTCATTTCTAGGTCTCTTCTATAGTGAAGTCCACGTTATAATGGCAGTAGAGAAAAACGTTGCCGAACCTCTGTCTTGTCAATGCCTTCTATAGACGGTAGCTGATACAGGTTTATTGTTCATTCTCGTTTAAAATAATCAATTATATTTTATTAAGCAATAAATCGAGGCACACCTCGCCTCTCTTCTACCGTGCTCGCCCCTGGCCTACCCGAGCACCCAATCTATTTCAACGATCATCTCACCTATCACACACGCACCATTTTCAACGCAGCTCGGCAAAGTGTAAAACAGAATATACTATTCTCTGTGCGAATTCGTGATGGAAAAGTGTTCGTCAAACGTAAAGAGGGTCAACGTGGTTTCATTGCACGATGTGTAAAACACGTTCAAAACGAAAATACTCAACTGTGAGCTAGTTCAAGGTGGCATTACATTATACGTAGATGTGAGTAATCAACAATTGAATGACTCAAATTTTCTATTTTATTTTTTTTCTCAAGTTCATTTAGATTTCTCCCAGATTTTTCTTTTCATGGTACTCAGCTTGCTGGATGGTTACAATCCTTGCTATAGCAATTCCAGTCTTTTGTTGCATGAGTACTTATCGCACGATTTTGTTTTTATTACCTCTTTATCAACTGTAATACTACTTAATAACTTCGTTAAAATGTTCGCAATTTACTTTTCGTGTTGCATTGTATCTACGTCTACGAGGTCTTATCTTACAATTTCGTTGAATTTTGTATTTTCAATGCAGTTTCAGCTGCTAAGCTCTCTTTATCGTTATCAGCTCTCGAAATGAGATAATCTATTTTCTCTTTTTTACCGTTATCTTGCATGGACTACTACAGAAACTTATTCTTGATAGAATTTTTAATTATAAGTAGTAGAGGTATCTGGTTAATAGGTCAGTATATATATTTTTCGTTTTTTTCCATTGTGAAAATTATTCTGTACAGTAAGTAATATATTAAAAATTTATATATAAATATTATTCATTCGGATTCCGTAACATTTTTCACATTTAATTCCGTTTCAATATACTGAGCTATTCTGATTAACGCTGTTTTAATTATGTCACAGATAGGTATAACATATAAATACTTCTGTAACGTTCATTTAACGGACTTGAGTTCTTTAGGGCCGCGATTCCACACTTCGCATGGTCTTCACCTGAACTATTTGAGGAAGACGTATGTATATATAGACATCATATTCTATAGGGCATCTAGACTCAGTGACAGAACTGATACACCTAACCAGCAATCCAATCAGGACAACAGAGTGAAGATAATCATACTTTGTTAGAATAAATCACACATTTACTAGGATTTCAGAATTCAGGATATGATATTCAAAAAGTCAGAGCATGTGTAGGCGAGATGTTCTCAATCTGAGAAGATTATCAGGCATAAAGTGAATTTGAGAGTTGCTTATCTTGAAATACAAGGGCTTTGAAGGAAAAATAACATCCTTATGGAATATTCAGTTGATAACAAATTTAACATAATTACTATGTGTGTCAGGTGGAGTAGCAATTTTGTAGAAATACAGTGTTACACTTATTATGTGAAAACTTGTCTCTGGATTATCTGTGTACTGAGCGTGATTTTGAAGCCACCTGTATCAACTTTATCAAATTCTATCAACTCCGTAAAATCCTCAACTATGAGACATTAAAAGCTGTTTATTTTTCGTTAGTGCAATCAATTTTAAGATACTTCATAATTATCTGGAGAGCTACGAATTTTATACATGTTGAACCTCTCTATAAACTTCAAAAACGAATTCTATAAATAATAGGTTTTAAGGAGAATCGATTCCCCACGAACATTCTTTTCAAGGACAGTGAAGTACTGAGTGTAAGACAACTCTACATACAGGCTATCATCACGCGAATGAGGAGAAACAACGAACACATAAGACTGGCAGATCATAACCATCAAACAAGGCAGAGAAACACGAATTTAATAGTACCAAGGATGAACACTACATTTGGACAAAGAAACTACATATATTTGGGACCAAAAATTTACAATTCAATACCAAGTTACATTCGGGAAGAATTCAATAGACACAGGTTCAAGAAAAGTTTATTTTCCTGGTTAGTTGATATTGGAGTAGAAAATTATGAAAATTTAGTTAGACTGTAAATATTGAAACTATTTATTCTTCTTTCTTTTCCTTTACTAGTTTTTCATTTAAAAAAATTAACTTTGTAATTGTTATCCTTAATAGAACATTCATATTTATCTACAAATTCACTTTTGTATGTATTATAAATTTTTACTAATTTCAATATAAAAAACTTTAATCCTATACCACTGAATGGAGTTTGTAAATAGTAATTAACACGCGCAACTAATAAGTTAAACCCCAACACAAATCATTTATAGTGGGGTGTATATTTATTCATTGAATTATGTATGCTTATTAATAAATTATTCAATGCATAAAACTTCATTGTTTTAATTGTATTAAATGTTATAATAATATAATTTGTATTGTAATTGTTTTTGATTAATAAACTTTGATTTGATTTTGATTTGTATGATTATCACTGAGTTGAAATTAATTGATATGGATCAATCAATCCAAATTAGGGATGTTAAAATATCTCTTAATGAATTTGGTATTTCTTAATATTTCAAGTCATGCAATAAAGCAAGCAGTTTGTAGTCCAGGTTTTGGGGGAATGAAAATATCAGACATTGGAATAAGACATCCACTCTTTGAAGTCAGAGAATAAAGCAAGCAGTCCAGGTATGGGAGAAACCCAACGCTCAGCTTGAGATCAAGGTTTTGTTCAAAAGTTAGACAAAATAGGGGCTAAGGGCTCGACCAATAAGAATCCAGCAGGTCAGTAGTGGGGTTCTCATCTCTCAAAGCACGCATTTCTGTTTTCAGTCTCCAGCACACTAGCACTCCAGGTCTCTCCAGCACAGCAACGCGGATCTCCCGGATCGTTCTGAATCAGCTTCGCAGCAAGTGTTTTCTACATTAACGTAAGTTTATTCGATTATATTATTCATATTAGCCTATCTTATAAGTGTATATTTTTCAATTTCCATGCCAATTTTGTAGGCTTCTTATAGACGTTGGAGCTTTGTTGAAGCAGAGGTGTTTAGTGGAAGCAGAAAACGTTAGCAGTGAATCTTCCATTATAGGAATTGCACAAGGTTACCTTATTTTTTCTCTTCCTATCATTCTGGAGATGCAGCCTACTTATTGTATGAATAAATAAAGAATAAAGTGTATATAGAACACTCTATAAATATAGTGTCATAGGATGACTATTGAAGATATTAATAGCAACTAAATTGAATTTTTTCATGGCCTTGAGGGGGACTTCCGGGTGAAAAAAGTGAGACATTCTTGTTGAATAAAGTGTTATATTGGATACTGCGATGTGAACTATGTTTCATCTTTTTATAACGATAGAATTCTTCATTTCCATTCCAATTTTTACGTTTCCAAATCAGTTTTGCAAATATGTCGTAGTTAAATTCTGATATTTTTAGGATAGAATATGATATGATTTAGTAGTATACTAGGATATAGGTTGATAAATAATGCACAGGTTTTGCAGTTTCATAGAATTTTCCTTAGTCGTTTTTCTTTTACTTTCCTTCCTCTACTACTGTAGGTGAGGAAAGTATTGCTTTCACATAAAGAACAAGATACCCTGATCATTATGTATTTAAATTTAAAACCTCCTCATTACAGTGTTGATTTGCATTATTTTAATGTTAACTCTATCCGTGATTTTCATTCCAATTTTCACGTTTCCAAGTCAGTTTTGCAAATATGTCGTAGTTAAATTCTGATTCTTCTAGGATAGAATATGATATGATTCAGTAGTATACTAGGATATAGGTTGATAAATAATGGACAGCTTTTGAAGTCTCATAGAATTTTCCTTAGTAGTTTTTCTTTTACTTTCCTTGTCCTACTACCGTATGTGAGGAAAGTATTACTTTCACAAAAAACCAAGTAACCCCAATTTTTATGTAAATAATTTAAAACCCCACATAACAGTGTTAGTTTATATTATTTTAATGTTAACTCTACGTGACTATTATGTAAAATCTGATTTTTTTCGTATCGTTAAAAGAAGCAAATACTTTATTGGCATTACAGATGATATTCTAATGATTTCCCCCCACCCTACGGTATCACACTGTATATGCATTACAGTAGCTCACCGCTTTACATATTATCAAAATACGTCCACTGTTCACCATAAAATAGAATACATAAAAATCGAAATACATAAAAATCGAAATACATAAAAATAGAATACATATAAGCTTCGTTTACACTATGTAGCTGGAGAGCTATATAGCAGAGCTATATAAAATTTGAGCTACATATAGCTCTGCTACTTATAGCAGATAAGTAATAATAATAATAATAATAATTCGAAAAATCTTTATTGACATCAACCACAACAACAAAAAATATATATAATAACTTGATAAATTTTATACAGCAATGGCCTTCAGGCCGTCTGCCAGGAGTTGACTACTATTAGACTCTACAAATAATTAATGTAATTGAGACATTATTAAGATTGCATGATTAAGTGTTGAACTCCTCAATCAGCTGAGATCGGTACCTCCAGGCTATTCTAATGAATTTTATCAATTTCTCCCAGTTCTCCCTGCTCAATATATCAATAACCTGTTTTATACCAAATCTGGATTCCGATAGAATTGAACACTTTCCCAAGAAATGGATGAGATCTTAATTTTTTCCGCTGTTGCACATCGAGCATAGCAACTGACGACTCTCCCTTCCCACTCTATAATTTAGAGGCCATAGTGCTGCTCTTGACTTGAATATCATGGCCACCTCTGCTCTATTTAGGTTGGCATAAATATAATCGTTATCTCCTAAATCGTGCTCTAATTTCACGTATATGCCATGAATTGTAGCCCTTCCCGCGCTCTCCCAGCACTTATCCCGAAACTCTTGAATCATACATTCCCGGAGCCTCTCCAATTCCGCTGCCCGATCGAGAACACTCATAGGACATACACCCACCTCACATTGGTATCTGTTGTTAAGAATCCTCCATTCCTTGAACCAATCCATGTTTCTTTCAATCATTATTTCCGCCAAAAAATGTGTCGTAATATTGGCAGCCCTAATAGCCTACTTTTAGAATATATCTATCCTGAATGTATAAAAGAATAGCAGATCCCTCCCTGTCTCCAAATATAGAATGTAATTGGGGGTGCTGCGAGAATAATCTTTTCATGAAATACCTCTGAAAAATTTCCAACCCCTCAAATATTTCAAAACCCCAGACTTGCGCGCTGTAACTGACAACTGTTCGCAGAGCTGCGTCAAAAACGTCCCACTTTGCCTTCACTGGAATTATATTGTTAGTAATCACACTACTCCACACAGAATGAAGTCCACATTTAGCGGCTGTCACTCTTTCGACAATATGTGTTCGGAACTTCATAGTGGACGTAAAAGTCAAAGACTGTAGTCTTCATAGGAGGCATAATATATCATTTATATTCTTTCTATATTTGTTCATTTTCATATTAACTTTTCCTTGTTATTTTCCTTACTAATTCTTTCAGTTACTTGATACGACCATGTTGAGCTACTTTTTTTAACTTACATTGTTTTCATACGGTAACACTGAATTCCAAATTGAAATTGAAAAGTTTTCTTCACACATGTTGGAATGTGAATTAACCGAATTGAAATAATTCGATGGAAGTTGCATTTAAAAAAAAACATTAACGGATTTCAGTTATGTGGTGGTTCAATTGAATTGAAAGCTTCAGACTATGGCTTATTAGTATTTTTTCAACTATTCAAATTGATTTTGCTCATATAGTAGCTTATCCCTTTAATAGCTATTTTTCTCCAATTACTTACCCAATGAATGATAGAAGAACCAATTTGTTAAGGCTTTATAAACATTATTTCAGGATAATTTCTTCCGTATGGTGATTGTATCATTGAAATGTAATAAATGTCCCTTGAGAAATACTTATTTAAAGCTATACCCTCTTGAGTTTTTTTTTTACCTCTTAGTGATAATTATTAGTGTGATACTTTCCATTCTCATTGTGAAATTCTCTATGATTCTGATGTGGCCGGATTCTGATGTGTTCTCATAGTAGCCGGTAATTTCTGTTAGACTAAACCGCTATTTGATTTTAATTTTTTCATTTTCTCCAACCTTTCCTTATTTGTCTTTGTCTTCTTCCTCTTGATTTTCCTCTTCATCTTCTGATAATGGAAAACAAATACTACTTTATTATCAACAATTATTTCAATTAATTTTGCTCATTATTTGAATTTGTAAGACTGGGGCATTGCAAGTATTATCAGTTAACTTGAATAACAATTAATCAAAGAGCCAAGTTTTATGAAGGTTTCTGAACCAGTCAATAACTCCCAGCTATCGGAAATAAGTGCATTTTCTCATTATCTGATGGGTATAGAATATATGGATACTAAACTATTCACAGTTTTTACAATAATTAATTCCTAAATTCCAATTGTTTTTTTTATTAGCACATGATTTCTTATATTTATACCTCATGATTGTATCATCTTGTATTATTTTCATAAGAAATAAAACAATGTTGATTATGAGATTCATCAAACTCAATGCAGGAGATAATGGCTATTTTACAAAATCTGGTGTGGTACACTCACACAACTTTCCTTGCTCATATTTGAAACTACGATCAGACTTCTGTATATGTGTATATATAATTGTTTTCAAAGTACTTTTTCTTTGTGTGAATAATTGTGAAATTCGATGATTTTTTTAGTCGTAATTTTTTTAAAGTCGTCAAAACAGCTGTTCTACAGATGAAATATCTCGACTATGTGTTCTTTTTATGAACTGCGCTACCTACCTACTTCATGCACGAGAAGGAGGTTACTAAGTCCATTTCCCAAGGATGGGGTGGACCCCCTATAGTTTTCCAGAAAGGAGACTCATGCCAGTTGATAGAGCTGATAAATAGCTATCCATGGTATAAATTCGAAGGAAATAGTTAGAGCCGTTTTCGAGAAAACCGTGAAAAACATTGATTTTTTGTCATTATCCGCCATTTTTCTCAAGAATATTACGGAGCTCCTGAAATTTTCCCAGAAATGAGACTCATGTCAGTTGATAGGGCTTATGAATAAGCTATCCATGGTATAAATTTGAAAAAAATCGTTAGAGCCGTTTTCGAGAAAAACGTGAAAAACATGTTTTTTTAGTAATTATCCGCCATTTTTCTCAAGAATATTACGGAGCTCCTGAAATTTTCCCAGAAATGAGACTCATGCCAGTTGATAGGGTTTATAAATAGCTATCCATGGTATAAATTCGAAGGAAATCGTTAGAGCCGTTTTCGAGAAAACTTGAAAAACATTGATTTTTTGTCATTATCCGCCATTTTTCTCAAAAATATTACGGAGCTCCTGAAATTTTCCCAGAAATGAGACTCATGTCAGTGATAGGGCTTATGAATAGCTATCCATGGTATAAATTTGAAAAAAATCGTTAAAGCCGTTTTCGAGAAAACCGTGAAAAACATTGGTTTTTTTGTCTGTTTTGTCGTCAAAACAGCTGTTCTACAGATGAAATATCTCGACTATGTGTTCTTTTTATGAACTGCGCTACCTACCTACTTCATGCACGAGAAGGAGGTTACTAAGTCCATTTCCCAAGGATGGGGTGGACCCCCTATAGTTTTCCCAGAAAGGAGACTCATGCCAGTTGATAGAGCTGATAAATAGTTATCCATGGTATAAATTCGAAGGAAATAGTTAGAGCCGTTTTCGAGAAAACCGTGAAAAACATTGATTTTTTGTCATTATCCGCCATTTTTCTCAAGAATATTACGGAGCTCCTGAAATTTTCCCAGAAATGAGACTCATGTCAGTTGATAGGGCTTATGAATAAGCTATCCATGGTATAAATTTGAAAAAAATCGTTAGAGCCGTTTTCGAGAAAAACGTGAAAAACATGTTTTTTTAGTAATTATCCGCCATTTTTCTCAAGAATATTACGGAGCTCCTGAAATTTTCCCAGAAATGAGACTCATGCCAGTTGATAGGGTTTATAAATAGCTATCCATGGTATAAATTCGAAGGAAATCGTTAGAGCCGTTTTCGAGAAAACCTTGAAAAACATTGATTTTTTGTATTATCCGCCATTTTTCTCAAAAATATTACGGAGCTCCTGAAATTTTCCCAGAAATGAGACTCATGTCAGTTGATAGGGTTTATGAATAGCTATCCATGGTATAAATTTGAAAAAAATCGTTAAAGCCGTTTTCGAGAAAACCGTGAAAAACATTGGTTTTTTTGTCTGTTTTGTCGTCAAAACAGCTGTTCTACAGATGAAATATCTCGACTATGTGTTCTTTTTATGAACTGCGCTACCTACCTACTTCATGCACGAGAAGGAGGTTACTAAGTCCATTTCCCAAGGATGGGGTGGACCCCCTATAGTTTTCCCAGAAAGGAGACTCATGCCAGTTGATAGAGCTGATAAATAGTTATCCATGGTATAAATTCGAAGGAATAGTTAGAGCCGTTTTCGAGAAAACCGTGAAAAACATTGATTTTTTGTCATTATCCGCCATTTTTCTCAAAAATATACGGAGCTCCTGAAATTTTCCCAGAAATGAGACTCATGTCAGTTGATAGGGCTTATGAATAAGCTATCCATGGTATAAATTTGAAAAAAATCGTTAGAGCCGTTTTCGAGAAAAACGTGAAAAACATGTTTTTTTAGTAATTATCCGCCATTTTTCTCAAGAATATTACGGAGCTCCTGAAATTTTCCCAGAAATGAGACTCATGCCAGTTGATAGGGTTTATAAATAGCTATCCATGGTATAAATTCGAAGGAAATCGTTAGAGCCGTTTTCGAGAAAACCTTGAAAAACATTGATTTTTTGTATTATCCGCCATTTTTCTCAAAAATATACGGAGCTCCTGAAATTTTCCCAGAAATGAGACTCATGTCAGTTGATAGGGCTTATGAATAGCTATCCATGGTATAAATTTGAAAAAAATCGTTAAAGCCGTTTTCGAGAAAACCGTGAAAAACATTGGTTTTTTTGTCTGTTTTGTCGTCAAAACAGCTGTTCTACAGATGAAATATCTCGACTATGTGTTCTTTTTATGAACTGCGCTACCTACCTACTTCATGCACGAGAAGGAGGTTACTAAGTCCATTTCCCAAGGATGGGGTGGACCCCCTATAGTTTTCCCAGAAAGGAGACTCATGCCAGTTGATAGAGCTGATAAATAGTTATCCATGGTATAAATTCGAAGGAAATAGTTAGAGCCGTTTTCGAGAAAACCGTGAAAAACATTGATTTTTTGTCATTATCCGCCATTTTTCTCAAGAATATTACGGAGCTCCTGAAATTTTCCCAGAAATGAGACTCATGTCAGTTGATAGGGCTTATGAATAGCTATCCATGGTATAAATTTGAAAAAAATCGTTAGAGCCGTTTTCGAGAAAAACGTGAAAAACATGTTTTTTTAGTAATTATCCGCCATTTTTCTCAAGAATATTACGGAGCTCCTGAAATTTTCCCAGAAATGAGACTCATGCCAGTAGATAGGGTTTATAAATAGCTATCCATGGTATAAATTCGAAGGAAATCGTTAGAGCCGTTTTCGAGAAAACCTTGAAAAACATTGATTTTTTGTCATTATCCGCCATTTTTCTCAAAAATATTACGGAGCTCCTGAAATTTTCCCAGAAATGAGACTCATGTCAGTTGATAGGGTTTATGAATAGCTATCCATGGTATAAATTTGAAAAAAATCGTTAAAGCCGTTTTCGAGAAAACCGTGAAAAACATTGGTTTTTTTGTCTGTTTTGTCGTCAAAACAGCTGTTCTACAGATGAAATATCTCGACTATGTGTTCTTTTTATGAACTGCGCTACCTACCTACTTCATGCACGAGAAGGAGGTTACTAAGTCCATTTCCCAGGATGGGGTGGACCCCCTATAGTTTTCCCAGAAAGGAGACTCATGCCAGTTGATAGAGCTGATAAATAGTTATCCATGGTATAAATTCGAAGGAAATAGTTAGAGCCGTTTTCGAGAAAACCGTGAAAAACATTGATTTTTTGTCATTATCCGCCATTTTTCTCAAGAATATTACGGAGCTCCTGAAATTTTCCCAGAAATGAGACTCATGTCAGTTGATAGGGCTTATGAATAGCTATCCATGGTATAAATTTGAAAAAAATCGTTAGAGCCGTTTTCGAGAAAAACGTGAAAAACATGTTTTTTTTAGTAATTATCCGCCATTTTTTCCGCCATCTTGAATTGGATTTTATTGAATTTCTTATTATCGGATCCTCATGGTATAAGGACCTTAAGTTTAAAATTTCAAATCAATCGGTTAATTAGGAATTGAGTTATCGTGTTCACAGACATACACACATACACACACACACATACACACACACACACATACACACACATAGACCAACACCCAAAAATCATTTTTTTGGACTCGGGGGACCTTGAAACGTATAGAAAACATGAAATTAGGGTACCTTAATTTTTTTTGGAAAGCAATACTTTCCTTACCTATGGTAATAGGGCAAGGAAAGTAACAAGAACATTTGAGGCATACATTGTGCACTGCATGTAAGATATAACCTTAGACTAGTTATAGAATAGATACGCCATGTGAAAGTAAATTATTGTGAAAGTCGATGAAGCCAACATCTACTGCCATATAACCCCATCGTGACGTCAGCATAGTATAGAAAACTTTTCTGTAGAGTTTGTTTACATTGTTTTGCATAGCAGATTGTGTCTATTTCAGATGAAAGTAAATTATTAAAGAACTAAAATTATATTATTAAGAACTTATAATTATTATATGATTATATAGTATTTATAATGCTGACGTCACGATGGGGCGATATGGCAGAAGATGTTGGCTTCATCGACTTTCAGTATGAATATACAATGGGACGTATCTATCCTATAACTGGTCTAAGTGTAACCGCCCTTGATGGGGGTTGAAGATATCTTATTACTACTTCAAGGGAGTCATGGGAACTGGATAGACAACAACATTGTATTACATAAAGAATTTCTTATTTATTATGTCAATTACTTGAAATTTAAAGAACTAAATATGAAGTACATTTTATGAAAATATTATTCCTACAAAAACTACCTGCCAATAAGATTCTGCTAACTAGAAATTTTACTACAACAAGAATTTTACTAATTAGGGTCTCGGCCGGGTGAAAATGTTTTATAAGAAGCTAGAATTTTTGGCACTTACCCACAGCTATCACTGCCACCGTAATCCCAAACCACAGGACACTCACGTATATCATAATGCCGGAAAAATAACTTGACTTTTTGCAATACGGTATGGATTTTGATCCGCTTGGTACCTCGGTTGTTTAACGACTGGAGGTTTTCCGTCCGGAAAACTTCCCCATCTCAACGTCAGGGTGCCAGAAGGCCTAACTGCTGCTATTGGAAGAGTCGGTTCACACGAGATTCGGCAAGCGGGTACTTGCCAGGTCTGCAGTATTCCTCTGTGAAAATATCTACAGGCTACCAAACATCCGCCGCCTCCTTGCCTCGTGGAGCAACCTCATCCGTGAGAACTAGCAAATATCCCTGAATTTGCTGGTTCTCAGAGTCGTTTAGTTAGCAGAATCTTATTGTCGCTGCAAAAATACTACTCACTCACTAAATTATATATTTTCTCATTAAGTCCAACTACGGAAATTATTATTCTAATATCAGAGTCTTTTCTCCTGAAAAATCTTGAATCTAAAACACGAAAAAATCAATAAATAAGAAATCAAATACTACCCATGTCACACTACCCCCTTCTTCGCAAAAGGGTGACTATCCCTCCCGAATGCTTCTCACTTCATACTTTTGATTGCTTTTCACTTCACACTTGCCACAATAACACTTTGCTGTACTGCACTGGTTGAGCGGTGTCGACCAAAGGGATGGAGTTGCTTGCTGGTGGAATCGCAGTTGGGGGCGCTGAGTTGAGCGGCTTGGCTGTTGAAGGTACTGTTGCCAGTTCCGGGCGTGCTGGTCAGAGCACGCGCCCCAATCGTGGTAGTGAAGTTGGCGTGCGACCACACACCAGGGAGTAGCACCTCTCGTACAAGCAGTAGGCTCCCAACAGCCCCAGGAAAAGGAGTGTCAGTCGTCCGCAGATGAACTTCATGGTGTTGTCCTCGGCCGACGTCGGTTGCAGCTTCTCCGTCTGCTGCACAGCATACATGAGATTGAAGATAGCTATCTCATCCACGTCCATCGGTCCAGGGTCTAGTTGGCCTCCTTGTCGCTCTCGTATGCTCGTTGTCGTCTCCTTGTAACTCTGGTGTTCGCCGAAGAGTAGAGCTGAGACACGATGGATGGATAATAGTGTCTGTGGCTGATCGGGCACAGAGTGATTGGCCCCGGCTCACATCTCTGTAGCATCTCGGAAGAGAAGGTAGCGTAGCGGTCTCGATCCTGGAAGATGAGTAGCAAGTGATGACTCAGCTCATAACGCACTGTCGAATTGCTGCTTTAGTCACGCACTGGTAGTGTAGTGAGTGGTCTGGAACACTTTTTACCTTCACCTAAAAGTCTGGTGTAACAATCAGTAAAGTTCTATCACAATAGTCTCAGATATCACACAGATACGGGAAGTGCCAGTCCCAAATAATTGTTCGTTTCTAGCTCTCTGGGGGAAAGGATAACCGACCGAGCCCTTTACAATTTCTACTGATCTAACATCAACAAATCTATACCTAATCACTTATCCAGTTTAATATAAACTCAATCGAAGAATAATTATCATTTCAAAACAAAATCTATATAAGTACAATAGCCTAATCCATTTTCAAAGTCCTAGTCGACCTTTATGTAATAGCAATATCACTGTCCAATCTAACTAATATTAATGATCTCTAGAAAATACTCTCAAGTACTTCTATACCTAAATAACATTAAGAGCACATAATTATGTATTACCTATCATCTATAATAAAAATTCCATTCAATCAAGAAAATAACATCAAAATAGTTTCCTTCCTATAATACCAAACAATAGTATCAGAGTATCCTTGTCTTCATAATTCATTCATATACTTTAATTCATTCATAATACTTAACAATAACAATAGTCGAATTTTGTACACGTCTGCTTTTTAACATGTGTTCCATTATACAGTTAATAATTCCTCATCTTCATCATAACAATAAAACGTAAACAGTAATCATTCATCTCCCTCACCAGGTCAACTTTGTTTACAAGCAAGGTTACTACTTTTTGTATTATTTACTTCATTCTATTCTTATTATTATTCTTCGTCAATATGTTGTCGTAAGTACTTCCACACAACTTACTGTATATCTCTAATCCATTGTCACTAATCCTATAGGTCCGTCGCAGATGATTTTCTGATGACGAAGGATTGCATTGTCTCACTGCGAGTAGCAAAGATTTTACTTCTCTCTCTCTATCTGTTTTGAAGGCTGATCTTTCGTCCTCGTCAAAAATCTTCTCATTCAACTAATATAACTACATAATTCTATTCTAATTCATCATCTGGCCAATACCTACTTATAAAGGTTAATTCATGACTCTCATTCATGATATAAAGAAAGACAATAATTGTATGAAGCTTCTCTTACTTTACCTGTGTTCTGAGTATTTCTGTATCTGTGTTCAGAGTATCTCTGACAGTAATAACATTATCGGCATCATGATTCAGAAAACATTGATTATAATAATATGTCTAGTTGATCAGTTAAATGTATGCTTATATTTAAATGTCGGAGCCCATTGTACGATTTGTATCTAATTGCGAACAATAATTATACTCTAATAGTGTGCAAAATTATCTTTGTCTACAGCCGAACGGTATAACCTTGAGTAGAATCAGGAACGTTATAATATTAGGTAGAATCTGTGGAACAAATCGTAGCTGAAAGCTTCACGAGTTCGGCGTTACAGTATGTTTCACTGTGTTTCCAGTTTGTGTAGTTGAAAATGAATAAGGAAAGACGAGAAGAGAGATGCTGTTTCTTCAAAACACCTCGAAAGGGGACCCTTCATTGACAGCCACTCTGTTAATTTATTGCAGTGTTTTCGCTAACCGTTCTCATCCCATCTCACTCACATCTCCTTTCAATCTAGCACTATCTCACTCCTTCTTAAAAAACCTTTCACTGAAGGGAGTGATGCTGACTGCAAAATACACTAAAAGTAACCCACTAACTTGTGAACACTCGGTAACAGAAATGATTAGACTCACGCTGGACAGCAAACACCATTATAGCCGCATTATTTAATCGCACCACTGTCCTACCAATGAAAGATACATCTCAACTCTTAACTTTACAAGTAAATAACTTCAAACTAAAACCTCCACCACTAGACAGTGGTGAGCTCATACTCTATTCCATTAAATGTTCATACTTATTGCATCTCTGGTTCCTTTTCCAGGGAAAGGAAATAGTTCAAAATATTCTCCCAATCCTTTGATTGGAAGTAATGATAGAAAAATGCTGAAAGCCTTTCGAATTCAGCGACTAAAATTACTTACTGCGCAGGATGTCAAAGTGCATGAGTTATTTTCAAATTGTGGTCCTCAAAAGTCTAATCATCACACAATCTTTCAAATCTGAATAATCAGGTGGAACAAGCATTCTTCCTACAAAAAAGCTCAAGATCAAGCAAGAGCTTACTCATTTTCTATCCATCACAGACATGATAATTGAAAAATATGCTCAAGATCTTACTTATTTTCTTCCCATGTGAATAATGATGATATAATATATATCGTATTGCTTGAAGTTGAAGGTGCATATAGGTATATTTTGTCGATCATGATTTTAATATCTGTTTTAGTTTCTAATTACAAAGAAATGTCTAGGTTTTCTACCCACGCCTTAGGGTGGTAGGCGCAAGGTGCAAGGCTCTGGGGCATGGTCGATGTTCTGCACAGCAGCACCACAGTCACAAGCTGGGGAATCAACCCATCCCCATTTGTGTAGGAGGTCAGCGCATCTGCCATGCCCAGTAATTAGGCGATTTCGACAATGATTAGAAAATATAAGATTATTTTTTATCTACACTCCTGGCTTGTGTGTAAGACACACAATTACAATCGGACAGATTAAAAATGAAACAAATATGAATGAATATTCCTATATTATACTCTCCCTGGTTACTACAATCATACTATCAACACCTCAATTATGAGACTATGAGTAACTTCATTATTACCATTAAAAAGGATCTATATCATAATATTTATTCTAATTTGTAATTCAGATTTGAGAGTTTTTAATGGTAATTGAATGAATTTATATCGTACAAAAATTATTGCTTGAGTCAATGGGTTTTATGAAACGTAGGAGATGCAGGCATTAATTAATTTCTCTATTCGGGAAATTGACTGCGATCACCAGTAGTAGTGTCAAATTCTTACTACAGTCTTCTAATTTTTAAACGTAAACCTTCAACCCTGTCATACATTGTCTCGTCGATATACTACGATGTATATTTCAATGCAAAGATCTTGTTCAGGTAATAAGAGTTGAATGGGATAGGGAAAGAGAGAGAAAGGAGAAAGAGTCGAGGAAAGAGAAAATGAGTGAGAGAGAGCGTGGAGAGGAAAGAGAAAGAGGAAAGCTGTTCTCCTGAAGTCGGCTGTATCAGTTTAGCCTCAAGCAATATAGCACTAATGAGCCCAAAAAACCCAGAAAAGTTGTTCTTTGTTGCTAGAGCTTGTCGAGAGGATGCATAATGGCTTATGTGTCGGCAGTATCACCCTTAAAGTCTTAAGAAAATTTTGGCAACAAAGACTATATGTGGAGAACAGTTCTATTGACCTTTCTGGGAAGCACGGACCTATTGAATTTGCACCTTTGTTGGAAGGAGTCGAGATGTGGCAAGGGTATCATAGCTTGGTCTTACAACATGTGTGTCTGTCACCAAACAATGATGTATTCTCATTTTGAGATAGCTTTTAAACCCATGTCAAATGCAAAAAAATTCGTCATGCTCGAAACTGAAGGCCAGAGTTAGTGATGGGAATATGTGTGATAGAAAGCAGGGATTGGAATGTTGAATTCCAATACAGGAGTTGAATGTTGAATTGAATAATATAGCATAGTTTCAGAGTATTTTGATGGAATATTTATAATAGACCTATTGTGAAAACATTGACAACAAGAAGTTTATCTAACTCGACTAAGACAGTGGACCAACAGAAAGTCAAGGGCTTTAAAATCACTTTCCGCTGCTGATTTAGAACCACTCTCTCTCACTCTATCTCTCTCTCTCTCTCTCCGCACAAGCTTGCAGCTTTTAGGCTAGCCGCATTTCGAGACGCACGTGACGTGACACGACATGACGCAAGTCTGCTAGATGAGTTAATAGCATTTGATCATAAATGTTCACATTAAGAAAAATCTAGCAAGTGTCAACATAATAATATGCTTCAATTCTGCTTTCCAATACGAGCTGCTTGTTGATGATCACTTTTTCAATATCAGCCTGAGAAATATCTACTGATGACATTGTTGACTGCAGTGTTGAGTTGGGCATGGCGTCCGAAAGCGCCCCACAATGTGAGTAGAAGCTAATATCTATCTATTTTTCGTTAAAATTCAATCTGCTATCTCGTATTGAAAAGGTGATTATAATATATGAACATAATGATATTAACTTAACTAGCAGAATCTTGTGTGATGTCGCGTCGCGTCTCAATTAGCGACAGGCCTAAAGCCGCGTGCACACTTGAAATCGCAGTGTGTGAGTAGGCAGTACAAATCTTCACTAGACTGTCATCAAGTGATTCTAAATATCTATTAATAAAGTCGGGCCTCAGATAGCCAAGAAGA
Organism: Nilaparvata lugens; assembly: GCF_014356525.2. Classification (NCBI taxonomy): domain Eukaryota; kingdom Metazoa; phylum Arthropoda; class Insecta; order Hemiptera; family Delphacidae; genus Nilaparvata; species Nilaparvata lugens. Next base: position 97,298,311 of record NC_052518.1, read on the forward strand.
CAACACAATCGTTCGCTGCTCCTGCTAATCTTGCTTTTCACCGGCCACACTACGACTGCGAATCCCTTTTGTGTTCGTCCGGGAGACCGAACGAGCAGTTCGGCGACAGTGTCCACACTGCGGACGAGCAGCGAACAAACAATCCGCGGACTGTCGTCCACACTACGAACGAACAGACCGTGGACTGTCGCCACACTAAAGAAGAGCAGCGAACGAGCAGTCGGCGGACTGTTCGTTCGCTGCTCGTTCCGTAGTGTGGACGCGGCTTTATATGCATAACCCTCAGTAAAGCTCTTGAACTGTTCTAGTTTTACTCAAGATTTACTGGAAATTTGTCAAATTATTTCTGGTATTTCCACAGGTTACAGCGTTTTACTAGATTTTTTCTGGGGAACAGTTTATTCCAAATTATTTATAAAGGTTCGTTCTCTCCACCAGTTTCTATTGAAGTTACATTTTGAGGTTGGTTACATATTGAGTTTTACATATTTCTATTGCTACTAAAACTAGACAAAAGCTTAGAAGGAAACAATCGTATAATAGTTTTTTTGTGGCAAAAGTTAGCGCACCAGATACTCTCTATATATTATACTTTCCAGATTTTGATGATACTCATGTTGATGTTTATGATGATTTGAGGAAGAAGTGGATTGATTTTTTTATTTTGCAATTGTACAATCTCTATTGAATTATGGCTTGGCGGTTTGGGGTGGTACTTATGACACTCTTTTATTACCACTATTCATTATACAGAAAATGATCACAAAAACCATATTAAATAAACCCATATTGTTCCCCTCAAAAATTGCATTCAGTGAATTGAGAGTCATGTCAATCCGTCAACTCTATGTGCTTAGCATATTTAAATATTTCAATAAACATAGAAGCTTATTTTCAAGAATCAATGTAACTCATAGAACAAGATACAATCTACATAGATATGTTACTTATGATTCGAATTTAACGGTTATTCGTAAGCAGCTGGTATACATCGCTCCAAAGATTGTAAACTGCATCCCGAACGAGCTCATCGGTGTACCTATTAAGTCTGTACCAATAAATATTAAAAACTGGATACTTCACAACTATTATTTCCATCTTAATATTTTATGAGTTCAAAATTTTTTCAGCTTTTCATTATTGTCTGGATTAATCCACAATTAATAGCATTTATTTTAAATATACTTACCATTGTTTGAATAAAAATATTCCATTTTAAATTATTAGCTTAAAAGATTTAGAAACAGTTACGGTAAGTCTCTACTCCTACTGGCGAACAAGTGTTTCACTTATGCCAGTAGTTCCTCACCTCCAGCCGTATTTTACAGATAGATGATATAGATATTTAGAATAATAATTATTGTTTTTTTTCTGATTGTCACATCTTTGTAAAGTTTTTGTGTTTTGGTGAAATAAATTGAATTGAATTGATGAGAAATGCTGAAAGTTCAAAGTGATTACTCACTAAATAAGATTGTAAAGTTTGTCTCATCACATGTATATCTTAAATATCACATAGCATAGAAAATTTCAATTTTTGTCAGTTTGTTGCCGAAAAGAGTTTTGGTAGTGGAAAGTCGATAACATGTTTCAATTGAAGCCAATTTCACAGCCAAACACAATAGTTGAGTAGAACTATCAACAGAAGGGAGACAAAACAGCTTGTAACGGCCTCGCAGTACATTATTTTCAGTGAGATTCGCTTTAAGCTTTCAGCATTTCTTATGAATAACACCAACGTTCTCCATTCAATACATGTTGACAGCTTCAAGTGAATCCAACCATTGGTGTGTTGTGGTCTCTACTGGGACTGCTGTGACAAGGGATTTGAGTTAACTACCAAGTGGAAAAGCATTGAGGTGGTGTTTTCATTGACTAGCACCGCGGAAACAGGGCTTCTTTCAACACTCCCCAACCCTCCAAACAGTGAAAGTGATAGAGGAGAAACATATTGTGATCTCTTATTGTGTCCTAAAGCTGTACAAAATGTGCGTCTATGAAACTGTATACAATAATTATTAAAATAATTACAATAATTACAATAATTATTAATTATTAGTTTAATTACATAAGTTGGGTTACATTTATAATCTTTCCCACACAAATTCTTCGTTTTGTTAATGTTTCAAATTAATTCTATTGAAACAAACCTTTGTGAACCGATAGGAATCTAAAAAGAAGGAAGAAATAGAAGTGCAAATAGATCTTATTCGTATTGAGAAGAAGAGATAAAATCAACAGGAAGATAGCGGACCTGCCGAAAGATCTCGTTGTCACAGTAAGTGAATAAATTCATTTATTGGAAAAATCGAACTGCTATTTGTTCTTTTTAATAACAAAAAAAGTGATTAAATAATGAGCAGTTCGTGATGGAAAACAACATTGAAGATAAAATCATTCATGCTATACTGTAACGTTGAGTGGTAGAGGGAATATTACTGTCCAGACTTCTCTACGTCATTATCAAAGATATTTACAGTATAAAGAAGTGGAAGTCAATTCAATAATTTTGAGTAGAACCACAGTGCAGTCTTGCTTTCTGGCTACTCGATTGAAAAGTGTTGTGATGTGATACAGTGGTGAAACAAGCATTAGTAGACCCTTCACATATTAAGATAAGAGCAGGTGGCTTAGAACACCTGCAAAATCTTTTTTTTTCTCGGGTGAGTCACATCTCACATACGCAGTAGGGTGTAGAAGCACTAACTGCTTGAAAACTGGAAGTTAATTTCCTCTTTATCTGCCAGCATCTGAGGTGAAAGATTTTCTTGAAACAACTGTTCCATGAATGCATTCGATAGAATGCTAGTGGCTAGTCGCTAAAGACAACCAAGAGTTTCCAATTATTTGTAACGAAATTTTTTTCATTTTTCTATGAGCAATATATTTCCTTGCTTTTTATTGATTGAATTCCACTCCAATTGATTGAATTCCAATTTTTATTGATTCAGTTCCACTCCGACTGCCGATGAAGACGGATCGTTTATCTTCTTGATAGCGATAGCGTGCCTACCTGATCGATTTATTTCTAACCTCTATTAAACTTCTTTCGCGTACAATATTAAACTTCAATTCAAAAACTTTTGTTTACTATTTTGTGATTCATTTTTTTCATAATGTTGTGCGGAAAGTGTAACACGGACTGTTCAAATAATCAGGAAAGTATCAAGTGCTCAGTTTGTAAGGAATCATTTCATCCGTTATGCAGTCGCATTAAAACAGTTGATTACTTCAAGAAAATGAATGCAGACACTAAAAAATCGTGGAAGTGTGATGAGTGTATAAGCAAACCGAAATCATTATGTCCAGAATCAGAATCTCAAGTTAGTGATTTATCGTTAATTCTCAAAGCAATCGAAGGCCTGAAAGACGACAGTCGTGACATTCATACCAGTTTGAATGATATCACTATACGTTTAGATTCTCTTGATAATAGCATCGCTAGTGTGGATAAGAAGTTTGAGGCTTTAAAAGTCGATATTGATAGTATAAAAGAATCTCAAACTATTAGTGACGAAAAAAATAAAAAACTGGAATCTGAAAATGAACAACTACGTTCTACAATTAATAATTTCAATAACAAAGTCCTTGAGCTGGACCAGTATTCTCGTGTGCATAACATGTTGATCGAGGGCATTCCCCATACACCCAATGAGAACCTGCTGTTCATGCTGGGTCGCATATGCGAGGCTATTGGATTGGCGTGGTACCCGAGCGTGGTGTCGACGGCGCACCGCCTGCCACGGAGGACCGGCGACGGCAGGCCGCCGACCATCATCGTCCAGTTCGTGAGTCGCGCCTCCAAGGCGGCGTGGATGGCGGCCAGGCGAGGCACCCCTCGCCTCTCTTCTACCGTGCTCGCCCCTGGCCTACCCGAGCACCCAATCTATTTCAACGATCATCTCACCTATCACACACGCACCATTTTCAACGCAGCTCGGCAAAGTGTAAAACAGAATATACTATTCTCTGTGAGAATTCGTGATGGAAAAGTGTTCGTCAAACGTAAAGAGGGTGAACGTGGTTTCATTGCACGATGTGTAAGAGATGATCAAAACGAAAATACTTAACTGTGAGCTAGTTCATTACATTATACGTAGATGTGAGTAATCAACAATCGAATGACTCAAATTTTCTATTTTTTTATTTTTTTTCTCTCAAGTTCATTTAGATTTCTCCCAGCTTTTTATTTTCATGGTACTCAGCTTGGTGGATGGTTACAATCCTTGCTATAGCAATTCCAGTCTCTTCTTGCATGAGTAGGCTACTTATTGTACGATTTTGTTTTTATTAGCCTACCTCTTTATCTATTGTAATACTCAATACCTTCGTTGAAATGTTCTTAATTTACTTTTCGTGTTCCATTGTATCTACGAGGCTTATCTTACAATTTCGTTGAATTTTGTATTTTCAATGCAGTTTCGGCTGCTAAGCTCTCCTTATCGTTATCAGCTCTCGAAATGAGATAATCTATTTTCTCTTTCTTACCGTTATGTTGCATGGACTACTACAGAAACTTATTCTTGATAGAATTTTTAATTATAGTCTAAGTAGTAGAGGTATCTGGTTAATAGGTCAGTATATATATATATATAATATATATATATATTATATATATATATATATATATATATATATATATATATTTCGTTTTTTCCATTGTGAAAATTATTCTGCACAAGGTACAGTAAGTAATATATTAAAAATTCATATATAAATATTATTCATTCGGATTTCGTAACATTTTTCACATTTAATTCCGGATAACATTATCGATTCCGTTTCAATATACTGAGCTATTCTGATTAACGCTGTTTTAATATTATGTCAGAGATAGGTATCTGTTATATTTTTCCCACCATTGTTATGGTTATATTGTTTTTTTTTTTAATTATTCATTTTATGCCTTACGATATCTATTACGATACCTATTGGTTTAATTTTTATATAAAAAGAAACACTTTTATTTCGTAATGAGTATATATTTTATTTGGATTTCCTTGTTTTTTTTTTGTTTTTTTTTTGTTTGAGCGGGTGGGCTACGTTTTTCTTCTGAATCATTCGGTGAGATGGATGATCTCTCTGATGAGTTAGCCAATTTAAGAAATTTTAATGCAAGAGCATATGAAGATATAGGAAATTTTGATTTCTTCTCAGAAGATCAGAATAATTTGGAAAACATAAATATATTAAGTCTAAATATTAGAAGTTACAATAAACATATTGATGAGCTTTTTGTTATTTTGAGTAGTTATGGGTAAGAAATTTGATATTATTGTATTAACGGAGACATGGATGGATGCTAAGGGTGTAACTGTGAGTATGGATGGGTTTGATGTTTTTGTGAATGAGAATAGTCGTAATCAAAATGATGGTATGATTGTGTATGTAAATAAATGCTTCGGTGTCAGTCATGAGGAGGTAGATCTCTATGGTGCAACATGCCTTAAATTAGACATATCTTTTGGTGGTAAGAGGCTGTGCTTGCTCGCTGTGTATAGAAGTCCCTCGGCAGGGCTTGAGCCCTTCATAGAGAATCTTGAATTATATTTGGCTAACAGAAGCAAAGATCGATCTCATTGGCTTATGGGCGATATAAATTGCTGCATACTTCCAGGAAACCAGGATCAGATGTCTCAGAGGTATCTCGATGTTATGTACGAGGAAGGTTTTGTGAGTTGCATTGATTTGCCTACTAGGGTAACTCCACAGACTGCTAGTTGTTTAGACCACATTTTCACAGATAGTAAGAACATAGATTCAGTAAGGTCTGCTGTGTTAAGATGTGACTTGACAGATCATGATCTCACTGTTTGCCAAATTGGACAAGAGTATTAAAATTGTACGTAATGTGCAACAAATAAAATATATTGATGAAAATTTGGCATCTCAACTCATATCTGCTGATGATTGGTCAGATGTAATGAACAGTAATGATGTTAATGCTAGTTGTAATATCCTCATAAATAAATTAAAAAATATATTATCTCAATCTATTAAAATCAAGAATATTTCTTCAAAAAATCTCAAGGTCAAACCCTGTATAACTAGTGGACTCATCAAATCAATTAGACACCGAGATAAATTAAGTATCAAAGTGAAAAACAACCTTTTAACATTATTCTAAGAAACGAGTTTAAAAATTTCAGGAATGTTCTTTCTAATTTATTAAAAAATGCTAAAAAGACCTATTTTCAAAATCAAATTGAAGATGCACGCGGTAACAATAAGAAACTATGGAAAAGTATATCTGAAATCACTGGTTTACACAGGAAAGTTGAGGGGTTTCCTATGTCAAATTCTTCTGGAAAAAATGAAATGCTTAGGCATCCAAGAAAAAGCTCTGACTTGGTTTGAGAGCTACTTCAGCAATCGATCCCAAGTGTTATCAATTCTCAATGATGAGTGAGTATAGGAACAGCGAATTTGGAGTGATTCAGGGAAGCACACTTAGCCCCTTGCTGTTTCTCATATACATAAACAGCTTGGGTAAAATCAAGATTGATAATGGTCACATCTTCCTATATGCGGACGACACGGCGCTCCTCTTTGAGGGCGATAGCTGGGGTGACGTATATGGTACAGCTGAGCGGGGTCTGACCCTTGTTAAGCGTTGGTTCGACCAGAATACTCACCATGAACCTAAATAAAACAAAATGCTTACCTATTAATATTCCTATGGTGATCCAATTGATCAATGCTTGAGAATGCATAATTGTCACACTCCAAAAATGATCGTTCTCAATGTGTTTCTATGGAGCGTGTGTTGGAATATAAATATCTTGGTGTAATTTTTGGCAGTAGACTAAGATGGAACTCACACATTCAACAGGTTAGACATAAAGTTGGGAAAGTCATGTACATTTTTTCAAACCTGAATCAGATTCTTACCCCAAAATTAATTAAACAAGTCTATTATGCCTATATTCAATCACTTCTGCAGTACGGAATAATTGCTTGGGGGTGCATTTAAGACAAATCTTGCTCCTTTACTTATTGTACAGAAACTTATCATTGGAATAGCATTGAATAAGCATAGAAGGTACCCCACCGAAACCCTGTTTAATGAATTCAAAGTTAACAATATCAGCCAAATTTATTTTAAAGCCTTGATCATGTACATTTTTAAACACAAAACAACTCTGTTTACGGATATCCCTCACACGTATCAGACCCGTTCTGCTTTAAATACCGGTACCGTTGTTCCTCGCTTACTAAAAACAATCACCTCCACATCATCCCATTATAAAATCTATATACTTTTTTCCAAATTACCTGAAAATATAAAAAACCCAGTAAATAGAAGAATTGGTCATTTAAAAAAAAATGTTGAGTGGATCTCTAGTATCAGTTGTAATGAACTAGAAGATTATGTCATTTCTACGTATGTCAATAGATTATCAGTTGTGTGTGTGTGTGGTGTGTGTGTGTGTGTGTGTGTGTGTGTGTGTGTGTGTGTCGGAGTGCATGTTGGCATCCATCTACGTCGAAGCCTGAAAAGTGTAAGTTACCTACTTGAAAAGATACTGTATTATACTATTCATACGTATTTCAGTTTTTATTATAGGTATTTTGTCGCTTGTTATTTATCATTTATTCTAAAAGCTAAAATCTTTACTTCTATGATTCTTTTCTAGGATTTGTCTTTATTCTTACAAGTATAGAATACTCAATTGTATTTGGAACTCGCTCCTCACTCACAGGCATTTGCCCATATGAGAAGCCTTCTTCACATTTTATATTGTATTTTTGTAAAAGAAGAAGAAAATAAATCAATTTCAATTGGAAGTTCAAATAGACAATAAGTGACTGCAGCAAGAAACATACCTTATTGTTGGAAATAAATTGTAAATTGCATTTGTTCAAATGCTGATTAATGAAAAATGATTATTATTAAACGAAAATCCAAATTAAATGCTGTAAATTACCCCGAGGACTTCTGCTACTGCAAATATTGACAACAGGGTGATAGCTGTTCCCGGACTGACAATTAATTTGTGTTTAGTAGCACTAATCGAATTTCCATCTAGCTGATCACCTTGTTGTCAATATTTGCAGTAGCAGAAGTCTTCGGGGTGATTTACAGCATTTAATTGGGATTAATAATAAATAGGCTTTATTGTCCTAAACAGATCTTTTGCATAAAATTATATTGATAGAAGTTGGAAATTTTTTTATTCAACATTTTGAAGTCCTGTCGTGATCTACTCCAGTACTCAGTAGAGATTGTAAATATGAACTGAGTGAGTTTGAAATTTTCTTTCATCATTCGAATTGGCTTATTTATCCTTATTAGAAATCCTTGTATTGCAATATTATATTTGATTTGTGACTGGATGACTTTACAAGTGATACAAGTATACTACGTTATAAATTGTTAATCATTGTCTTTTAGAAAAATAATTTCAAGTAGGAATATAGACTACGGTTAATGAGAAAATGGAGATTGCATAAAATGTTAAATCTATTCTTTAAAACACATAATGAATGCGAATTAGCAGTAGAAATTAGGAGTCATTAAGTTTATCCGTTTTTATTTCAATGAAGCATTCAACTTCCAGCAAAGAGGGTCGGAAAAATTCACTCTACTTTGGATGCCAATGCCACACTACTTCTTCCTAAGAGGATCGGAAGAAGGAAGTCATTTAATTGAGACCTTAATTGAGTCATTTCATTCAGCCCTCTCACGATAGTAATTACATTTTTACGGTTCCTATAGATTCCTAATTCAGTGGCGTAGCGTGGGGGGGGGGTTCAGGTTACAACCCCCATGAGCCCGAAAAAGGCCCAAAAATCCAAGAAAATAAACCACCTCCCGCTCATCAAATTCAAAACTGGAGAAGTCTATAGGGGGCTTAAAATTTTTGGATAATATCCCCCATTTCAAAATCTTGGCTACGCTACAGTCCTAATTTCGTTATGAGAACTGGAAAAGTTGTACCTAGGATTTTCAAATGTCCATGAAAATGATAGAATTGACAGAATTTTTGCGTATCTTGTTTTATCGATACGATCAGAATAAAAATGATCAATTTGTTGAACTGATTACAGATTCAACTAAGGGCTACTTAAAAGAGATTCTTTCACGAGGTAATGAATAGGCTATTATTACAAGATCATTGCGATTTATAGTTTTTCTCAATTGCTTCATGTAGGCCTTCTAACTTCAATCAGGCAAAGAAAATAAGTTTTCGATGGAAAATTTTTAGGAGAAACTATTTTCTCCTACTAGGGGGGGCTCTGCTTTGTTTATAGCTGCGTACGTCATTGGACGAAGGCGATAGTATATAGCTCTGAAAAGTTAATATGAAAGAGAGAAAACATCTCTCACTCATACTGTCTCTCTCTCTCTCTCTCACTCTATCTCTCTTTATCTACGGTTTGCTGAAGGGGAGAGTGTCTTCGATATCCTCTCTGAGAATGGACTTCTTATGGTCCAAACTTCACTGTTTCATGTGAAAAAATTACAGTAGTACCTAAGTGTCACATATTCTATCATTTTTCTTGCTCAATATTATTGTAGAACTCATTAGTTTTATATGATTCACCATGTTATTTTACTGCTACTGGTATTTATTTTTAACGCTAGAACGTAAGTTGAATTTTGTATTGTTAAACACATGAATAAAGGAAACTGAATCTGAATCTCTCACTCTCTCTCTCTCTCTCTCTCTCTCTCTCTCTCTCTCTCTCTCTGAACGTGTGAGAGAGTCCAAGTCCAAGATGAAGGATCTACTGCATTACAAAATTTGGAGCGAAAACTGTAAACAGCCATACGTTTTTTATGTGATGAGTGAATCTGGCAACACTGTAGGGCTGATGGGAGCTGGGATGGTAGGGTTGTGATGAGTGAATCTGGCAACACTGTATGGCTGAAGGGAGCCGTGATGGTAGGGTGAGAGTGAGAAGTGAGAAGCGAATCAAGACATACTTTCAGAGATTGTATCCACATTGCTAGTATGTAGCAAAACCACACTGCTCCGTATCTTCGTATCTTCGTATCTTAATGTGCTCCGTATCTTTAGATGCTCCGTATCTAATGGGTAGGCCTATAAGTACAGAATCTGGCAACACAATACAGTAGTTCTTTTTCTTTACTCCGTGGTATTACTAGCATGCTCCTCTAGATACACAAACCAGTTCTATTCTATGAATCATTCTCTCTCTATTCTGTATCATTCTTATCAAAGTGTTGTTCCTTGCATATAGGAAATAGGAATCACCCTTGCTGTGTAAGTGGAAGGCGTATGGTACCTACTGCGCATGCGTGGGCCAGTTGTAGTGGGGATTCATCAGCGCTCTTGCTTTTCTTTCTTTCTTGTGGCGAAGAAAGAAACTTTGGTAGAACCAGCTCGCCAGCTGAGCCAGAGAGAGACAGAGTTCCGGTTCCAGTGTACAGTGTACAGTGCTCCAGGATACTGCAAGCCCTGGTGACTTCTGTTCTGTTCTTCCTTCCGCTCATCAAACGTAAGTTTGAAACTATCATAATATCAATTATTACAATTTTAGAATTGCAGTAGAGTATCGATCATCTAAACAGGTGTAGATTTTGGATTCTTGTTTAATAATCATGAATATATTATAGGCCTAGGCCTATATTTTTTGGCGTCATCAAGAGACCACTGCACTAGTCTTCATTGAATGAAAATAATACCATTTTCCCTAAAAATATATTTTGGATGCTTTTAAATTGTATAAAAATAAAAGCAAAAACTGATTTACTTTTGACATTTTAAAAGAACCAAAATGAGTTCAGAAATAGAGCCAACATTACATTTTCTAAACCAAACTTTTATAAAAACATTTTGAGATACTAGTTTCTGTTGTTGCACCATTTCTCTTGAGTTGTAACTCATCTCAAGTAACTGGTTTGTTATTTTATTCGAAATTGACTATCTATATCATTTTTATAATAAAATCAATGCTGTAGACTATTTTAAATTTTCAGCATTTATTTCCAATGACCAGGCATTCGTCCTGGATAGATCGATCGCGTCTTCAGTTATAGGTCATAGTTGACTAGGCCCAACTATAGGCCCGTCACAAAGTAGACCCATGCTAATCCATGAAAAGCAACCCACGGCGTGGGATGTTTTGTAAACCATTGCTAGGCTTCTCCAGACATCTGTGTAATACATGCAATGAATAATCCACTTGTCAGCTGATTGATTATGAATAATTCTATATCAATGGTACTATATACAAAACTCCCACGGCGTGGGTTGCTTTTCGTGGATTAGCATGGGTCTACTTTGCGGCGGACCATATGAGCGTATAATAGAGGTACTGTAAGATATACGCCATACGAAAAACCAAACATGGTGTATTTCAAATCAAAAATTGGTAGATTGTTTGGTTTTTTTTTATTAAATTCCAATTTTCCAAAGATTAACATCAACATTTTCAGGTGCTCTTAGAAGTTATAGGAAGGAGAATTAATCAGGCAAATATATAATCATATGCAATATAAAAATACCTCTTGAGGAGAAAATACTTTTTTCGCCCCACTTGATGTAATGAGCTGGTTTACATGCGTCATAAGGAGGCCGAAAATGATTGTTTTCCGACCAGGCCGGTAAAATTTTAATGGCCCTAGGGCTGTGAAATAACCTTGAAGTCAGCTGATTCTGATTTGATGTGAACGTGTTTACAAAATGGTTTATGAAACGGAATCAGTTTATGCTTATAGAATTGAATAAGTATTCTGCAATAAGATACTATCATTTATTTGGATGAATGAAATACAGATAAGATATATTATATTATGAACTATTCAAATTCGATTTTCAGAGTAGGATAGAACTTCTAACCTAAACTTCCGAAGTCAACGACAACAAGCATTGTTGACGTTGACATTCAGATTTGTCAAATTTCAAGTGTGCTAAAACAGCTGATCAAAAAACTTTTCATTACTTGTGTTTATTATTCAAGAATCAACTTTTACAATAATATCATCTTATTGTTATTTGGAAGAATACAAAAGTATAAAAAGTATAAACTCAACCTCTTATATAATTGAACATAATCTTTTAGGTTATTTAGACAAATCAGAATAAAAAATAAACATCCTTGGATAATTTCCTGATATTCAGATTACCTCAGATTTGCTAGAGCTATGACCTTCCTGTTTTGCTTTCGGAAGTGTCTAATAAACAATTATTCTCATATTTATTTATTGTTTATTTTTCTGTGTGGCGAAAAATAACGTTCTCACCATGGGCAAAAATGTTTTTCCGGCTCTCAATCTTTTCTCAATCGGTTTTCTTGAAAACCGATTTCGAGCCGGAAAAGTCTCATTTTCGGCCCTAGGTGCGAAATATACTATTACAGTTTGGATGTTGAGCAAACCAGAGACATTCTTAGCTGTTGATGACAGATATAATTTTTCTCAAAGTACTGCTCATAGAACATTCTATGAGATAGTGGATGTCATTGCAGCTTCAGTAGATGAACATGGTCGACACTCTCGCAGCAACAAAAGTCATCTGATGTAATTAATAACAGCCTTTACTAACTTCATAACTTGTGCTTGCTACATAAGAACTTCCTTAAATACAAGATTATCACCCGGTTGCACAACGGTCTGTTAACTTTTAATCCCAAATAAATTTCACTTTTGTTGCCTCAGTGGTCCACACATGACCCTCTGTGGTGACTTCTGTAACATAAAGAGTGTCACAAAGTAAAATTGTGATTTAACATAAGCATTATGCTATAATTACTAGTGGTGTAGTCTATTATATACAGTGGTGCTTGCAGAATATTTTGTAGTTCTGAATTTTCAATATGATATAAATCACTCTCAAACAGGCTGTATCAGTGCCACTTTTTTGGAGTTGTTCAAGAAGGAAACTTCAAGCTTGGCTACAAAATCTTACAGAAGCTTGATTAAATTACACCGGAAGAGTAGCTCAAATAATGTTATAATCATGAACATATTACATAAAAGAAACGCGTCTATAGTGAGGTCACGTTATATTGGCAGTAGAGTAATATAGAAGAACAACGTTGCCGATTCTCTGCCTAGTCACTGCCTTTTATAGAGGATAGCTGATACCAGTATATCTTATGTAATATAAATTGTTCATTCTTCTTTAGAACCATCAATTTATTGTACTCATCAAGTAAATTTACTTTTCAATAAATAATACACTTGCATAATTAGATTGAAATTTTTTTAATAATTAACAATTATTGGATATATTATTTGTTATTTCTACATTGTAAAAAATTGGCAAAAGGACAGCAACACCAATGTTAATCAATACTGTCATTCAATCAAATACTGACTATCCTATGGAAAATTGAAGGTTAAAAATTTTCCTAAACATTTTATTCGTCTCATAGTTTTAGAGATTTTCCTATACTGTAAGTCTTCTAGGTTGTTCTCTGTATCTTCTTTAGTATTGAAAAGACAGACTTCTTTCAATTGTGGAGTAGCTTGGTTTAAGGTTTCAAAATGCAATGGGTTTAAAGCTGCATATTATTCACCAAGTTTTCACAGATTATTCTATAAAAAAGTTGTTAATTATCTTTAAAAATTTGCTGTTCTCAAACAATGTAGAGCAACAAAAGCTGTCAAATTTTTGCTTAGAGAGCATGGCCTGCATGGACTTGTAATGAAGAAAATTTTTTTTGGCAACTTTCTCAGTGTTTTCGAAAATGTATGGAAAACAAAAATCATGTTAGATAGAGGGATTTTTACAATTTGAGGAAGCAATATTGCTGTAATTTTAACATATTGCCATAATTTGTTTAAAACTTTGAATGACAACTCTAATGTAAAAGCTCAAAGTTTTTAGCTTGGCGTAAATTATCACAGTCTCTACAATAAAAGCATCAGAATATGGTAAAATTATTTATACCAATGTGACTACTATCACTAATCGTTATTATGTAATAGAAATTATATTATAAGAGGATTGCATGAGAGCGCCTTACCTGCTGCCATCTCGATGTGGCCATAGTTTTCTTTCAGATAGGACTGGAAGAAGTCCAAGCTGCCTGTAAAACAAAAATCATAAAGTTTCAGTACTTGAGCTGTTGAATTTAAATTAAAATCAATCTTTATGAAATGCAGATGACCTGCATAGCAAATAAAATTATTCTTATAGAAAGAAAGAGATAATTTTTATAATATTTTATACAAATTTTTTTGCAATTTATTTTTTCATATTTCTTAACAAAGAAATAGAGAAAGTTCAGCAATTCAGGTATCTTGGGTTAATCTTTGACGAGAAAATGAGATGGAATTACCAAATTAATAAATTGCATAATAAGATGACAATGTCAATCAGGAAATTTTATTACTTGCGAAACTTCTGTGATGAAAAAGTGTTAAGAATGCTATACTATGCATTGGTACACTCGAATTTGCAATATGGCATAACATGCTGGGGTAGAACCTTTAAAACGTTGATAAAACCAATTAGAACTACTCAAATCACTTAATAAGAATAGTTATGAAGAAACTAAGGCGTGAAAGCTCTTTTCCACTTAATAAAACAATTAATGTCTTGCCGGTTCAGTATCTTTTTGTATTCAGGGTTCTGCGATTATTCTATGAAAAAAGTGGAAATACGATTACAGATAACTTGATTTATAATACTAGACGAGCAGTTTCTAATTTTTTTAGATCTCAAAAAAGTTAGTACAATGATTTTCAAAAATTCTTTTAGTTACTTAAGTACACAATATTTTAATAGTTTGCCAATGGATATCAGGAAATGTAATAAGAATAAATTAAAAAAATAATATGGCTATGGATGCAAACGGATGTTGATGTTCTAAGAATTAACCCGGTTTCAAGTTTTCTGTATTACTGTTTATTTAGAGTTGATTATGTTGATTAGAAATTCATGAATCCAGTTGTTCTTCAGTTTGGGTATTGTTTTTGTTTGCTGCTTTGTTTTTTTTTTGTTAATTGTATGTTTGTATATCATTGTACTGTACAGAGATCTACTCATGTATGTTGTCTTGTTATATTTGATTTTTTGCTTCTTGCTGGTTATCTTGGCTTGTTAGGAATAGTGATTAAAGTTTACAGGATGCTACAGACGTCGTGCGCTAAAATGTCTGTAAAGTGATGAACTGAACTCCAAAAAAAATAATCTATGTCTTAACAATTTAGTAATTACTATTAAATACATTACTAACAATGACCACACAACTTGTCATAGTGGTCATATAATTTTCAAATCTTAAAATGAATGTCAAGTGAATTTTATGATGGAAATAAAATTATTTATTTAATAAATTATATTTATACATTGTAAAAATCAGATAATAAAAACTTTTTAAATTTAATAAACTATATAAACTTAGAATAAAAAGTCAAAAAGTTAAAAATATTAAAAAATAAGAATATTTATCTATTCCAAGACTAAAACTAATAAAACTAAAAAAATCATAAAATTCATATTTAGATATAAACGCTATAAATAAAATGGTATCGTTGCGGAGGATAGTGCTACCTGCTTTGTCGACTGATAGACGAAGATAGCAACACCAATGTCAATCAATACTGTTATATAACGTGAACCTCACTACTTATAGTACAAAAACCGCCTTTTAGCGCTCCAGGTGGAAGTCTTGTCAACTACAATCAAGAAATTCCTAATTCGAAACTTGTAAACTAGGTTATGTTTATAGAATGCATGTAGTAATGTCAGCACAAGCAGGTAATGTTTTCTGTTTCTCAATTATTCTTTTCCAGATTATTATGACAAAAAATAGTGTTACTATTTTAAAGTAAAGTTACTTGACTTGAATGTATTTTGCAGTGCTCGAATGAAATTCTAGTTTTTCTAATCAACGTTAAAATTATTATAAAGTTGGTTACAGAAAATAGTTGGCAATCATCACTAAACAAAAAGACTATAGTGAGGTCCACGTTATAATGACAGTATTTGATCAACTTTGGTTTTGATATCCTTGTCTATCTTTCGACAAAGCCGGTGGTACTATCCATTTCTAAGTCCACAACGATGTCAATTATGTTTTTGACAGTGTAGAAATATAATTAATTAATTCAGAGAATCGGCATCGCTATTTTTCTATCTTTATCCACTGTCATTATAACGTGGACCTTACTATAGTTTCAACATCTGAGGAGTCAAGATTTGGATCATGTCCATCTATTCTCTATAATTTTCTTCAAACGTCTGTATAGTTTTAAATTCTCGACTTTTTTTTTCATTTATTTTATTGTGATTGAAATTTTTTATTACAGTGCTGAGGTATTTATTGTAAGAAGTTGAGATCATACTGTTTTAAACTACATTAAGCATTCTATTAGTAGTTTTCACAGAATTTGTGAAACACTTGTGAAGAAGAGTTGTAGGGAGATTTGTGTATTCGTAGTGTCACTGATGATGGTTTGCAGGTCTTCTGAAATTTTTCGAATGCAACTGAAACGTCGAGATGGAAATCACTTACATTTTAACATAGTTTCCTGTAAAATAAGTACTTATTTTTCAAACAATATTGTTTCATTCTTCAAAAATTTGGAAATCTTATTTTGCTCGTTTGTTATAGAATATACAGTTGACGCGATCTAAATCTAAAGAAGATATGCCGATAACCGTGAGAAAAGAGCCTACCAGCACAGACACAAAGAAGACTTCTTCTTCGCCCGAAAACTTGTCTTCACCCAACAGTAGTAAGGAGCAGTCAGAAGCTGATAAGAGACGAGCAATGAAACGTGAAGAAGACGAGGAAGGACCTTGTGAAGAGTGAGTATCACTCAACTGGAATAGTTATTTGTGCAACTAGTGCGCAAAGTGTCAGTTTGCTGCACCGAAAGAAACGTTTACGCCCGAGCCGTAGGCGAGGGCGGAATGGTTTCTTGAGTGCAGCAGAGGAACTTTGCGCACGTATTTCACATTAAGTTTTTCCTACAGTTACCATTGAATATGAAAAGTGGGTAATTATGGGTAAAATTGCCTGAAATCCATCAAATGTTTTTCTGTGTAATTTTATTATTGATAAAAACCTTAATCCTAAAATCCTAAAGTCCTCGTTGTCCTTGGTTATAATATAATTATAATGAATAATAATTAGCGCGTTGTGCTTCGTTGCACCACTGCTCACTATAGCAGCCCAGTCACTGTTACCAACTTCATTTTCATTTTGCTGCACTGTTGCTCCATATAACCTACTAAGTATTTTGCGTTGCCATGTTGCAAATCTGGAGTGCAGAAAAATTTTTCCCGCACTAGAGCGGAAAAGTGATTCTTTGCGTTCTGTAATCAGTGCAGCAATGGTCACTTTTCAACGTAACTGTAGGAAAAGATTTTTTCTTGATAGTTTATTTATTCAACTTTTTTCAACTGAATTCACTCATAGCATTTCCATATACTGATCATGGGCATTATTGACTTTAAATTCCATTTTTCCATTAAAAGCAATAGTATTAGTAGTTTTGAGATAGTAATTATCATTAACTAGGAGTATAATATTTATTTCATTGTCAAGCTTCTATTAGATATAGTCTGATGCTTGAATACTAACAGACTGTTCTCAAATCCAATTTATTTCAATTGTAATTTTGTTTTTTATTGCAGAGTTCTTGATCAATTACCTAGCCACAAGACGGTATCAGTTGGAGATAAACTGAAAGTCTATTACGGATCAACACATGAGTCGAAAGTGACTTACGAGGCAAATGTAAGAATATCTTTAATAACTTTCTGATAGCACCATTAATGATAGCATATTAGAGCGAGATAAAAAGTACTTCAGGTTTGAAAGCTTTAAAAATGCCATTCATTCTCATATTAGTTGCCATCTTTTATAAAATATGCGTCATGTAATATTTCTAATCTCTCATTTGTTGACATGTACTGTATGAATGAGGTAAGGTGACCTATTTGAATTTGTAATTCCACATTTCTCTTGTGAATTCCTTGAAATTGCTGGTTTTTCTTGAAAGGATTTTCTGAAGATAGTTGTTACATTATATGAAATTTAGGGAATACTGGTATATTCACATATTTTTTCTATTTGTTGTGGATTCATAATATTTGTGAATTAACCTTACAGTTGTGTTGTGAGTGATGTTGTGGTACTTTTCCATAATGAAAACACAAATTTGAAATTGTCAACCACTTTTTATTATTATATATGAAGATGTGGCTGGTAAAGCCACGAAACCTGGTTCTGTATATATTATAATAATTTATAATAATAAAAAGTGGTTGACAATTTCAAATTTGTGTTTTCACTTGTGAATTGTTAAGTAAAACTACTTTGCTGAGGGTGAAACCCGAAACATGAGCTCTAGCCTTGTGCGTGAGTAATGAGGCGTATGATAATTAGAGATAAATGGACCTACAGTTTTAGATGAATTCCTAACCACCGGGAAGCGATTTTACAATCTATGAATCATATTTAGAGGAGTTGGCTCAAGAGGTCACTCTTCCCACGGGAGTAGCAGGCGCATGATTCTTAACTTATCTTAGCGATAACTGAACTTATCAGCGCGACAACTGAGACCACTCCCTAGACTTGAAAGACTACTTATGAGTCTCGTAAAGACTACTTTAAAAATTTTCCTAAACATTTTATTCGTCTCATAGTTTTAGAGATTTTCCTATACTGTAAGTCTTCTAGGTTGTTCTCTGTATCTTCTTCAGTATTGAAAAGACAGACTTCTTTCAATTGTGGAGTAGCTTGGTTTAAGGTTTCAAAATGCAATGGGTTTAAAGCTGCATATTATACACCAAAGTTTTCACAGATTATTCTATAAAAAAGTTGTTAATTATCTTTAAAAATTTGCTGTTCTCAAACATTGTAGAGCAACAAAAGCTGTCAAATTTTTGCTTAGAGAGCATGGCCTGCATGGACTTGTAATGAAGAAAATTTTTTTTGGCAACTTTCTCAGTGTTTTCGACAATGTATGGAAAACAAAAATCATGTTAGATAGAGGGATTTTTACAATTTGAGGAAGCAATATTGCTGTAATTTTAACATATTGCCATAATTTGTTTAAAACTTTGAATGACAACTCTAATGTAAAAGCTCAAAGTTTTTAGCTTGGCGTAAATTATCACAGTCTCTACAATAAAAGCATCAGAATATGGTCAAATCATTTATACCAATCTGACTACTATCACTAATCGTTATTATGTAATAGAAATTATATTATAAGAGGATTGCATGAGAGCGCCTTACCTGCTGCCATCTCGATGTGGCCATAGTTTTCTTTCAGATAGGACTGGAAGAAGTCCAAGCTGCCTGTAAAACAAAAATCATAAAGTTTCAGTACTTGAGCTGTTGAATTTAAATTAAAATCAATCTTTATGAAATGCAGATGACCTGCATAGCAAATAAAATTATTCTTATAGAAAGAAAGAGATAATTTTTATAATATTTTATACAAATTTTTTTGCAATTTATTTTTTCATATTTCTTAACAAAGAAATAGAGAAAGTTCAGCAATTCAGGTATCTTGGGTTAATCTTTGACGAGAAAATGAGATGGAATTACCAAATTAATAAATTGCATAATAAGATGACAATGTCAATCAGGAAATTTTATTACTTGCGAAACTTCTGTAGTGAAAAAGTGTTAAGAATGCTATACTATGCATTGGTACACTCGAATTTGCAATATGGCATAACATGCTGGGGTAGAACCTTTAAAACGTTGATAAAACCAATTAGAACTACTCAAAATCACTTTATAAGAATAGTTATGAAGAAACTAAGGCGTGAAAGCTCTTTTCCACTTTATAAAACAATTAATGTCTTGCCGGTTCAGTATCTTTTTGTATTCAGGGTTCTGCGATTATTCTATGAAAAAAGTGGAAATACGATTACAGATAACTTGATTTATAATACTAGACGAGCAGTTTCAAATTTTTTTAGATCTCAAAAAGTTAGTACAATGATTTTCAAAAATTCTTCTAGTTACTTAAGTACACAATATTTTAATAGTTTGCCAATGGATATCAGGAAATGTAATAAGAATAAATTTTTAAAGAAAAAGTATGGCTATGGATGCAAACGGATGTTGATGTTCTAAGAATTAACCCGGTTTGAAGTTTTCTGTATTACTGTTTATTTAGAGTTGATTATGTTGATTAGAAATTCATGAATCCAGTTGTTCTTCAGTTTGGGTATTGTTTTTGTTTGCTGCTTTGTTTTTTTTTGTTAATTGTATGTTTGTATATCATTGTACTGTACAGAGATCTACTCATGTATGTTGTCTTGTTATCTTTGATTTTTTGCTTCTTGCTGGTTATCTTGGCTTGTTAGGAATAGTGATTAAAGTTTACAGGATGCTACAGACGTCGTGCGCTAAAATGTCTGTAAAGTGATGTACTGAACTCCAAAAAAAATTAATCTATGTCTTAACAATTTAGTAAATACTATTAAATACATTACTAACAATGACCACACAACTTGTCATAGTGGTCATATAATTTTCAAATCTTAAAATGAATGTCAAGTGAATTTTATGATGGAAATAAAATTATTTATTTAATAAATTATATTTATACATTGTAAAAATCAGATAATAAAAACTTTTTAAATTTAATAAACTATATAAACTTAGAATAAAAAGTCAAAAAGTTAAAAATATTAAAAAATAAGAATATTTATCTATTCCAAGACTAAAACTAATAAAACTAAAAAAATCATAAAATTCATATTTAGATATAAACGCTATAAATAAAATTGTATCGTTGCGGAGGATAGTGCTACCTGCTTTGTCGACTGATAGACGAAGATAGCAACACCAATGTCAATCAAATACTGTTATTATAACGTGAACCTCACTACTTATAGTACAAAAACCGCCTTTTAGCGCTCTAGGTGGAAGTCTTGTCAACTACAATCAAGAAATTCCTAATTCGAAACTTGTAAACTAGGTTATGTTTATAGAATGCATGTAGTAATGTCAGCACAAGCAGGTAATGTTTTCTGTTTCTCAATTATTCTTTTCTAGATTATTATTACAAAAAAATAGTGTTACTATTTTAAAGTAAAGTTACTTGGACGTGAATGTCTTTTGCAGTGCTCGAATAAAATTCTAGTTTTTCTAATCAACGTTAAAATTATTATAAAGTTGGTTACAGAAAATAGTTGGCAATCATCACTAAACAAAAAGACTATAGTGAGGTCCACGTTATAATGACAGTATTTGATCAACTTTGGTTTTGATATCCTTGCCTATCATTCGACAAAGCCGGTGGTACTATCCATTTCTAATTCCACAACGATGCCAATTATGTTTTTGACAGTGTAGAAATATAATTAATTAATTCAGAGAATCGGCATCGCTATTTTTCTATCTTTATCCACTGTCATTATAACGTGGACCTTACTATAGTTTCAACATCTGAGGAGTCAAGATTTGGATCATGTCCATCTATTCTCTATAATTTTCTTCAAACGTCTGTATAGTTTTAAATTCTCGACTTTTTTTTTCATTTATTTTATTGTGATTGAAATTTTTTATTACAGTGCTGAGGTATTTATTGTAAGAAGTTGAGATCATACTGTTTCAAACTACATTAAGCATTCTATTAGTAGTTTTCACAGAATTTGTGAAACACTTGTGAAGAAGAGTTGTAGGGAGATTTGTGTATTCGTAGTGTCACTGATGATGGTTTGCAGCTCTTCTGAAATTTTTCGAATGCAACTGAAACGTCGAGATGGAAATCACTTACATTTTAACATAGTTTCCTGTAAAATAAGTAACTTATTTTTCAAAAAATATTGTTTCATTCTTCCAAAATTTGGAAATCTTATTTTGCTCGTTTGTTATAGAATATAGAGTTGACGCGATCTAAATCTAAAGAAGATATGCCGATAACAGTGAGAAAAGAGCCTACCAGCACAGACACAAAGAAGACTTCTTCTTCGCCCGAAAACTTGTCTTCACCCAACAGTAGTAAGGAGCAGTCAGAAGCTGATAAGAGACGAGCAATGAAACGTGAAGAAGACGAGGAAGGACCTTGTGAAGAGTGAGTATCACTCAACTGGAAAGATTTTTTTCTTGATAGTTTATTTATTCAACTTTTTTCAACTGAATTCACTCATAGCATTTCCATAAATTAAATTCCATTTTTCCAGTAAAAAGCAATAGTATTAGTAGTTTTGAGATAGTAATTATCATTTACTAGGAGTATAATATTTATTTCATTGTCAAGCTTCTATTAGATATAGTTTGATGCTTGAATACTAACAGACTGTTCTCAAATCCAATTTATTTCAATTGTAATTTTGTTTTTTATTGCAGAGTTCTTGATCAATTACCTAGCCACAAGACGGTATCAGTTGGAGATAAACTGAAAGTCTATTACGGATCAACACATGAGTCGAAAGTGACTTACGAGGCAAATGTAAGAATATCTTTAATAACTTTCTGATAGCACCATTAATGATAGCTTATCAGCGCGACAACTGAGACCACTCCCTAGACTTGAAAGACTACTTATGAGTCTCGTAAAGACTACTTTCAATTTTGAAACTATTTTTTGACTTGCCATATAGACTATTTTGAGATTCCTACAGACTACTTGAAGTAGTCATAAATTTTGCCGCAAAAGTTAGGAACAGAAGTTTTGGGCTAGCGCCTGTGATTTGAAATTGAAATTGAAATTGAAATTTTATTCACAACACTGACATATTTTACAAATATTTTCACAATGCAATCATTATAAAGAAACAGTATCATGATGGAAAAAAAAGAACTTCAGTAGCTTAACAGCTGTGATTGAAGTTCTACACTATTGTTATTGTACATTATAATATGAACGAGACAGTCACTTGATTTTGGTAACTAAAATAAAAAATAAAAAAGTCTTTTTGCAATTTCACACCAACAGAATTAGAGCAATAGTAAAAACAAAAAATAAATAATAATAAAACCTGAAAAAAAAACAAATAAAATTTAATTTCCTGAAGTACCCAAACATCTATACAATAAATATATAACATAAAAAGAATAAATAAAAAAATGAATAAATAAATAAACCTCTGTCACCAGTCAAATTTTTTACAATTGAGTCTAAAACCAGTCAAAATTGAGCATCAGTAAAGTAACAGATAAAGGCAAAAGTTAAATTTAGTACAAAATACTACAAGGAAATACTGAGGGAGAAATACTATTAATTCAATAAAACCGATTTACGCGGAGAAAAAAAATGAAGAAAGTCTAGTAAAAGTCAAAAACAGTGACAAGCGTCCCGAAAAGATGGGAAAAAAGAGCAACGAGAAATGTATGATACCTTATTCTAAAGAAAGGATTTGTTGGCCCCTAGAATATTTCCTCCTCAATGTCAATCCCACATATCCACTCCTCAATTTCATTCCTGAGCTTTCTGCTACCGCTCATATTTTCTATAAATTTAGTCGGGATTAAATTTATCAGCCTCTGAGAGACGTAAGAAAATTGTCTCCTACTCACATTTAAGTCCATTCTATTTTGCTGAATATGTCTCTAGTAGGGCGTAAGTTCAAGTTGGAACCGGTTACACGCTTATTAAATTTATGTTTATTGTTTTTTATGTAAAATATTAGGTTTTTTATGTAGAGCTGTCGAACGGTTAACACTTTAAAATCATTGAATAGATCACAGGTGGGATAACGTCTGGGCTTGCCTAGCATCGTTTTAATTATATATTTTTGAATTATAAATAGCTTTTTGAAATGTGTATCCAAAGCCCCACCCCAAGCCCGTATACCATATTGTATAACCGATTGTGCATATGAGATTGTGCATATGATTTCACTCCGACATTATAATCTTTAATCCAATAAATAACATTCCTACTAACCATGAAGTCTACTTAAATACACATAAAGTACTTTACGATGAACAAATCAAATATTGATGTTGTTTTTGATTGACAGGTATTGAGCAGCAAAGAGGAAAATTCAGAGACTCTGTACTTGGTGCATTACACAGGGTGGAACAAGAGGTACGACGAGTGGATAAAGCGTTCACGAATCGCAGACAACCTCAGCTGGTTTCCTGGTCATGTCAAACGCAATAGGCAACCTCAAAAACAGGTAGGTTTGCATTTTCAAATAAATATTTTATTTTAGGTAAATTTGATGAAGAATTATTGTCTGAGTGGAAATTATTTTGGAAGAATTAAAAATTGTTATCTGTTGAGGATAAAAAAATGCTTCTGCGAAATTCTTTTGTCTCTTACGCCTGACTGTCTTTCAGGAATTTCTCCCTTACACCTTAGGACTCATGTTTTTGTTTGTCCTTGGCTAAGGCGTTAAATCTCGGACGAAACTATTTCGCATAGCTGATGGATGATGAATGGGTGATTTATAATTTACATGAATATATTTACAATATATTTCAACTGAAAATTCTCTTGATAGTCATAAAAACTGGGAGAGCATAACCTCATTTGAACTATATAAACCATCTTGGGGGTGAGAAACAGTTTTGAGGTAACCTGTTGATTCTCTCGAAACTATTTAATATAATAGAAACGATTCTTGTTTGTAGAACTGAAAATTCCACCTTTTGTTGGGTTACAAGGTTTGGGAATTCAATAATATTCAAATAGGAACACTAATCATGTGAAACATGATTTTAATCCTCTTCTTATAATGAGAAAAATGGCTGGATTAAAGGGGTTGTTTTTGAAGATTCCACTCAGTATGACGGGAGCTAAGTTTTTTCTGATCTGCTCTTCTTTGAGATGCTCATATGATTTTGATCAATTCTGGTCGTATGAAGATTGATATTCAAGAGAGTAATAATAATGTTTTGACCAGTCGAACTGGACTAGTAAGATAGCTTGTTTTTTATCCATCTCAGATCTGATATCGTCAGTAATCTTCAAAAGTGCTATACATGTACTGAAGTGAGAGCGGAAACCTGACTGCTGTCTTGCAAAAAAGTTGAAACTTGTCAGTAATTAACAACCTGCTTATGCACTGTACGTTCATAAGCTTTAATGGTAGGATTTTTATTCTTAGGAATAGGTTTGATAATTGATTGTTTCCATAGATCAGGAACGACCCTTGACTGCGAAGAGAAATTAAAAATATGTGTAAGTGTAGGCAGAATGAGAGGAAGTAGCTTCTTGTAAAATACAATAGGTATCTGGTCCACTCCCATGCAGTTCTTACTAGAGAGTGTGTGTCTGAGAGATATAGGCCTATAGTAAGAAAGTGAAGAAGAGAGGATTTAATTAATGCTTTAGTTTTTTGCACAGCCGGCCCTCTCTCAAATTCAACCATCAACCCTCCAGTACGATATTACATCAACTATATTATACAATCCTATTCTGTGGAATGGGGGAATTCACAATATTACAAGCAAGAGTTGATAGTAATGAATATAATTGACACAAAAAACTTACAAATGTAGGCATGGAAAAGTCAAATTCAAGATAGGTAGAAGATAGTATGTCTGAAGCATTGTATGAAATAATAACAAAACCCTGAGGGAAAAGAAAGGAAAGAAGTATGAAAAATATTATCAATCACAATGAATGCAATTTGAATGTCGATAATATAATAATAGTGTGAACAATAAACTGTACCTTTTACACTTATTTACATCAAATAACAATATTGCTTATTAAATTTAGACAGTATTTTTGTTTAATATAATATAATAAATTTAACTTTATTTCTGCGTGAAAATATACAAAACAAGTGAAAATTAAGAGTAATAGAAAACTAAGCATGCAGTATTATCATTGTGCTCCACTATAGAAATACAATGAGAAAAAAATGAGGAGTGTATGATCGTGGCGACCCACTCCTGCTACAATCCTTATGATTGATTTTTGGAGTTTGATTATAGGACTCATAATTGAATAGTAGGTGCCACCCCAACAGCTCAAACCATAATTAATTCTAGAGTGAGCAAATGAATGGTAAACATCTTTTAAAGCTTTAAGATTACAAAGACCCTTTAATTGGTACATAGTTCTCAGGTAGAAATGCAATGACTTTTTCAAGTATGAGATGTGGGCTTTCCACGACACATTTTGGTCAAGGAAAACACCCAAATATTTGACTGTATTCTCACATTTAACAATTGGGCAATTACAATGATCAGAATTACAAATGCACGTATTCAGTTGAATGGGATCCGCAAGACTGCCCATAAGACTGAACAAAATGTAATTGGTTTTCTGAACATTCATTGAGAGCTTATTGCAGGTGAACCATAGTGTCAATTTATTGAGATCATGTTGCATATCCAACCGAAGATGATCTAATGTGTTTCAATATGCCAGGGCAGTGTCATCAGCGAAAGCTGTTATCTGACCTTTGAATTTACCCCTTAACAAGTCATTTATGTAAACCAAGAATAAGATGGGTCCAAGGACAGAGCCTTGTGGCACTCCATAGTGGATTTCCATCAGATTACTAGTTACCTTTTCAATTCTAACAGCTTGCTTTCTACCCTGCAAAAATGATCTCAGCCACTCCAACGCCACCCCCCTAATGCCCGCCCTCCACAACTCATGAAGCAGTAAACTGTGGTTAACTGTGTCAAATGCCTTACTGATATCAATAAAAAGACCCGCAGCCCTGCCCCCACATCCCCTATTCAGACCAAGATAAATAGTTTTTAGAAAATTTTGCAATGCATACTCTGTATTGAGGTTCTCTCTAAAACCAAATTGTTGTTTTGAGAAGAAATTGTGAGAGTCCAAAAAATGCAATAATCTTTTTCTAATCAGCTTTTCAAAAACTTTTGATAGAGTAGGTAAGAGAGAGATTGGGCGATAGTTACTTTTTGAGAACCGATCTCCCTTTTTGAAAATTAGTATGACAGTAGCAATCTTCAAAATGTCTGGAAATTGACCTGAAGCTATAGATAAGTTGAACAGATGAATTAATATTTTAGATAAATATGGGAGATTATCTTTTAGTATTCTGGCTGTAATTATGTCAATTCCTGAGCTCTTATTTATTGAAGATTTTTTTATAATTTTACAAAGTTCGGCCTCACTTACAGGAGCCATGAAAATACTCTTAGTACAATGTTCACTCTTAAATTCATGGAAGTACTGCTTGATCAAATCATCTGATATAGGAGGACAAGACTGCGAAAGCCTTTCAGGCACCTGAATAAAGTATTCATTGAAGATGCCTGCTACTGTTTTACTATCAGTTATATCACTACCTTCTTCATTCAAATTCAAGTTCATTGTATTATACTCGTATAAACGACGAATTTCCTCATATGAAAAATTTAATGAGAATAAAGATTGAATGTCACTTGAATTGTCGATTCTCTGAAAAGGATATATAATAGTAACGTTCCCATTAGCACACAACAGGGTGAGAGAGAGAGTGTGAGAGAGGGTTTTTTTAAATTATTAATTCTTAATTGATTGATCAGTAAGAATGAAAATAGGTCTTCAAGCATTCTTGGTGAATTCAAAATGTTTATGCAATATTGCAAGTTGATATTAGTTGAGACTTGATGATGCGTGTATTTCCCAACCCGTACATATATAAGCCTTGATTTATACTTATTAGATTGATTGAATTGTTTCAGAAAATGTCTCGCAAGAAGCTAGTGACCGGATACATCCTGTATTCGCGTGACATCCGGAAGGGAATCGCATCCAGCAATCCGGACAAGGGCTTTGGCGAAGTCAGCCGGATGATCGGCAAAGAGGTCAGTAGAAACTCGATAATTCGCACCTTTATTATTTATAGTTTTAAACAATATTTCAATCAATGTATTTCAGTTCCCTCGATAACTGGTTAGCATTGTATTTCGGTCCCCTCTATAATTCGTAGTAAAATTAAGCGCTGGCTTATCTTTGACCTCTATAATTCGTAGTATAGTGTGCAAGAACTGTCTATAATTCGTATTTTATTGATTTTTTCATTCATCATGGAAGAGGAAATTAATTACAGTGTACTATGCTATCGCTAACTGATTCTCCAGACATGAGGACATGTAGTACCAAACGAAGTTATTGTTTATCATAAGTATTCGGTTCAATTCAGTACAGAATTGAATGTCAGCGTGGAGAATTTATTAATCAGTTTGTGAATGTTGGTTTTGAGTCATGTTGTGTCTTATCAGAATTTAATCCTTTTCTCTTTTTCTCTTCAAAAATTGTATTCCAAAACATCTATACTTTCTTGTTGATTGGACCATAATGATTGTTATTATTGATTATTAAATATTTGATTTTTCTATTATATTGATTATTAATCAGTATATTATGTTGACAGTGGCGTAAGCTACCGACCAGCGAGAAGGCAGCCTACAAAGAGAAGGCGGAGCTTCTAAACGAAGAGACGAAAGTGAAATTCGCCGAGCAGGAACAACAACAGCTGCTGCTGGCGGGAGTGGCGGGGTCAAGTGGAGCGGGTGTGGGTGGAAAAGTGGGCGTGGCCGGTGGAGCGGCGAAGGTGAAGACAAGCGCAGTGATCGAGTGCGCATGGGACAGCTGTGACCAGCAGTTCGATAACATGGTGAAGATTGAATGTCATTTGAATTGTCGATTCTCTGAAAAGGATATATAATAGTAACGTTCCCATTAGCACACAACAGGGTAAGAGAGAGAGTGTGAGAGAGGTTTTATTTTAATTATTAATTCTAAATTGATTGATCAGTAAGAATGAAAATAGGTCTTCAAGCATTCTTGGTAGGGTAAAACCTATCTGGATGGGGGCATGGAACGGTCAAGAGAGAACAATACCCCTCCTTCAACGCCGGTTGAATGTGAAACAATAACTGTCAACCCATGTCAATACTCAACCAATATCAAACAATAGATCTCTTAATGCCCCCATCCAAATAGGTTTAGCAGCATAAAATATTTTTTCAAAACCTACTCCAAAATCCACCACTCTGGTCCGCAACTTACAACTCCACATAATATGTATCGTTTTAAAAATATCAATTAGCTCAAGGAAATTAGTTCTTTGGTAATATTTAAAAAGGCTGAAAATTGTGATCTATAATGATGGAATTCAGCTATTTTTCTAAATTCAATAAGAATGACTTGAAAATTATGTTTTGAAACAATATGTAGACTACATATGATATGAGTTACAAAAATGAATGTGTCATTTTTAATTACAACCTGATATGAGTTACAAAATCGTTATATTATACTAAAATTATTTGTTGCGTGAAACACACCATTTTATTGCAGGGTTTGGTTTTTACCACACGACAAACATAATATCCTTTCATTAGCAATTCGATTGTACATCAATAAAAACTGGTATATGCCTTCTCGGTTTAGATCTTTGTTGCATCTTGATAAGCTCTGCAAAAACTCCATGTTACACCAAGAGCTACAGAGTATAGACTTCTAATAGTTGGAAATTATAACTTTGATGAACCTTTAAAGAACACGGTAATGGGAATCCCGCAGTAAAAGTCTGCAGTAAAGTGTGGAGTAACGTCACTGAACTTAACAGGATGGGAGCATACGCTTCATTCCACAAGGCTCGAAAATGTGCTAAATCTACCTGCCAAAGGGTCTCGCAGTTGTATTGTTCTAGCTTGACCGTCCCATGCCCCCATCCAGATAGGTTTTACCCTCTTGGTAAATTCAAAATGTTTATGCAATATTGCAAGTTGATCATTAGTTGAGACTTGATGATGCGTGTATTTCCCAACCCGTACATGTATAAGCCTTGATTTATACTTATTAGATTGATTGAATTGTTTCAGAAAATGTCTCGCAAGAAGCTAGTGACCGGATACATCCTGTATTCGCGTGACATCCGGAAGGGAATCGCATCCAGCAATCCGGACAAGGGCTTTGGCGAAGTCAGCCGGATGATCGGCAAAGAGGTCAGTAGAAACTCGATAATTCGCACCTTTATTATTTATAGTTTTAAACAATATTTCAATCAATGTATTTCAGTTCCTTCGATAACTGGTTAGCATTGTTTTTCGGTCCCCTCTATAATTCGTAGTAAAATTAAGCGCTGGCTTATCTTTGACCTCTATAATTCGTAGTATGGTGTGCGAGAACTGTCTATAATTCGTATTTTATGGATTTTTTCATTCATCATGGAAGAGGAAATTAATTACAGTGTACTATGCTGTCGCTAACTGATTCTCCAGACATGAGGACATGGAGTAACAAACGAAGTTATTGTTTATCACAAGTATTCGGTCCAATTCAGTACAGTATTGAATGTCAGCGTGGAGAATTTATTAATCAGTTTGTGAATGTTGGTTTTGAGTCATGTTGTGTCTTATCAGAATTTAATCCTTTTCTCTTTTTCTCTTCAAAAATTGTATTCCAAAAATATCTATACTTTCTCGTTGATTGGACCATAATGTTTGTAATATATTTATTTTACTAGAATAATTTGATACTTGGTTTCATGGGGGATCTTTGTCGCTCATATGAATCCAAATTCATTCTTATAAATGAAAATGTTGTCATGTGATACATGATTTCGATAGAGTTCAAAGAAAAAATGAATGGCGAAAACCGCACATTGATATCTCAACAGTATCAGATTGTTGATGTAATAGTTGTTTATTAATCAGCTGAAATCATGTGTCAGCATATGAAGGTCTGTCTGTTTGATAGCTTCCAAATAGCCTCAGCTGATATTATTAATGAATGAATGGAAAACTGTTTAATTGCATGCAATGAATTCTTCAGCAGACTAAATGATAAACCAAACAATTATGTTTAGAGATATTATATAGTATATATTTTTGTAATATTATAGATTACAAAAATCTTCAAGAACTTTAGTACGGTATGTAATAATCTTCAAGGTTGTCCCCTCAATGGCCGATTTCAATTCTAAGTACACTATCGCTGCATGTGAATCTATGCATCTTTAAACCTAGCGCCGCAGTGCAGGATGGTTTCTCACAGCTTGACGTTGTCATTTGAGATGGGTGTCTGGCTTGGAAGTGTTTCGGCCGCATTGCAGGATGACTGTTAACGGTTGCCGGAAGATCAACAGCTGGGTTTTTTTCGTTATTTTTCGTGATAGAGAAATTGAGATTGCAGTTTCATCCTCAGCGACCCCAAGTTTAGCCTGAAGACTCAGAATGTCAACAATGTCTTTAAATAATTAAAAATCATCATGGAAAGTCATTAATATGGTAGTACACCACGTTTCTGGAAACTTTTTACTGGTGACTGGAGTTATTATTGATTATAGGTAACACAAAAATCAAAATAATCGTGAGAAAGAAAACTGCTGATGAACGCGAATAAGACCGCTACTCCATTGTTCTTTTGTCTCGACGGCTTGGCTGAGCCTGGCTGGAGGGATCAAATAACCGACTGGATTGATTTTTCGTCTGTCCGCTAGGCGGAACTACGCCGACCATTGCTGGGTGGAAGATGTTACTGCGGCCGCTCGCATTCCCACCAACGCTGCTATTATTAAATTTGCTGTCTCAGTGCCTAGTCCGAGTCAGACAAGCGTCCGTGCAGTCAGTCCATGCTGGATGCTTGTTTGACTCGGACTAGGCACTGAGACAGCAAATAATAGCAGCGTTGGTGGAAAAGTTTCCAGAAACGTGGCGTACTACCATATTAATGACTTTTCATGATGATTTTTAATTATTCAAAAACATTGTTGACATTCTGAGCCTTAAGGCTAAACTTGGGGTCGCTGAGAACGAATCTGCAATCAGAATTTCTCTATCACGAAAAATAACGAAAAAACCCAGCTGTTGATCTTCCGGCAACCGTTAGCAGTCATCCTGCAATGCGGCCGAAACACTTCCAAGCCAGAAACCCATCTCAAATGACAACAACGCCAAGCTGTGAGAAACCATCCTGCACTGCGGCACTAGGTTAAGGTCTTTGAGTTAGATCAAACAGTGCTTCGTTCAGAGCCATGGTCTCATCGGTCTCATCGTTTACTCACCGATAAGTGGCTTTGAACGCAACCATTGTTATTCTTTATATCCTAAAAAGGACGAAGGAGCGAGTTAATTTTGTTGTCCAACAAACTTGACCTGTAAAAAGGTTCCAAGGATATGTGTTCAAAACTGCAGAGCACGAGTTACCTGCTAGTTTAATATAAGTGACGCATTCATGTACAATACACATTGTAAGTGATGAAATAAGATATTGTTTGATGATTGATTTGTGTTTTTAGATGTGGTGTACCAATGCCAGTGGAAGACGTGCATTCGCAGGAAGAAGCAGTGCGCCCCCTTCCGTCTGCTGCATGGGTTGGTTCGCCATGTCAAGCAGGTGCACATCATGAAGTCATCCGGTCGTCGCAAACCTGCAGATCAGCGCAGCAAGTAAGTCCCTCAGTAGGCAAATCTCCTTCTAAGGCTGCCACTACCGGTAGCACATGCATGTCATTCATGTTTATCATGCATATTTTGTCATCAGCAAGACGCTTCTAACATTAATTAACTAAACAACCAAATTCAACCACTAAATGATAAACTAATGAATAAAGCACTGGAAAACTACAAATAATGAATATAGAAAATAACATTACCTCAAATAGAGCAATGAACGTCGTATTGAACAAGTAGCTCTTATTGTAGTCATTTACAGGCCTCCAAACAGGGACATTAAACTTTTCTTTGACACTTATGAACGGCTGCTCGATCACATAACTGTCGGCTTAAAAAACAGAAAGCTTTTCATCTGTGGAGATTTCAACAATGACATGCTGGAGGATACTTCAAGTAGCTTTGAGTTTACTAGTTTGACGAATTTCTAAATCTTGACTTTATTTTGAAGGAGCCCTCTCGAATAACATCACAAACATCCACTTGTATTGATAATGTTATAACTAATATCATCTTAGATGATGACAATGGTAGTACAGTTGACTTGGGAATGTCCGATCACTCGGCCCAGATAATCCAGCTCAAGCAAAAATTTGAACCCACTCAAAAAACGAGTCATAAATAAAACAAGGCATTGAGAAACAAAAGATGGCATTCTCGTTTTCATGCTTCAACTGCTGAAGCTGCATTCAATGTTTTCTCTTCGGAATTTCATTCATCCTTCTTTCAGCTTTCCCTGTTGAACATTTTAAAAAGAGCAAATCTCATTTTGAAAAGCAGTGGTTAACTAAGAGTATAAAAACGACATGTGATATGAAGAGAAAGCTGTTTATTGAGTCAAAGACTAATAGGAGTCCGTCTTTTTGGAGTATTTTTAGACTTACAAGAAAATTCTCAGAAAGGTTATCTCTGTAGCTAAAAAACGGAATAACGAGGAATTAATCACCAAATCTTCCAATTTGAATGCTGGTACATGGGCAGTTGTACCTATTCTATTGGGCAGTCCTATTCAATTTTCTACCTGAATTTTTTTAACTAAATTAAATTGAAAATAAAATTTATCTTCGCAGAACTAAAAATCTACCGGACCAAAAACGTTCAAATTTGGTAGGTATGTTCAGTTGGCCCTTTAGAGGCGTACTAAGAACGGACTTGGGAAAATTTCCAAAGATACGCCCAAAATCGAGAACAAATAAACAGAAAATGTACAAATTTAGTACAGAAGCTCAGCTAGGGTGTAATAATGTTGTGTTAGAAGGAATTTGCAATAACGTCAAAGATACGCCCAAAATTAGCGTTTTCCCAGCGTTTTCTCAGATTCATCGAGAACAAATGAACAGAAATTGTTCAAATTTAGTACAGAAGCTAAGCTAGGGTGTAATAATGTTGTGTTAGAATGAACTTGAAATAACGCCAAAGATACGCCCAAAATCAGCGTTTTTCCAACGTTTCTCTCAGCTTTTCTGCGTTATCTCAGTACTTTGACTTTCTGATGGAATGAAGCATGCTCAAATTAAAAATGCAGGCGAGCGAAGCGAGCCCGCTGATCTTATTTTTGGTCGATCCAGTCGGGGGTACAGGGGGTGGAGCCCCCTGGCTAGACGGATATGGCTGACGGCTAGTGTTCTATATTTTCATTAATTGTTGTAATTATATATTCATATATTTATAAAAAGCTTCATAAATTAATAATTCAACTATTCTAGATGTTTTTTGTTTTCAATATTATTCATTTATTAATCAATTTTTAATATTTATTTTGTCAAAATTACATGGATAATCTTCATTGAAGTTGAAAATTCTCAGCAAAAAAAAGGACCATGCTGAGATTCCAACCTCAACCTGTCGGGTGACAGGCAGACACTTTACCCCTTAGCCATGGTTGGCCATGTTTAGTGGTCAATGAGAGCTGTACTCAATTCGGTATCTATATTGTCTAATCACATTCAGGTTGGCCAAACTTTTTTTACTTTGTCGCACTCTACAGTCATAAAGCGTGTTAACTATTTTGTGTTGTTATGTTGCAAATTTGGAGTGCAACAAAATCTTTGTCGCACTGAAATCTACATTCTCGCACTGGGTCACAGTATACATACAGTACCGTATGGAAACTAGGCTAGTACCCTGGCGCAAAAATCCGCCATCTTGTTAGGAAGTTCCACATTGTAATAGTATTGATGGGAGGTTCGGATCACTTTACTGATCCGGATCAATTAATTTCGTTCACTGCCGCGAGCCAATCAGAAGACCAGGATTGGAACTTCCCAAGGTCAGGTAGCTTGTCTAGTATTTGAGCCATGTAAAAAGCGTTGGTTGGATAGGCGTTCGATTGACAGTTTCCATTCTGTATCTATTCTGTGACTGGGTGTGGGAATAAGGCATTATTCATTTCAAAAATTCACATTCCATAATATTTTTGTTTCCATTCGATAACTGGGTTAATTTTTCTTCAAATCGTGATTATACATAGATCGAATAATCAATGAAACAACTCGCATTTATGAAGCAGTCCAAGTGATCCAACTGAAGCTTTAGATTCATTCATCTCTCATTTATTTAACCATGAACATGCCTAGGGCTCATGGTGGACATCATCCTCAGCAAAAACAATAAATCTTGATTTTCTCAAGTAGAATATAAAATTTGAAAAATAGTATGAATAGCTTTCATTCATATCAATTGAATCAAGTTGAAGTTTGAACAGTTTCATTCATGTAGCCTATCACTTGATGGTTCCAACAGATGGAAATTAATGAGATATTGCATTTATTCAAATGCTAATGAATCAATAAGACTTCGTGGTGATTTACAGCATTTAATTTGGAGTTTTGTTAAGTAATAATAATTATTCACTTGAATCAAGTTTAAGTTTGAATGCTCCTATGTTCTAGTTTATGGTAGCTGTATGTTCAACTGTGGTAGCTCAAATTCGATGACTCTATGAATTGTTATAATAAATTATCAGTTTATTTATTGACAATCTTACATGATATTAGAATTAGTAGTCATCTAATAAACCTCTATTGAATTAATAAAGATGTATTTAATGAAATGTAAACACACATATATTGTCAAATTGCACAGTTTATGTAGGTCTAATGATTTCAAATGTCATACATCTATTTAATTATTAAATATTTAGATCTATCATATAATCATAGCTTGAGTTTTGATTACATAATGAATTAAATTGCTGCCTTTATTCAAAGCTTAGGAGCGTGGAGAGTGGTCGCAGCCAGCCTTTTCTTACACTGTAATGCTAAATTTCGAGTACATGAATAAATATTTTTCAAGTCATAAATACCAGTGTTTACATCAAACACATATTGTTTTGATTAATACAGAACAAAATGTATGATACATTTTAGAGAGGTGACCTTGAGAGATTGTGAATGAAAGTCCTACATAATTTCGCTCCTGGGTTTTGGAAGATTTTGTGTTATAAATAGTCACGGATAAGTACAAATTTTGTGTTTATTTCATTATTAATTGTTTCTTGATCACGTTTTATCATTTTGTTTTAGATTTTAATTCTTAATTCTATTTTAATAAGCCAAACACCGTTTAGAGGTTAGTTTGAGGTTAGGTTTTCGAGATTTAAAAATAAACATAGATAGTTTACTTGACTAAAATTATAACCAAATTAAAATCCTATCATTTATAAATCAATTATTATTATTGCAAGTAATATAATTTCTTAGATAGGAAGATGAGCTCAAGTAGAACACCGAAGGTTGATAATAGAAATGTAAACATAGCGGGAGTACTTACGCGTTCCCAAAACCAAAATTCAAAAACGCCAAAACCAAAAACCCCAGTTCTTCAAACTAATTTAGCCGAAAAAGTTGCTCAACTACAAAGTAGCCACACTAATTTAAAAAACCAATTAGAAGTAACTCTAAAAACGTCTGAGGAAGAAAGGTTAGGGATGGTAGAAGAAATTAAATCTTTGGAACTGATTATAAAATTACAAGATGAAGACCATAAAAAAGAAATACTAAATCTAAAAAATCAATGTAGTCTAATGTCGGAGGAAATAAAGAAACTAAAATCTAAATTTGATAATACTAAATGTATGATAGAACCTCCGTCCAAATGCAAAAAAATAGAATCTAACCTAAATGATGGGAAATGCTCTGAAAATGGTCGAAATAAAACGTACAGTGAGGTTTTGAAGACAGCAACCAAAAATATAGCTGAGGGAAATAAAGATAGGAAAGGGAGAGTTCTGCTACTGACGTCCAGTCATGGACGTGATTGCAGTGATCTCCTTGATAAAAGATTAAAAAATAAATTTGATGTCCAATGTTTTTTCAAGCCAAGTGCATCAATTAATGCAGTTGTAGAGTCAGCTAGGGAACAAACCAAAGACTTTAATGAAAATGACTATCTAATTGTACTGGGTGGCTCAAATAATATAAATGAACCTAACTTGAATCATCTTCCTCAAGTAACAGAAAAAATCAAGGAAATTGTGCCACTCAGCAAAAAAACAAACTTAATAATAAGTACTATTCCTAATAGGTTTGATAGGCCAGAATTAAATGAAGCAATTAATTCGACAAACAAATCAATCCATAATACAATCAAC
Source organism: Nilaparvata lugens (assembly GCF_014356525.2). Lineage (NCBI taxonomy): Eukaryota > Metazoa > Arthropoda > Insecta > Hemiptera > Delphacidae > Nilaparvata > Nilaparvata lugens. Next base: position 97,335,125 of record NC_052518.1, read on the forward strand.
AGCCTAAAAAATAAGAATTCTAAACAACTGGGGATTTGTTTTCTAAATGAAAGGCTGAAAAGACATAACTTCACTAATCATGGGTTGCATCTAAATCGATCTGGCAAAGTAATCTTTTGTAATAGATTGGCAGAGCTGATTGAAAGCCGTTTGCAATCCTCTGGTTTAAAACAGTCAAAAAAACAAATAACGATTTTTTAGTAAATTGGCTCAAAACAGGGAAAGGGAAATAGCTACAAATGCTAGAGATAGAGTAGCACAAGATGGTAAGGTTTTTAGTATTTATCATCAAAATATTCAGTATCTTCGCAACAAAATTGACAGATTAGAAGTATTTCTTAAACAGGAGGATCCTGACATTGTTATTTTCACAGAGCATGGCTTAAAAATAAAGGAAATAAATCAAGTTAGGATTCCAGGCTATTCACTGAGATCAGAATTTTGTAGAATAGCTCATAGAAGTGGTGGTGTATGTATATTCACTAGCAATGCTAAACATACCCAAACTTATGAACTGGATTTTGTTAAGAGATTTTCTGTTGAGATGGATTTAGAGGTGACAGGACTAAGGTTAAAAATTGATGATCGATTCGAGGTAGCAGTGTTAGGTATCTATAGGTCACCAAATGGAGACTGGCAAAAATTTTGTGAGCTGCTCCATACACTTTTGGAAATTACAACCGCTCGTTTCACAAATGTTATAGTAGTAGGAGATTTCAATACTGATTTTGCCAGGCAGGATAAAATGACAGAGGATATTAGAGATATTATTAATATGAATAATTTAGAAATTAAGGTCCACGAATATACAAGAGTAACTCGAACTTCACAGACAATTATTGATAATATCCTCACAAATATAGAAGGTTGTAATGTCAGGTTAGGTAGCTCAGATCTATCAGATCATAACTATCAAATTTTAGATGTTAAGTTGCAGGGCCAGAATCCAAGCAGAAAAAAAACTTTTGTGAAAGAAATTCAGCAATATGAGCTAGGAAATATAAATTGTTTGAAGCAGGAACTGCTTCAAGAAAATTGGAGTAGTGTTTATAACAGTTGTAACCTAAATTACAAATATAAGCAATTCATTGATACTCTAAGATTTCACATTAGTGTATGCTGTCCGATAAAAAAAGTCAAAGTAAAAAGTAAATTAAACAAAGTAGATGAATGGATAACTGAAGATATTCTTACTCAAAGAAATATTGTTAGGGAAGCTTATGAGGAATTTAAATTAGTGAGGGATGTTCCGAGTGAGGTCAAATACAAATGTCTAAAGAAAAACTATGCAAAAGAAGTGAGGAAAGCTAAGTGTAAGAAAACAGCTGAAATATTAACAACTAGTACCAATTTTAACTCTGCTGTTTGGGAGGTAATTAATAGAAATAGGAGAGCAGCTCAAAAAGATACAGTTACTAATGTCCCTAGGATAATCGATGAACATGGAAATTATATGGATGATAGTATAGACATTTGTAACTTTTTCAATAAATATTATCAACAGGTTGCATATAATCTCCAAAAGTCACTGAACACTAATACTTATAATACAACTACATTAAATGCTGAGCCAATTGAAAAGGTATTTAAATTTCATCCATTATCAAGAGATGAGTTGTCAAGAATAATAAAAAATTTGAATAACAAAAAAACAGTAGGATTGGATGGGGTCTCAAGCAAAATTTTAAAAGAATGTGAAAATGAATTACTGGACCCTTTATTGCATCTCCTTAATACTTCACTAGAGCAGGGTATTTTCCCTGATGATCTGAAACAAGGAAAAATTTTGCCAATTTTCAAGAGCGGTGATTCTGAAAGAGTTGAAAATTATAGACCCATTAGTATTCTAAATGTAATAAGTAAAATTTTTGAAAGAGTAGTTTTAAATAGGTTATTGATGCACCTGGAAGAAATTAATTTCATATGTGATGAACAGCATGGGTTCCAGAAAGGGAAATCTACTAAGACTGCAATAGTATCCCTTGTTGAAAGACTAATAGATATAATAGATTCAGGTGAGAAGGCAGCCGCAATATTTCTTGATTTATCCAAAGCTTTTGATTGTGTGAACCATAGAATATTATTGGAAATACTAAAAACTGTAGGTGTGAATGGTATAGAACTAAAATGGTTTGAATCATATCTCATAGGTAGAAACCAGTGTGTTGAGCTTACCAAGGTGGATGGGAATGAAATAGTAAAAATTAAATCTCAAAAACTGGAGGTCCAGGCTGGAGTACCTCAAGGCTCAATTCTGGGTCCCTTACTGTTTCTGTTGTATGTGAACCAATTACCAAAAGAGTTAAAAGATCACAGAGCTCTGTTGTTTGCTGATGACACATCGCTTATCTTTAACAATTATTTATTAGATAGTCTAGAAATAAATGCTTTTACTGGAGTACAGTCAATTGTCCAATTCTTGAAGCAAAGGCAATTAACAATAAATAGTAAGAAATGTCAATTCCTACAATTCAAAAGTAAATATAATTCAGTAGAGGATAGAGAAATAAATGTGTTTGTAGAGGAAAATGAATTAGACCAAGAAGAGAAAGTAGCATTCTTGGGAATTTTATTGGACAGGAAATTAACATGGCATCCTTACATTGAGAGGATATGTAATAAGATATCATCTGGGGTATTTGTCCTGCGGCAGCTTGCTAGGCTGAATGATAAAAAACTACTGTTAACTGCTTACCATGGACTTATACTATCTCATATTAGGTATGCTATTTTAGTATGGGGTAATTCATCTCAACAAAATATGGACAGAGTGTTTAAGATTCAAAAGAAGGCACTCAGATGTATAGAGAAAGTGAATAGGTTAGACTCTTGTAGGCCTTTATTTAAAAAGCTTGGTCTATTAACTGTGCCATCTTTGTATGTATATGAAGTTGTAATGCATGTGAAAACGAGTGGTGTGATCCAGAATTCAGATGTTCATGAGTATAATACGCGAAACAGAGCAGATTATCATATAATGGGTCACAATAGTAGGTTATTTGAACAAAAACCAGATTATATTGGTAGGAAATTTTATAACAAGCTACCTCAAATCTTGAAAAGTAATGATGATTTGAAGATTTTCAAAAAACAAATGAAAAAATATTTAGTTGATAAAGCTTTTGATTGTGTGAACCATAGAATATTATTGGAAATACTAAAAACTGTAGGTGTGAATGGTATAGAACTAAAATGGTTTGAATCATATCTCATAGGTAGAAACCAGTGTGTTGAGCTTACCAAGGTGGATGGGAATGAAATAGTAAAAATTAAATCTCAAAAACTGGAGGTCCAGGCTGGAGTACCTCAAGGCTCAATTCTGGGTCCCTTACTGTTTCTGTTGTATGTGAACCAATTACCAAAAGAGTTAAAAGATCACAGAGCTCTGTTGTTTGCTGATGACACATCGCTTATCTTTAACAATTATTTATTAGATAGTCTAGAAATAAATGCTTTTACTGGAGTACAGTCAATTGTCCAATTCTTGAAGCAAAGGCAATTAACAATAAATAGTAAGAAATGTCAATTCCTACAATTCAAAAGTAAATATAATTCAGTAGAGGATAGAGAAATAAATGTGTTTGTAGAGGAAAATGAATTAGACCAAGAAGAGAAAGTAGCATTCTTGGGAATTTTATTGGACAGGAAATTAACATGGCATCCTTACATTGAGAGGATATGTAATAAGATATCATCTGGGGTATTTGTCCTGCGGCAGCTTGCTAGGCTGAATGATAAAAAACTACTGTTAACTGCTTACCATGGACTTATACTATCTCATATTAGGTATGCTATTTTAGTATGGGGTAATTCATCTCAACAAAATATGGACAGAGTGTTTAAGATTCAAAAGAAGGCACTCAGATGTATAGAGAAAGTGAATAGGTTAGACTCTTGTAGGCCTTTATTTAAAAAGCTTGGTCTATTAACTGTGCCATCTTTGTATGTATATGAAGTTGTAATGCATGTGAAAACGAGTGGTGTGATCCAGAATTCAGATGTTCATGAGTATAATACGCGAAACAGAGCAGATTATCATATAATGGGTCACAATAGTAGGTTATTTGAACAAAAACCAGATTATATTGGTAGGAAATTTTATAACAAGCTACCTCAAATCTTGAAAAGTAATGATGATTTGAAGATTTTCAAAAAACAAATGAAAAAATATTTAGTTGATAAAGCTTTTTATAGTGTACAAGAATTCCTTTCAAACCTAAACTAGGTTGAACTACTTAGTGTTAGAATTATTATGTAATAACATGACTTGTCTTATACTCCATGACTGGAGTCTTTAGGACGTAATCTAAAAAAAAAAAAAAAAAATAGAATATAGAACTGAATAGAATAACAGTTGACGGAAAATTACAACTACAAATTCAGTAGAATGTCAGGGAATATAAACTTGCTTCTTTCGATTCCAGGTTGAAAAACAATGTGCATACAAAGGTGCCGGATTGCAATTGCTTTCCAGTAAAGAAGTGTCCTCTGGAGCCCGGGTCATATTACACGCACCTGGGAGCTGCGTCATCGTTGCCAGATCTCAGAAAAGATCTAGAGACCAGAACTGCAATTAAAGGAAACGCAGTGCGCATTGAGAAGGTGAGTACATCAGTTGAATAAATGAATTATTATCTACACATCAATATCTCAGGACAACAGGGTTACAACTCAAAGAACCCTAATTTTATAAGAGAGGAAAAACAAGTTTCCAAAGTAACCAAACTAATCCATTTATATCAACATATCAAACATTTTTATATATTTACTATAGAAATTAATTTCATATGTGATGAACAGCATGGGTTCCAGAAAGGGAAATCTACTAAGACTGCAATAGTATCCCTTGTTGAAAGACTAATAGATATAATAGATTCAGGTGAGAAGGCAGCCGCAATATTTCTTGATTTATCCAAAGCTTTTGATTGTGTGAACCATAGAATATTATTGGAAATACTAAAAACTGTAGGTGTGAATGGTATAGAACTAAAATGGTTTGAATCATATCTCATAGGTAGAAACCAGTGTGTTGAGCTTACCAAGGTGGATGGGAATGAAATAGTAAAAATTAAATCTCAAAAACTGGAGGTCCAGGCTGGAGTACCTCAAGGCTCAATTCTGGGTCCCTTACTGTTTCTGTTGTATGTGAACCAATTACCAAAAGAGTTAAAAGATCACAGAGCTCTGTTGTTTGTTGATGACACATCGCTTATCTTTAACAATTATTTATTAGATAGTCTAGAAATAAATGCTTTTACTGGAGTACAGTCAATTGTCCAATTCTTGAAGCAAAGGCAATTAACAATAAATAGTAAGAAATGTCAATTCCTACAATTCAAAAGTAAATATAATTCAGTAGAGGATAGAGAAATAAATGTGTTTGTAGAGGAAAATGAATTAGACCAAGAAGAGAAAGTAGCATTCTTGGGAATTTTATTGGACAGGAAATTAACATGGCATCCTTACATTGAGAGGATATGTAATAAGATATCATCTGGGGTATTTGTCCTGCGGCAGCTTGCTAGGCTGAATGATAAAAAACTACTGTTAACTGCTTACCATGGACTTATACTATCTCATATTAGGTATGCTATTTTAGTATGGGGTAATTCATCTCAACAAAATATGGACAGAGTGTTTAAGATTCAAAAGAAGGCACTCAGATGTATAGAGAAAGTGAATAGGTTAGACTCTTGTAGGCCTTTATTTAAAAAGCTTGGTCTATTAACTGTGCCATCTTTGTATGTATATGAAGTTGTAATGCATGTGAAAACGAGTGGTGTGATCCAGAATTCAGATGTTCATGAGTATAATACGCGAAACAGAGCAGATTATCATATAATGGGTCACAATAGTAGGTTATTTGAACAAAAACCAGATTATATTGGTAGGAAATTTTATAACAAGCTACCTCAAATCTTGAAAAGTAATGATGATTTGAAGATTTTCAAAAAACAAATGAAAAAATATTTAGTTGATAAAGCTTTTTATAGTGTACAAGAATTCCTTTCAAACCTAAACTAGGTTGAACTACTTAGTGTTAGAATTATTATGTAATAACATGACTTGTCTTATACTCCATGACTGGAGTCTTTAGGACGTAATCTTAAAAACAAAAAAAAAAAAAATAGAATATAGAACTGAATAGAATAACAGTTGACGGAAAATTACAACTACAAATTCAGTAGAATGTCAGGGAATATAAACTTGCTTCTTTCGATTCCAGGTTGAAAAACAATGTGCATACAAAGGTGCCGGATTGCAATTGCTTTCCAGTAAAGAAGTGTCCTCTGGAGCCCGGGTCATATTACACGCACCTGGGAGCTGCGTCATCGTTGCCAGATCTCAGAAAAGATCTAGAGACCAGAACTGCAATTAAAGGAAACGCAGTGCGCATTGAGAAGGTGAGTACATCAGTTGAATAAATGAATTATTATCTACACATCAATATCTCAGGACAACAGGGTTACAACTCAAAGAACCCTAATTTTATAAGAGAGGAAAAACAAGTTTCCAAAGTAACCAAACTAATCCATTTATATCAACATATCAAACATTTTTATATATTTACTATAGTAATTATTATTGTAACATATGCATCCATCACTGAAATAATCCGTTAAATATTTTTTCCTACAGATACCTTGAAAAGTGCATTTCTGCACTGATTGCAGGCCGCAAAGAATCACTTTTCCGCACTAGTGCGCAAAGTGAGTACTTTGCGTACTCAAGATTTGCAGCATGACAACGCAAAATAGTTAGTAGGTTATATGGAGCACCAGTGCAGCAAAATCAAAATTAAGTTGGTAATACTCATAGTGAGACCCACGTTATAATGGCAGTGGAGAACAGCGTTGCCTTGCCATTATTTGCCTTAATTATAGTCATTTCAATGCTTACACAAGATAAACCCCCTTCAAGCAGTCAGATAAATTTTCAATTAAATTACTAATCATTATAATTCAATTATTATTATTCAATTTTAAATAAATTAAGGTTTTTTTTAATAATAAAATTACACAGAAAAACATTTGATGTATTTCAGGGAATTTTACCCATAATTACCCACTTTTCATATTCAATGGTAACTGTAGGAAAAATTTAATGTGGAATACGTGCGCAAAGTTCGTTTGCTGCACTCAAGAAACCATAATTCCGCACTCGCCTACGGCTCGTGCGTAAACGATTCTTTCGGTGCAGCAAACTGTCACTTTTCGCACTAGTTGCACAAATAACTATTTTCAATATAATTATCTTTTTCATTCACTGTACAGATTGCCACCCTCTTGCACTAGAAAATCAGGTGTCATTTTAGTCATATTATGACTACATGAATTATTCAAGGTACCTATTATATAATGTATTTATATCATATTATTTGATGAAATTGATATCCCAAAAAAAATTGTGAAATAGCAATTAAATGAATGAATATAAGAATATTGATGTTGTGGAACTTTTCCGTATAGTTGGAGAGATAATGTCAATATTCCACTTGAAATGTTACTATTTATTGAAATAAAGTTGACAAAATTAGAAGAATGAATGAATATTGAGGATTGAGAAGAAGAAGTATTCATTAGTTGAATGAATTAATACTATAGTGAGGTCCACGTTATTAACTCAGCACTCGATTAACATGATGTTACTGACCTTGTCATATTTATTCGACAAAGTAGATAGCACTATCCTTTTCTAGCTCTGTAACATTACCAAATCGTTTTTCAACAATATACAAATATAATTTGATTGTATGGTAAGAGATGATGTGGTATTTCTCCAATATACAACCGTAAATTTTTAATCATTGTTTGCTGATGATCAGTTTTAAATTATGTTTTCATCATCATTATTTTCAATGATTTAATAATACATTTTCTTAATTTAGATGGAATATTCTGTTAATTAATCATATTTAGCCATGAAAGAATAAGTCGTTGATGTTGTCAATACCACTCACTATATTTGTTCAAAACTAATAACAAACAACAGTACAGCTGAAGATGTGGTAGGTGTTACCATGAAAACTGGTTCTGTAATGTGAAATAATCTCTGAACAAATATAGTGGTATTGACAACATCAACGACTGATTCTTTTATGTATAAATATGATTAATTAACAGAATATTCCATCTAACTTAAGAAAATGTATTATTAAATCATTGAAAATAATGATGATGAAAAACATAATTTAAAACTGATCATCAACAAACAATGATTAAAAATTTACGGTTGTATATTTCTTGACGAATATAATATTATTGATTGTTGGCAACAAGAATGAGCAGTTGATATTACATCAGAAATGCCGGTATCAGGTATCCTCTAAAGCAGGCAGTGGCAAAGCAGATAGTCTGTTATGCTGTTCTTCTATACAGCACTCCACTGCCATTAAAACGTGGACCTCACTATAGCAACATTCATCACTTTAGTAGGCTACATATTGTACTGTTTCCCCACTGTATGCACCACTCACTCTTTCTCACTATTGAAATTATTGATTTATTTTCTCCCACTTTAAACATTAAATGTGAAGAAGGCTCCTCATATGGGCAAATGCCAGTGTGTGAACTATAAACTCGAACGATTTCTAGTTTATATTAAATTAGAAGACTACGAAATTGTCAAGTTTAGTTTACGTCTGCAATTGTCTAGTTTAGACCTACGGTACTCAATAATGATTATGTTTCGTTCTGTTTTTAGCTAGTTTACACAGGCGAAGAAGGCAAGACAGTTGCAGGCTGTCCGCTGGCCCAGTGGGTGATACGGCGAGCCTCACTTGACGAGAAGTTGTTGGTGATGGTCAAGCATCGTCAAGGTCATTCATGCAGCACGGCTTGGATAGTTGTCTCTATCGTCCTATGGGAAGGGGTGCCCGCTCAAGATGGCGACTCCATCTATGAGCTACTGTGTCATAAACTTGGAAAGTCAGTTAATGCTTTTCAAATAATCATTATTCTTGAAGAAAACACTAGAATATTGTCTAAAAATATCATGAATAATTAGAAAATAGTTACATGTTTCAACACCTATATGGTGTTGAAACTGGTGACACAATAGTGTTACTGAAGATTGTATCTTACTTGGAACAAATAGTACGAATTTTGGCGAAAGATTAAGAATAAGTAGATTTCAAATGAATATCTTACTCTTTATTTTATGATCCTTGAACAAATATAGTATCTGAGTTGGATCATAGAATAAAGATACTGTTAAATTTAAATCGACCAAACATCATCTATGCAACCGTTGTGTAACACAATCCGTTAAATTTTAATCTTGTAACTATAATGTGTCTCTGGTTGAATATTGCTGTAACAAGTACCTTGTGAAGAATCATAAATTTCCTTACATAAGTGAACTGTGTTGCAAACATTCCCAGTGCTAGTGATAACATAAATGCTGAAAATTTTAATAATTGCATGATAACATTCTGCTAATAAGCTATCTATCTAAACTATTATGAAAGATGTATAAATATGATATATAAAAAATCAAATCAAATCAAATTGGTTTTTATTATCCATGATAACAGGGTACAAAAATTCAAATTATACAACAACGTTATCTTCTGCAAACAAATAATCATAAATAAACTCACAGTTGAAATTAAATAATTAATTGTAATAGCTAAATCTTACTGCAATATATCGTAGTTACAGAAAATACAACATTATTTTTTTTAATAAACTTCATGAAAACTCTCCACAAAGGCAAAGCCTGTGTGTGGAAGAGGGTCTTGACGATAATTGGCTAACGTTGGATTGTCCTCGTACTTGCATCTATCAGATTCTTGGGTGAACCAGATATCAATTTCTGAAAAGATTCAAAGTTCTAAGGATTTAAAGTATAAAAGATGTAAATATTTAGAGTTAAACTTGGACCATCATTACACGACATTTGCTTTATCTATACAGTAAATGAGTTATCCCTTCTATATTCGTTCTCCCAATCTCTTTTAACCAATCATTAACAATTTTTTTGTAAATATATTTGGATTTACCTTCGGTATTACGTAGATTTTCAGGCAGATTTCTATACAGAGTGTGTGCTATATAATAAGTATTAGTAGTGGAATGAGTTTTGACTAGCCTTGGAACTTGGATTCCTATTGCTTCTGACGAACGAGTTCGATAGCTGTGCTCAATTTTCTTAAACATATCTTTATGATTTTTGTACATGTATAATAATATATTTCTTACATAAATTTGCCTTATACTTAAAACATTGAATTCTTCAAAAATTTCATCAGTAGGAGTGCGTATACGTTTTCTTAATGCTGTTTTAATAATAGACACAATTTATTGTTCACAGCCCTTATTTAAAACGGTATGCAGACTTTTAAATCTCTCACCGGACAACAAACCACTTGAATACCTGAAAATTTGACCAGCAAAAACACTAATACCATTATACGTACTTATCAGTCACCCCCACTCCCCGATGTATACTGAACAGGGTGGGTGAAAATTCTGAGAACGGCCTAATATCCAATGAACAAAGGTAATTTGACGGTGGGTGTGATTGGGGATCCTACTCAAATTGAAAATACTACTTTGACTTGAAAAATCTGGTTCGCCATCTTGGATCTGCCATTTTGAATGCAACTTTGTTTTTTAAATAGGAAGGTGGTCATGCGATACATGATTTCTATACGGAATTCCAAGAAAAAATGAATGGTGAAAACCGCACATTGATATCTCAAACCGTTTTGAAGATATTCACATTAATTGATTAATTTCACATCAATTGATTAAATTCACATTAATTGATTATAAGTTAATTAATATGTGTTCAACCAGGGGAATCCTCAATATAAATAATTTGAGAACAGTGTATTATGCGTACATTCAGTCCATTATTTCCTACGGTATTATTCTTTGGGGAAGTGCACCCAAAGCGTTGTTAGATCAAATATCAGTGACTCAGAAAACTATAATAAAAGTTGGCCTTGGTCTATGCAGAAGATTTCCATCCTTACGATTGTTTCAGGTCTTCAACGTTTTTAGAATCAGGCAGCTATTCATTAAATCAGTACTGATGTACATGTTCAAGAATAAAATATATTTCAATTCAGAGTCCAATCATCTTTACATGACAAGACATTCCCGCTTTCATCACTCGGGTCTTCAACGAAACACCCGTTCAGCTTGTGATAGGAATATATCATACCTATGCCACACTATTATAAATAACATTCCTCAAGAAATAAGTCAGCCGGGCGCATGTAGTTTCTCAAAATATAAATCAATAATTACAAATTGGATAAAAACGCTGAATGAAGATCAATGTGAACGGCTACTTCAATCTATTTATCAATAGGATATTGGTTACTTCTAATGTTTGGATATTCTCTTTGTCCCAATCAATATATCTTTTTGCCTAGCGGTTCACCTTATGATGACCAATGTGTCTGTGGTGTGTGTGTGTGTCTGTGGGGTGTGTGTTTCTGTGGGGTGTGTGTTTCTGTGGTGTGTGTGTGTGTATGTGGTGTGTGTGTGTGTGTGTGTGTGTGTGTGTGTGTGTGTGCGATTATGAAATTGAAAAACTTATTTCTCTTAAGTTCAATCAGGAAAAAAATGTATACTTTAATCACACAGTACTGGACTCATTGACCCACGAACAGGCCAAAAGGTCTATGTGGGCTATTATATTTCATTAAATAGAGTGATTCCACTGGGGATAGGTGCAATAAGATAAGTTATACCACAATAAAATAAAAAAACATTGTTGAACTGGATTAAACTAGGAATATTATCATAAATATAATATAGATATATATGATAGGGAATAGGATAAGGTATTAATAGTATTATTTGTATTACATATCTCAAGTTGTGTATTTGCTCTGTTGAAATATTATTGTAAATTGTGTAAATTTTGCTGAAATAAATTCAATTCAATTATGTGAATATCTTCGAAACGGTTTGAAATATCGATGTGAGGTTTTCGCCATTCATTTTTTCTTGAAATTCCGTATGGAAATCATGTATCGCATGACTACCTTCCGTAAAAAAAATGTTCACCACCTTCCTTTAAAAAATGTTGCTTTCAGAATGACGGATCTGTTTTCTGAAATCATAGTAAAGTAGTATTTTAAATTTGAGTAGGATCCCTAATCACACACACCTTAAATCACATTTTTTCATGAGATAAAGCCATTCTCATACTTTTATCTTCCCTTTCTGCTCTGAATAGCATTGATTGATAATTTGAATATCTTCAAAACGGTTTGAGATTTCGATATGCGGTTTTCGCCATTCATTTTTTCTTGTGATTCCGTATCGATATCATGACCACCTTCCTATTTAAAAAACAAAAATGCGTTCAAAATGGCAGATCAGATTTTTGAAGTCATAGTAAAGTAGTATTTTCAATTTGAGTTGGATCACACCCACCGTCAAATTACCTTTGTTCATGAGATATTAATCCGTTCTCGGACTTTTCACCTACTCTGTATTTAAACTACATACAATGGGAAAATTATCATTAGTTTATCCAGAGTATAAATCCTATCTTACTCTATTCCAATTCATTTTTTTAATCCTTTCTTCTTGAATGAATCCAGGTTGGGACTACCTAAGAGTAGACTTTTTATAGCACTACGGCACCAGACGAATGTTGAGTATAATTAGCATCAATAAACGTGGACCTCACTATAGGAGCGAAACGATTGTTTTGCTATGTTTTAGGCTACTAGTATCCCCACCATATAAACTACGGTACTTAAAACTGTTTTGACTCAAGTTTTATAACATTGCTTTCATCAAAATTAGTTTTGACTCGTTTCTAGGTGAGGAGTACTATTCTATCAAATTATTGTGTATTTTACGTTACAAATGTTTGTAACATGTTGCTTTATGAGGTTAAAAACTCATTCATTAATTACTCAATTCATTAATTGGTTTATTCAGTTTTGGCCTGCCCATACCAAGACGTTGCGCCACTAACAAAGCTGGGACTTGCAAGTGTCAGGGCCTCGACCCGGAAACTTGTGGAGCCTCGTTCAATTTCGGCTGCACCTGGTCCACGTACAACAACGGCTGCAAGTTTGCGCGCAGCAAAATTGTTCGAAAGTTTCGTCTCTCCGCAAGGTCGGAGGTGAGTGATCTACACTAGTATCTTCACAAAACACTTTCAAACCATCTACAAACTCATTTGTCAAAGCTATTCAGCTTGCTTTGTTACCTGATAACATAGTTCATTACTAGACTACAGTTGAATTGATTCAGTTACTCTGCTATATGCCTAGAAGAAATGAGTTGATGTTAGTGTATCTACACTAAACACTTCTATTTCATCCAATTACAAACTCATTTCATAATAATAATAATTATTATTATCTGAAATGCTATGAATAAGGATATTATTTGCTAATGATATTGTAGAATATTCAGTGTTGAAAATCAGTAAAGAACGAGATTGGATATTTTTGTGTTTATAATCTCCATAAAATTACAACACAACAAACTACTATTTGTGTTTCGAAAATTTGATATTCTAGGCCCGGTTGCACAGAAGCCAGTTAAATTATAACAGTGATCAATTCCATGAGAAACAATCAGAGAAGGCGTTATTGAAGAGACGGTTTCTCTGTTAGGTTCTCGTGGAATAAATCACGATCAAAATTTTGTTCAACCGGCACTTAATGTCATTATTTCTTATGAAATAAATTAGCAGTACCTGTTTATATTTTTATGTATGTTCTTTAGTTTTTTGCTGTAGCTTACTTTTATTTCTTGTAGAGCTTTTTGTATATTGTTTTTTGGAAAAATAAAAAAAATCGAAGTTATTTAGCTTGCTTTGTTACAAGTTGAGCTTTTTCTGTACGGTAATTGGTCAAAAAATTGTGAAGTTAAATTATTGTCAAATAATTTCAATTAGTTGGCGAGATCAACCATGTAAACAAATTATCCAATTATTGAAATTGAGCACATTGCATGCATTGTAGAGCAAGTGACCTGATAAGAGCTATTTTGTAGAATTGTTGCGCATTATTCTGAATTGATCATGCTCAATGCTGAACTGTCAAATTTCAAATGTCAACTCAATTTTGCCAATTGCTTTATATTTCGAATAAATCACTTTTCATAGCAGCTCCATTATTAGACTGTATTCTAGAATTAGTGAAATGATTATCTTATAGATAGAATCATTGCGGAAAACAGCATTGAATTTGAATATCAGATTAAGCTCAAGTGGAACCCAGTGAAGGTAAATAATTTATAACTCCTAAGTAGATAAAAATAATTTATTATTAAGTGTAAAATAATTTAAAAAGTTTGATATCTTTTCCTTGAAGCGGAATGGTCGAGGATAGGAAATCTAATAAAATTATTTGATAATAGAAACTTTCAACTGTCACTAGAAACATTTCATTTTTATATTTTTTAAATTTGATTTAATTATACTGTCTCATGTTTTCAAAAATATTCTCCTACTGTATTGTTTTGAGATTCTGTAAGCAACATCTATCATCATGAACGAAATCACTCTAACACAAGGTTTTGGTTTCTCATCCACTTCCTAAAATTTTCACTTTGAGCATTATTTCCCATTCGTTTTTATACATTGAATGATACACAAATCATGGTTTAAATTATTTGGAAAGGGCCAACGAAGCGCATCCCAGAACTGTCCCTTAACCAATAGTATATTTCGCACCTAGGGCCGAAAATGAGACTTTTCCGGCTCGAAATCGGTTTTCAAGTCCGAGGCCGTAGGCCGATGACTAGAAAAGATTGGGAGCCGGAAAAAAATTTTTGCCCGTGGTGCGAACGCTATTTTTCGCCACACAGAAAAATAAACAATATATATATATATATATATATATATATATATATATGAGAATAATTGTTTATTAAGCACTTCCGAAAGCAAAAGTGGAAGGTCATAGCTCTAGCAAATCTGAGGTAATCTGAATATCAGGAAATTTTCCAAGTATTTTTATTTTTTATTCTGATTTGTCTAAATAACCTAAAAGATTATGTTCAATTATGTGGGAGGTTGAGTTTATACTTTTTTATTCTTTCAAATGACAATAATATGATATTATTATTAATGTTTTAGTAAATTATTGAATAATATACTAAAATAATGAGAAGTTTTTTGATCAGCTGTTTTAGCACACTTGAAATTAAGCGGCCTTAGCCGGAAAGAAACCTGTTCTGACGTCAGACGAGAGTCGGCTTCAAACAATGTCTTCCAGATCTACGTAGGGACTGGAAAACAGCTGCTTTCTGTGCAGTGTGGCGAAACTTATTATACAGAGTGTTTCAAAGTACTGTCAAACATTTTAGGGTATTGTTCCTGGATGATAGGAGACTACAAATGTCGTATATGAAGTGTCCAAAACTCAGCCAAATTGTTTTTTTTTTCACTTGGGAATTTTTATCTCAAGAACGAAATGTATTGATCTGAAATTTGGCATGACTATTTATGCTATAAAAATTCAACTTTGAAAATAAATCGAAAAATGTTCGATGTAAATTTTAAAAATGGCGGCCATTTTTAATTTTTGATGTCAAATTTCACGAAAACCGTTCTTTTTACAGAAAATTTACAAGAGACAAAAGTTAGTAAATTTTATCAAGATTTCAAGGATACCTTATTTATCAAGATTGATCAAAGAATAACAGAGAAGTTTATTCTTTTTGTACTGCATTCATGACCTTTCACCATTTAGACATCAATATTAAATTTTTAATTCCAATTGTATTTAAGAGGTTTCAGATGATCTTGTTTGTTCATTGTCATGCAAGCAGTACGAAATTAATTAATATTTCTCTGTTATTCTTTGATCAATCTTAATAAATAGGTATCCTTGAAATCTTGATATAATTTGCCAACTTTTTTGACTCCTGTAAATTTTTTGTAAAGTGAACGATTATCGAAAAATTTGACATAATGGCCGCCATTTGAGAATTTACATAGAATTTTTTTTTATTTTATTTTTAAATTGAGTTTTTATAGCATAAATACTTACTTACGAAGCGCTACAGCCCTGCGTGGACCTTGGCCTCCTCAACTATTCGCCTCCAATCATCTCTCTGACATGCCTGTCTCTTCCAATTCCTCACTCCTAAGCGTGTAAGATCTTTCTCCACATCTTGTAGCCAGCGTGTTCTAGGGCGGCCTCTTCTTCTCGTTCCTTCCATCCTCCCAGAAAGCATCTGTCTCTGTATTCTGTTCTCCTCCATTCTCTACATTATACATTAAATATTCATGCCAAATTTCAGATCAATACAACATTTCGTTCTTGAGATAAGAACTCCTAAATGAAAAAAACAAAATGGCATCTATAAGGATAATCGCTGAGTTCTGGACACTTCTAATACGACATTATTGTAGTCTCCTATTAGCCAGGAGCAATACCCTAAAATGTTCGACACTACTTCTGAAACACCCTGTATAAATATTTGTATAAGATTGGCTGTTTTATCACTGAAATATCAGTTATGATGAGTTCTCGCTCTACTATTATTTATAACTTACTCTCTTGTTTGTTTTGATCCATTCTTACCAATTCAATGTTGAGTGGTTTTTTCTTGCGTGTTTGATTCTATGTCCTTACTTACAGTCCATAGATGAAGGATGAAGATATCTCATGGTATAGAGAGCATAAATTATCTCATGGTTTATGTTCCAAATTTCACTGTTAACTCAAGCTGACAGTCCTAGTGGTACTTCTTCTTAGTGAGACTATGTGACGCTGGTAGTCTCTTATACTGTGCTGTTCTTACACTTTCACCCCAACAACACACTAGTAATAGACAGTCAACAAAAAATCGACTTAGAACATAAACATAAACGACCTATATATACCATGGTATATCTTCTTATGTCATCTTTTCTCTATGCTTAAAGTTTTTTTTATATATTCTCATACAATTTATTCCTCATTTACTAACTCATCCTCAAGTATTTTCCTTGTTTAATTTACTCAATCACTTAACTCACAGTTTTTTATTCAATTCGATTGATTTTTATTGATTCCTCATTTCCACTTATTATATCTCAATTTGTACTTTGCCTTCACTCATAATGCTTTCCTTTTCTATTTTCTACTGTGTCAAGCGCTTTTCATCCTCTTTTCACAATACTTTCCTTTTCTATTTGATTAATTTCCATTGATTCTTCATTTTCACAAACTCTATCTCAAGTTTCCCTTGGTTAGTTTGCACTTTACCTCGACTCACAATACTGTTCTTTCTAATTTGAATAATTTTACTTATTCTATCTCAAGTTTTCCTTGTTCAGTTTACTCTATCACTCAATTCACAGTACTTTTTTCTCAATTTGATTAATTTTCATTGAATCTCCATTTTCACATATTTTATCTCAAGTTGTACTCTGCTTTTACTCAAAGTGTTTCTTCCTTTTCTACTGTGTCCCACTTTTACTGATTCTCTTTCTCTATCTCTGTTGCCCGCAGGAAAAAGAAGTAGAGGAACGTCTGCTTAACCTGGCCACATTTCTGTCGCCGTTGTATTTCACTTTGGCCCCTGAGGCTTTCAAAAATCAAATAAATTTTGAAGACGAGGCGTCAGAATGCCGGCTGGGTTTGAAGCCAGGACGGCCTTTCTCGGGGGTAACCACATGTGTTGATTTTTGTGCGCATGCGCATAGAGACAGGAACAATATGGACAACGGCTGCACGATGGTGAGTTGAATGATTGAATGTTGAAGTTTACTCAAAATTCAATTATAAGCTATTTAAATATACTCATAAAGCTTGCAGCCTTTCCTAATTTTTAACCTACTTTTTTAAAAATGTGGCCATCAACGTGACTTCTTAGACACTGGCGTTTCATTTTAAGCAAGGCATACTACACTTCATTCAAAATACTAGGATTAAATTAAAAATATATAGGGGTCTTATAAAACACTTATTTAAATGGGCTGCTTTTAAATTAATAAAAGAAAATAAAACTTGTAGCACCCTTTATTTATTTATTTTAGAACCTGAAGATGGTTTTTTAACCGAAACTAGTTGTTCAACTATTTTAAGTTTTTTAATAAATAAAGGGTGCTACAAGTTTTATTTTGTTTTATTAGGGGTCTTATATTATATTGGGATTCTTTCAAAACCAGCAGGGGGGGGTACCATGTGCAGCCTTTCGTAATTTTTAGTCTACTTTTTTAAAAAAATGTGGCCATCAACGAATATGTTCTTCTGTGCCTAGGACAGGCATTGGCTCCTTTTTAAAATTCGAATAAAATGAACCAATAAAGCTAGAATGATTTACAAGAAAATTGACGAACCTTCCATCTTGCGTTTATTCCTCTTCAATACATCACAACTTGAACAATTTTGAATACATTTTTCTTTTAAAAATCATAATTCGATGGTTTCATATTCAGATCTCACTTCGTTTTTTTATCCAAGTCCAAGTTGAAACCATTTTTCTAATTTTATCAAACAACAAACTTTTTTTATTTATCATCTGCTTTTTCAAAAACAGTAACTGTTTTTAAAAAAGCAGATGATCAACTGTTAATACAGCAGAAAAGCAGAAAATCAACTGTTGATATAGAAAATAAATGGTCAATCATAATTTTGTAATTTAGTCCAGCTTATTGTATCATATGAAGCTTATGTATCATATATGTTTCATCTTTGTGAAATCTAGTGCAGCCGGTATATTTGTAATATTAAAACTACCCCTCCTTCACTTGAAAAAAAAATTGTCAAAGAAATTTTCTTATCAAATTATTATTATTGTTTTTATTCATCAGTGACAAGATTCTGAACGTAAGAATTAATTCACAATATGATAATGTTTATTTTTAATTAGAGAATATTTTGGTGCTGTGCCAATTTCTGAAAACAAAAATCTTTTTTTCAACTTTCCTTGCCCTATTACCATAGTAAGTAGTATTAAAATAGTACGGAAAGTATTGTTTTCCGAAAAAAATTAAGGTACCCCAATTTCTATTCGTTTCAAGGTCCCCTGAGTCCAAAAAGTGGTTTTGTGTGTGTGTGTGTGTGTGTGTGTGTGTGTGTGTGTGTGTGTGTGTGTGTGTGTGTGTGTGTGTGTGTGTATCAAATTCATACCTAAAAAAGTCATTGATTTTAGATCCGCAATTATCAGGCTTCAGATACAATTTAAACAAAAAAGTGGAAAAGATTGAGCATAAAATTCTCTACAATTAATGTCCAGTAATATTTTAACCTAAAATTGAAAATAAGCTCGAAATTCGAGAAAATAAGATTATTCAATTGCAAACTGCTGATTCTATTAAATCATTCACTATGAAGATATAGCAGATTTCGTGTGTCTGCAGCGCTATTGTCCTGTCACCAGCTAGCTCAGATCTTAGAATAGTAGACTTGAGATGTGCGTGAACTCTAGCGTCAGTTGATCAATTTTCATAACGGCAAGGAAAGTTGAGTGAGTGCGCCACACCAGATTTTTTTGAATAGAACATTCAAAAATAGAACAATGAATATTAATATTTGGGACATTAACAAAAAATTAGCATCAGTATTTCAAGAATCATGCAATTTCATCTTTGCTGAGATTAAATTAATAGAATGAAATATCCTAGTCTATAACAAAATTACAAAATGGAAAAGAAACAATATTATATCATATTACTTGAAGAAACAAATATAGGGTATAATATAATATATAAGTGAGCAATGTCCAATTCCTTTTTCACTGAAAAACCCATCCAGCCGGTATATTTGTAATATTACAAGCTTAATAATGATAAACTGATAATTAAAAGAAACTATTGATTAGAATAGTGAAAAGCTTAAGTTGACTATTCAATGATTAAGTTTAAGTTGATTCAATGAATCAACTGATTAGTTGATCGTTGAATTGTTGAAACTAGTCTATAATTAGAAAGAAAGTTGATCGATTTAACTTCTGTTATTTAGCCATTACCCTGGAGATCCCATTCTTGGTCATTTGAAAAGCTGTTATTATGTGTACTTGATGTAGCCTACTCTAAATAGTCCTGTCATTATGGAAGAAAAATTGCCATTCAATGTACTATCATTAGTACTATATACCATAGAGAAAGTATAGCATAAGAAGATTTCAGCGTTTATGTGTCAAATATTCCACTGAACTTTTTGTGTAGTTGAGAAGTTGATATTGTGGTAATTATTCATATTGAATGAAAAAGACTAAGAAATTGTCAAAAACCACAGATTTATTGATACTTAGAAAGACCGGTGATAAACTGATCAGTTTATCAGAGATTTACAATGGTGTAATAACCGGTATTTCTAGGTATCAATAAATATGTGGTTTTTGACAATTTCTTAGTCTTTTTCATTCAATATTTCACTGAAGACTCAAGCCAATAGTCACAGTAGTTGTTTTCCGTGAAACATTGTTATGCTGGAAGTCGTTGATACTGTGCCATTCTTACACTCTCACCCTACAATATAGTCTCACTTTGGTTAACATTTGTTGGGCTGGTTGGCAGCAACTGTCCATGCCTCTCAGTCATCCGCCATCCTTCTGATGTCTCATTTTGGCACATCTCATTCAGTTGTTCGGTGTAGGCTACTCCAGTCTTGGCCTCCCTCTGACAATTCCTCCATTATTCTTTTTATTAGTCCCTCATGTCGAAGAATATGACCAACTAGTTGTGCTCTTCTCTTTTTTATTTCTTTCAGTAGATAACCTCTCTCCCTAACTCTCTGAAACAATAATGAAAACACTGGCATTTTGTCAAAAAATCACTTATTTATTGTAAAATAAGAAACATGTTTCGACACCGATGGTGTCATCATCAGTGTGTATAGATAATTGAAACATCTTTGTATTTTTACTATAAATTAGTGATATTTTTGACAAAATGCTAGTGTTTTCATTATGGATAGATATCACAACATGTCACCAGCAACAGTATCTTTGAAACATCTCTTCATTCGTTACATTTTCTCTCCAACTGATGCTCATCATTCTTCTGTAGCATTTCTAGAATTATTGTCATATTACACTTCTGCAAAACATATACAGTATTACAGTGAAATACACCTTGAATATTAATTAATACTGCTGTTGTCTTTGAAGGTTGTTACATTGACAAAACACCGAGGCTTGAAACCGGATGACGAACAGCTTCATGTTCTACCTCTCTACATTATGGACGAGTCTGATGAATACGGCAACAAGGAAGCCCAGGAGTCCAAAGTGAAAACAGGCGCTATTGAAAAATTAACCAAGTAAGTGAATAGAACTGTCTTTCTCACCTTTATTGTATAAATAAATAATCAATCAAACGGTAGGGCCTACATCACGAATAATCCATTATGGTTCATAGCCTACATTCACTTGGGATAAACACATTTTCATTTATAATTTTTTATAGCTTAATTAGTAGGTACTCTATTAGTAGTAGTGTTATGGTTGGTGTGTTGTGAATAAAATGAATTTTTCCAGGACAGGCGCAATTGAGAATCTTCCAGAGTGAGATACAACTGTCTTTCTCACCATCAATAAATAAATAATTGATCTAGCATGGGTGTTTTGAACTGTGAATGGGAAAATTTTGATTTGGAAGAAGCCTACATCCACTTGCAATGAAAGCATTTTCATTTATTATTCTTAATAAATTTATTAGTAGTAGTAGTAGTGTTAGGATTCGTACTTGCTGAACGATAACTATTGGTGAATTCCGTAGCATAGAAAAGTCTTTATTTGTCAAACATGTACAAATACATATAAAACTAATACATATAAACTACATGTATAGGGTAAAAATATTGAAAGTTACATAAAATTTGGAGGTACAAAATTGAAGTTAATAACAGCAATAATAGCTGTTTTCAAACTCCTGCAAAGAATACAGAGATGAGCCCACCAAATATTTCTCAAATTTACTTCATAATATCATTATCATTGTATTAAGATATAAAATGCAAGCTTATCCATTAATATTATTATTATAATGATCATAATTATTTGAAATTGAAGGATTAATTAATTTAGGCCGAGTGCTCTATAATAAATTATTTTCTAAATCATTCTGTCAAGCTTGAGAAGAATTATTTTATTAATCAAATAAAACCAATATACAGAGTGATTATAAAAGGACTTTACAACTTTGAAAGCACATAATTATTTATTGAAATTACTTACAGAATTGAGAAAGGTGTCATTTTGTCACAAAACACATATGAGATAGAGCGCTCTACTTGATCTCAGGTTGTAGAGCACAAAAATTCGTGCAGAGGGATTTTGAATTATGCATCTAAATAGTAACAATCGGGATAAAGATATTGTTGATCAAAAACTAAAACTCATTAAAATTGATTTTCTCTTTAAATTTCACTCATTTTTGAAAAATCATAACTCAGTACTCATTAAAGATAGAGAGTTCCGAATGATCTCATTTTATTCAGAATTTTTTAATGTAAAAAAAGGCGAGACCAAATTTTTCTTTCCGATTAACGGATTTGGCGAAAATAGCTGAAAACTGGAAAATGAACTGGAAACGATAATACAAAGTTTTTGGACCATTCTGTATCTAGCACAAGGAGATTTCGCATGAAGAAAATAGTTCTGGACTTCTCTCATGTATCCAAATAATATATTAAAAAATCAGAACTACAATATATATTGCAAGCACACCCCCTATTTTATGTCTATATTGACTTCTAGCCTGGACTACTACTGTTTGGACTACTAGCCCAAACTGCTTTAAACACTCATAAAAAAATCTAGAGGTTATATACGAGGGTCATTGAATAAGTAACGAGACAAATTACTAATTTTCAAAAACGGCTAAATTGATCCATATGAAACTTTCAGGACAAGAACAGGACAACTGAAGGTGGTATGCGACTGAAGGAGAATGTTTTTTCAAAGAATTGTTACGTGTGATGGAACATGGATCCACCACTATGAGCTAGAGTCAAAACGACAGACAGTCAAATCTGATCACATTGTTCTTCCACAGTGTAATTCGGTGTTTTTGATAGTTAGTAATTTGTCTCGTTACTTATTGAATGACCCTCGTAATTGTAATCATGGATAATAAGATTGGATAAAAACTATTGAGTTGTATGAATAGCAACTATTACTTTTTCATGAATACATACTTAATGAATACTTATTCATACTTCATGAATAAATACATATTTTGAATTTTCTTCAATAATAAAATATAGTGATTGCTTATCACTGTTACTGGGAGTGATCATCCCTTGACCTTCAAACAATATCAAGTCAATTCTGAAGTCAATTTATAGTTTTTGTAATTTTTTCTAGAACTTCGGGGACAATTGGTAACCAACGTGATCATAACATGAATGCAAATTTGATGGAAGGAGCCGATCCACAACTTCAGAGCTTACAGGCAAGTGAATTTCCTATTGCCGTGCTACCAATTTTTCCTTAATCGGCTGGATAGCATTTAACACCTATTAACCTAAGGATAGTTGTCGGCTCCAATGTAATAGATTCTTGATAAACTATGAATGGATCTATCGCCTATGAATGAGAAATCCAGTTTACAGAGCAAATGAACTTATAATCTTCATGTATAAAATTATACAAATACAAAGAACAATAACTTACAAGTCTAAGCATCTAAAATTAGGTAGCCTATTACAAACTAAAGTACTTATCCAGTTTACAGTTGAAAACAGTGGCTATTGGCTTGTATACACACAAAACAAATTTTATGGACAAAATAGAACACTATAAATTGTTTAAAACCCAATTTAAAACATTAATAAATTCACATAAACGAAAATGATTCAGAGCAAAAATTTACAACACACACATAGCCAGCCATTAGTTTCAGAGAAGCAAGAAGCCACCGGAAAAACTACAAGTCAGAACAGAGAGACCTCAAAAAATCATTGTCCACGCTACAGACACGTCACCAAAAAATTATAAATTACAAGTTTAGAATTCACATTTTATATTTGTTCTCAATAAAACTTTATTTTGAAACTATTATTTTAAATTTTTATATATATATATTCTATTTAAATAAACTATTTATCTATTAATTCTGCTAACCAAGCCTCGGTGACACCATGGAACAATGCAACAATCATTTACGATAAAAAATTCTCCGTCGAAAAGTTTGTCCGTCTATCGATGACTCTGATATTTACTATAAAGTTCCATAGATCTCGAATTGAAGATTCAATTCCAATGTGAGAAAAAATGTAATATTACAAATACCCCCCTCTTGACATAAAAAAAATTTACTGTTTGAAAATTGTTGAAATTAAATTTGAGAACAGTAACAATTTTTTCTATAAAAACATTACATGTCAACTATAATTGAAAATTATTATAAAAATTCATCAATAGCATTTGTTATATGTTTCCAAACAATATTTCAAAGTATAGAATATCAAAATTACTTTTGATTTAGCTTTATAATTAAAGGAAAATATCTCAACAGAAAGTTTAATATGTAAAGAATAGTTTTTTGAAATTGCACATAAATTTAATAGATAGAAAAATTCAATTTTTTATTGCATAAAAAAAATTGGTATGTTGAATGAAAAATGTATTATTATTATTATTATTATTATTATTTTTTTATGAATTGATGAATTGTTACATTTAATTTTCACATAAAATTTCAATAAATCAAAAAATGTTCATTTCTTTCACTATTGACGCGGTTGATTTTATCGATGCACATTTTGGAAAACAGTCCGTTAAGGCACTCAGTAAGATTTTCAGTTAAGTGTGACTCCAATGTGATGACGTTAGTGTTGGGCTGATCCGAATACTTGTAGTGTTGGGCTGATCTGTAGTCGACTGATGCATATCAAACTCGATACAGGTGACATCTCAGTTAGCATTGCCTCATGCTTGTAGTAGACGGCTGCATACCAAACTCGATACAGGTGACATCTCAGTTAGCATTGCTTCATGCTTGTAGTAGACGGCTGCATACCAAACTCGATACAGGTGACATCTTAGTTAGCATTGCCTCATGCTTGTAGTAGACGGCTGCATACCAAACTCGATATAGAGTCACGTAAATTTTGTATCATATTTGTAATTATACAATGTACATTTCAGGCTTGAAATGACAATGTAATTCGTTTTTTGGAAAAGAGATAGACGCTGCATACAGGATTAATTTAGGTGAGGATTGATTTAGGTAAGGTTTGGTTTTTTGATATTTTCAGCTTTCAAGGTTTAGAGTTCTGCATACAGGAATAATTTAGGAGAGGATTTTTTTTTTTTGAATCAATTCTTTCATGATACTGTGACTGTTATTCTGAATTCAAAGTTGCGAATGCGAACATGGATGGCAATTACCTCCAGGTAATGTAGTAGTGTTGAAGTTTGAGATACAAAGTCAGCAATAAGCGTTGGCATTGCTATTGGCGTATGCTTTGGTGTCGGCATTGGCATCGGCATTGATATTGGCATTAGCATTGGCACAGGCATTGGCATTGGCGCAGGCATCGGCGTAGATATTGGCGGTGGCATCAGCATTGGCGCAGGCATTGGCGTAGCTATTGGCATTGGCGCAGGCATCGGCGTTGATTTTGGCATTGGCATCAGCATTGGCGCAGGCATTGGCATTGGCGCAGGCATCGGCGTAGATATTGGCATTGGCGCAGTTATTGGTGTAGATATTGGCTTAGTTATTGGTGTAGATATTGGCGTAGTTATTAGTGTAGTTATTGGTGTTGACATTGGCATAGTTATTGGCGTTGGCATCAGCATTGGCGCAGATTTTGGCATTGGCGCAGGCATTGGCATTGGCGCAGGCATCGGCGTAGATTTTGGCGTTGGCATCAGCACAGGCATCGGCGTAGTTATTGGCCTAGATATTAGTGTAGGCATCAGCGTAGATTTAGGCGTAGTTATGTCACACTAGTTCGAAAATCACCCAAATGTTCTTAACACTCTTCATGGCGTTCACTTGTTGCTGATTTCGAGATTCACATGATAACTATTTCAATGTTAATGTCTGTGCTGTACCTGTTATCTTAAAATGCTTATAAACTAAGAAGAAAAACTTGATTAGGCTATCAATACAATCTAATACACATGAAAATTATTTTTAAGTATATAGTCAATATGAAATTGAAATTTGTTAGCATCTTATTATACAGTCAGCAATACATAAATTGTGAAATTTGGAGACATCAATTATAAATTTCAATATAAAAAAAATAATTTCATTTCCATCTATTCACTGTTCAAATATCAAAATTTAATCCATTCTTCAAAATAGAAATAGAATTTCATAACACCCTGTACCATTATCAAAATTGTAAAAAACATCAAATCATCACAACAAAAATTAATTTCAATATATATTTCAATAATTTCAGACAATTGATCTTCTATTCACAATCATTTCATAATATATCTGCATTTCATTATCATTTAGTATAACATTTCATTTATAGCAAGTTCATTTCACATTTATGATTTATCATTCAGGGTTTCAAAATTATTTAGTTTTAATTTTGTTCAAAAATTGTATAAAAAGCAAATTATTTAATATTATTAATCATCGTTTGTCGGATACTATAGTTTATTTCGACTTTTCAATGTTCTGAACACAAGCTACATTTCATGACAAAACTTTACTATCAATCATTAAACAAGAAATCATTCAAAACATCAATAATATTTTGCTTCAAAGGCAATCAATATTCATAAGTAATCATCATTTTGCATCTATGGCAATCAACATTATTAATCATTATTTTGCATCTATGGCAATCAACATAAGTAATCAACACAAAAAATATTATCTCATTACTGCCTCTCTAAGTCATAACCTCTGTTATTCCTTCTTTAGGCAATAATGGGTTTCCATCTCAAAAAACAATCACATACCAGCAAAATTCTAATCAACAAACCCCACTAAAAATTCTACATACACTCCAGCATCCATTTCAAACGATAATCAATCATATCAAAATTTATAGAACAAACAGTTTTAAAATTTGAAAAAGATATCAATCACAAAAAACTTTAGAAAAATTTTAACCTTTAACTCATTTCAATTGATAATATAACACAACGTTTTTATTCAATGAAAACATTATTATTCAAGTTAACTTTCATTAATACATCACATATATATGGCTACAGAATTCATTAATACTTTCAAATTTTGAAGTTTATTTATTATAACAAAAGAATTTATAATTTAAAGACTGTATAATAAGTACAAACATTTCAAGATTATAATACAAAGATGATCAAGATGAATAATGGGTAAATAAGTTCCCTAAAAAATACAAACAAGAGAAAAAGAAAATTGGGTAAATAAATTCCCTAAAACAACACACATTTCAAAATAAGTGATACATGATGAAAAAATATATCACAAGCACATAATTCTTTACACTACAATGGATAGATTTTGGAAAAGTTAAGTTTTATCAACAATTTAAAGATTAGGAAAATAAGCTACTATTTTAACTTCTAATATTATTTCAGAAGAATACAAATTTAAATGACTATGGACAAGATTGGTTAAGATATGCATAATAGAAGAAATTTACTGAACATTACACAAAGACAGGAAAGAATCGAAATTTGAAAAGATTAAGGGCCAAGAAAAATAGGCTACAGGAAAGAAAAAAGACACAATTATGGACTCTTACCATACACTGTGTAGCGATTATGCTATTCTGAATCCCGGCATAACACAGGATTCCTAATCATTGTGTGTTGGGGAATACCCTTTCATCATGTGATTCACAGTCATCATCTTGTAAATAAGCAACTTGAAACAACCTTTGAATACTAATACATCAATGGAAACTTTGTGCTTTGTTTTCTTCAAGAGCATGATTTTATTCATGGGTTCATTTGTTTCAACAAAGCCGTTTTGCCTACAAAAGTTAGTCATGTTCACTTGAGAATGCATTGCATACACCTTTTCAATTCTCAGTTGAAAATTGAACTCATCAACTTGACTCAAAGCAACATTCATTTTGTTTACATTGTTCCTAACCTCCACAGAAACCTGTCTCATGTAATCATTCACTTTGTTCATAGTTTTCCTAACCTTCAATGTAGCAATATTACTTTCATGATAGTTGACTTTCAGTGAAGACAACTCCCTACCTACTTCTTTACTCAATTCGACTATCTCATTAAGGTTGACTTTTTCAACAACAGTAACTAGGCCTACATTGTCAGAAACTTGAATGAGTTGATCCTGTATCTTAACACTACTATTATCCTGCTTCAATTTGTTTTCATCTTCATGATTATCACTCAATGTTTCATGTGCATTTTTCAATAGAAGGTTTATACTAACCTGCTCTAGTCTAATGCTAGCAAATTCTTGCTTCATCTCATCAAACCTAGCATTAAACTTAGCATTTTGCTCATCAATCTTAGCATTTTGCTCATCAAACCTAGCATTTTGCTCATCAAACCTTTGTGTTAAGAATGCTATAAGATTCAGATCATTTTTAATGTTTGCCATTTTGTAATATGCACTGATATCTATTCATTAAAACTTGATCTCTCTTGAACCGATTTCCCACTCAGCAGTAAACCATTCATAACCTATCAAGATATCTATCCTACTAATAATTTTTCATAACCAGGGATTTCATGGTGTACCATTTGGGACATATTTATTTTGTAATTCGGTCCCACCACAGGGGTAACATTTGCCGTGCTACCAATTTCTCCTTAAATCGGTTGGAATAGCATTTAACACCTATTAACCTAAGGATAGTTGTCGGCTCCAATGTAATAGATTCTTGATAAACTATGAATGGATCTATCGCCTATGAATGAGAAATCCAGTTTACAGAGCAAATGAACTTATAATCTTCATGTATAAAATTATACAAATACAAAGAACAATAACTTACAAGTCTAAGCATCTAAAATTAGGTAGCCTATTACAAACTAAAGTACTTATCCAGTTTACAGTTGAAAAACAGTGGCTATTGGCTTGTATACACACAAAACAAATTTTATGGACAAAATAGAACACTATAAATTGTTTAAAACCCAATTTAAAACATTAATAAATTCACATAAACGAAAATGATTCAGAGCAAAAATTTACAACACACACATAGCCAGCCATTAGTTTCAGAGAAGCAAGAAGCCACCGGAAAAACTACAAGTCAGAACAGAGAGACCTCAAAAAATCATTGTCCACGCTACAGACACGTCACCAAAAAATTATAAATTACAAGTTTAGAATTCACATTTTATATTTGTTCTCAATAAAACTTTATTTTGAAACTATTATTTTAAATTTTTATATATATATTCTATTTAAATAAACTATTTATCTATTAATTCTGCTAACCAAGCCTCGGTGACACCATGGAACAATGCAACAATCATTTACGATAAAAAATTCTCCGTCGAAAAGTTTGTCCGTCTATCGATGACTCTGATATTTACTATAAAGTTCCATAGATCTCGAATTGAAGATTCGATTCCAATGTGAGAAAAAATGTAATATTATGAATAAATAAATAAATCCCATTAGAACTTATCAGAGAAAACTTCTTTTTAAAAAAGCCTTCTCTAATCAGTTCTCGTGGCATTTAACCATGATTAGAATTTAATAGACTTTTGTGCAACTGTTCCACAGACTTTATATTGATTTCTCTATTAGAAATGTGTTAGACTCCCTCCAGCGGTCCGTAACTTGCATCTTACGTTCTGGATTGTATTTTTCTTAATAAGTAACATTAAATTTGGTTTGTGATCTGTTACTATGCAGTTCTGTATATTATAAGCTTGTTTTTTGTTTTTGATATGCATGTATTTTATATTTTCTTGTATTGTGCTTATTGAGAATGAAACTTCATTCATTCTATCATTTATATTGAAAAGTTGTTTGCTTTGTTGTCAACAGGACGCACAGTTGGGCGGCGTAGCTATAGCTTTGGAACACGGCTCGGTGCTATTGGAGTGTGCCAGACACGAGCTCCACTCCACCACCGCCCTAAAGCACCCCAACCGAACCAACCCCACCCGGATCTCCCTCGTGTTCTACCAACACCGTAATCTGAACCGGGCCCGCCACGGCTGCGAGGAGTATAAGGAGATGCGGCTGCGGAAGCTGGCCACCACTGGCCATTAAAATGGGTCCTGTAGCTTTGCCTATCGGCGGACCACCCGTTCAAAAATATCAAACATTTTCGAATATGTATCTTTCCATAAGCAACAGATGCTCTTTTGTATCTTCTCAAAAGCATCTTTTTTAGTAACGTCTTTTCAGCAGCACACAGTTTATAGTACGTGCTGATGATCGGGAGGGTCTTGGGCGGAATATCGGCCTCGATCTTGTTCACTGCATTCGAAGCGTGGTATATGAACGAACACGTCAACTTGTTCAATTTGCCCGACGAGTGGCTGAACCTGACATACAGCAAAGCAAATATCGTTTGAGGACTGCTGGCTATAGTAGCCGGCTTCGTGGCCGATTCTCTCGTCAAATTGTTGAATCTCAGCTCAGTTGCTCCCTTTATTGCCGCCATTCCCCTCCCACTTATTTGATCCTACTGCATATTTTCAATGTGGACAGAGCACACTCATGCTGATAGTGAAGATGATGACCAATTCTTTGTTCTCTCTCTCCTCCTTGAAATACATGTTCTGTAAGCATAGAATGCTTCTGCTTCTTAAGTTCATCCAGTCCACTTTTGAATCTGTCTTGTATATTTTCATATTTTCATGGACACCAGTTCTCTCAAGTCTGAAACCGCCTTTGGGTTTGGTCTTTGCAATATTCATGATGGCTTACATGTTGGGATCCAGATTCTACAACTTGTTCACAACCAAGCGTTTCCGGCCAGCATTACTGTTATTATTAACATGGGAGTTCGCTCTGTTATGTTTTGTTATAATCACGTTCCTTCCCTTGTGCTAGGATTTTTCTAGACTGGCAAGATGTCAAACTATCTTCTATCATATGCTACATATGTTTTGTACTTTATGAAGTCTCTATTGGCATGTACTGTCCCGTTATCGGGTACTTGAGAGGCCGCGTTATCATAGAAAAATACCGAACCAGTGTTACGAATTGGTTCAGATTCCTAATGAACGTATTCACTTGTCTTGTTTTGTTAGCTTCTTTTGGATCTCACTCTGATAGTGGTAAAGGATTTGTGCACGTCAGAAAATTCTCTATCATTTTTAGTACTTGCTCGATCCTTCTCTTTGCAATGACAGTTGCTTGCGCTATCTTTTGTCAAAAAATTTCTTAGAGGTATCGCGTTAAACCAGTTGTGGCCATGGAAAACATGATCCTATGGTGACCTTGAAAAGTATAAAGCGATCCGTTTCTATTGAGTTTTCATGGAATAGTGAGAAAGAACGGTGTTGAATGAAAACTTTGAATGTAACATTCATTCACTTGTTGTAAATTATATTTTTTAATCGTATATTGTTGTTGAAAATTCATATATTATTCGAGCTGATTTAGGGTGGTGATTTCTGATGTATGTGATAAAATATTGTGAAGGCTGGTTTTGAATTCTGAAATTTATGATTTATTTCATAGAAAATGACCGAAAAAGACGTTTTTTGTTACACATGGTCTCAATCACCTCTTATACAACAGATTTATGTAAGAAATATAAGGATGAATAACTTATAAATTGTAGTAAGCTCAAAGAAATTATAGACTGAAAGGAAAAATGAGCACTCAATAAATCATTCAATTGCACCACTATTATCATGCTACTTTCATGTCTTACAAGTTGAATAAGCTTTTTTTACTTACTAATAAATGCCTGTAAATCAGGTAAACAAAGTCAACAAAGTATTGAGTGTAATTTAACTTTCATTGAATGATTTTATTCAATTTCTCCGCACAAAAATAATTGACTCCCTAAATAAAGATTAGAGTCGAATATAGATCCAAAAATTAGAAATTATAAAATACAGCAAAATAGGCTAAACTAAAACAAGGAGCATACTCGAGTTTAATTCAATATTAAAAAGAAAATAATTCCACAGCTCAGAACCTTTGAAGAGTCATTGAGGCTCACTTAACTTGTAATAAGATACTAATCCAGGCAACGAATGCTCAAAAAGATATAGAGGGAAAAGTTTGGAACCCAATTTTTTACCTCGCAGTCCTTTTAAGGATAGTGAGGGGGTAAGCATATAAAAAGTCCTCACTCCTACCACACTCAACACTAAAACTGCTATAAAAATTGATGGAAAGCATAAAATGATGAGATAATACATTAAGTTGAAGAGAATTGAATGCTCTACAACTCACTGTCTTTTAAAAATACTCCTATAGTCCAGTCAATGAAAGATTATAGAGGGGAAATTTGGAAGACATTTTTTGACCCCGTAGCACTTCTTTTAAGGATAGTAAGGGAGTAATCATATTAAAATTCCCAGGGGGTAGGAGCCCTGTATAAAAAAAATACATTTTTTCGATGCATTGTTGTTGAGTAATAAGCCCTGAAAGTGCAAAAAGTTGGAAGAATAACTGTCTTTTCAAAGATTTTACACTTTTAAAAGTGAATATCTCAAAAACTAAAGAAGATATCACAAAACTCCACTGTACAAAACTTGTAGGAAATTTATCTTGCTAAGAGGTAAGTGAGAAAGAACGGTGTTGAATGAAAACTTTGAATGTAACATTCATTCACTTGTTGTAAATTATATTTTTTAAACGTATATTGTTGTTGAAAATTCATATATTATTCGAGCTGATTTAGGGTGGTGATTTCTGATGTATGTGATGAAATATTGTGAAGGCTGGTTTTGAATTCTGGAATGGAAGTAGTTTTTTAGGTGCCAGTCAATGTTGTGGTACCATTAATTTTATAGAAATGTGTTGGCAGTTATAATTGAAGAAGCCTATCCCGTGCCTGAAGTTTATGTAAAATAAGAGTTCTGTAAAAGCAGAATCCAAGCCAGAGTTTTTTAATAATTTTATTGTATGACAAGTTTGACTCAATTTCGTGAACAGTATGGATTTATAAGATGGAATATCAAGATCGTTCTCAGATCTTTTTCAGTAAGATTAACTTGCTTGTTTAAATAATCAAAATTTTTATCATGACTTTTTGTACTTTATTAATGTTCAAAGCTTGTAGTACTGTACCTAAGATTTAATTTGCTTTTTTATTCCATTTATGTATTTTTCTCTCTTATGCATAGCAGTAAACAACACATAAAAATAATAGAACCTATATTATTAACTATTGCTCTCTTGATTCAATAGTGATTAGCAGGATTATTATTAAACTGTATTTCATTGGATCAATTCATGCTGAAAATCAAAATACTATTCACAATTTCTTACTATTGCTAGTCCCAAATTCCTCATAACCAATATATAGTTCCTAATATTATTTTTAAATTTAATTATTCTTGAAGTAAGATTCATTATTTGAGATACGGTACCGTAGCGATAAAGCACAATGTTTTATCCTGGAATGAAATAAAATAATTTGACAAATCTAATAAGCTAAATACGTAATACTGTACATTAAGTTTTACATTAAGAGAAGTAGTAATTGTTCATTATGAAACAGTTTCACTTTTTGTGTAGTTGAGAAGTTGATATTGTGGTAATTATTCATATTGAATGAAAAAAGACTAAGAAATTGTCAAAAAACCACTGATTTATTGATAATTAGAAAGACCGGTTTCGGTTATTACACCATTGTCAATCTCTGATAAACTGTTTATCTTTATACCGGTCTTTCTAATTATCAATAAATCAGTGGTTTTTTGACAATTTCTTAGTCTTTTTTCATTCAATATGAAACAGTTTACTCAAATAATCAGTTAGAATCAATCTTGTTTCTCGTTGTTGTAATTTATAGCGATTTATTTATGAATAACTTACCTAGAAGAATGTTTATGGCCTTACAAACTTTTGAATACTATCCATCAAAATACATAAATGCTCAATTTCAATTGAATGTAATTTTTCAAGTAAGTGTAAGTTGAAGCTCTGTTAAACCATACAGTTAGCCAACGTTTTAAAATGTTTGACTTGTGCTTTTCCGATGTGAAGATGGACTGTTTTTCAAAATAATAGTTATATTTTTGTAATTTTATATGTTGTTTTATATTATCTACGATTTTCATTGGTCTTTATACGTGTTACGTAAAATCTAGTGAGAGTTGTCCATTAATATTTCTTGAAGTGCACTGTTTGTCTAATTTATCAAAAACCTTATCAGTTATTCTCACACTCTTTAGAACATTGTGTGATACTTAATAATAGTGATTTAATATCAAATCACAACAAAAAAATCAAATCAAATAAATGATTTATTAGATAACATCACACTATTAGTTATACAAATTTCTGATTAAGTGGACTGTAATTTTAATCGATTTAATATTCAATATATTATGACAGAAAAATACTAATGAATCCATTCATGATGCAATGAAAAACTCTATTATTAAAACTTACCCCGGCTGATGATCTATGCTGTAAGTCAGATTGATTTTTATCTATGGGTTTGGGTGGTAAAAAGGTAAAGGAAAGAATTAAGGAATAGAGAAATGTAAATAAATCACTTGACCTCTGATGATTTATGTGTAGCCAGGCACTGCAGAGAGTTGTTGAATCATGTATGGAATTCTGCTTCTCAATTTTACTAGGTATTAATTCACTACTACTTTCGATATAAAAAATACTCAAATTCTCACATGTACTTTAAAATCAATTATTACTCCCTACGATCGGAGACACGGAATTACAATTAATAATTTCCTATAGAAATACAAATCAACAAACGAGTCGAACTGTCCTGTCAACGAAGGCAGCTATGCAAACCGACTGAACTTGGAAAGTACAAGACAAACAATTAAACAATTATGCACTAGAGTCCCCAGAGAAAATGGACAGAAAAACAACAGTCTATATTCTGATTGAGAGATTCTTTCTATGAGAAATCATTCAATAAAAAATAAGTACCGTAATCATTTGCACTATTACTTGAAATTCACGAGTGTTGTTGAACTATTTGGACACATGAATATTGCATAGTAAAAGCTGATATTTTATTTATTGTTATTTTCACATTAACATTGTATTAATATCTCAATACAGTATATTGTTGTTGATAAATCGTTTATTGAAATAAAATTGTATCATAATCCTGCCCCATATTTAATGAAATAGTCTAATAGTCTGACTGCAATGTTTTCACACTCATTTTTTCTTTCTCCAACTTGAATTTTATGAAATATTCACATGATGTATTTTTATTAATTCAAAGTATTTATATACAATTATTATTCTTATTTTCCACATAATAATAATAATAATAATAATAATAATAACTTTTATTCACTTCATTGTACAATTTTACAAAGCATAATAACATAAAAAATATCAAGTGCACTCCTCATTAGGCTAGGCCTGCGTCGAAGAGTGGTTCGTCTTATGAATTACAGAAAATATATAAGAAAAACGATTCACCTGCTTCAAGTACTATATAGAGCTACTTACATAAATAGTATTATCTTATGCCATTAAGCAATCTAAACAAAAATTGAGTCTCAGATTGTACTCTCAGACATGAGTCTCAATTTGTAATATAATTTTGGTGTTCCATAAAATAGTGACGTCGCATAGGCAAGTCGCATATTGAGACGCGACGTGGCATGAAGTGGCCTGAGTCTGCTAGATGAGTTAGCATCATATTATGATCACACGTGTCAATGTGAATATTATAATATGATCGTATGATATTGACTCATCCAGCAGATGCATATTCGCGTCGCGTCTCAATATGTGACTAGCCTTAGTGTGTCATAAAACACAATAATCTCTTGATGCCTTGCAAGATGGACAAAGTAATAGACCAAGAAAAAGAAAGCACATAGCACAAGAAGGCCTTTTCTAGATGTTGTCACTACAGAAGTGAATTATAATCTCCAAATTTTCCGTTTTGTTTTTGGATCCAAGGATTCCAATATGCTAATGATGCAGTCCACATCATTCTCTCTACGATGAGCCCATCGTATCTATGTGCTATGCCTTTCATCAGGTCATTGATCATTGAAATTTCATTCCATTTCCATTGAAAATCCTACAGTTTTATTTGTACAATCAGTTTTATTTATTTTTACAACATCGACAGTGACTCTGTCGAATTAAAAAAAATTGTCTTTCCATCATCAGAATCATAAATCTCCTCATCTCTTGCACTGGAGTGTCCTGTTTTCTAAATATAACTATGAACTGAAACGCAAGTAACTATATCAGACACAAGACTTGCTTGTAAATCATCTTTTAGTAAATTCTATAATTTTCTGAGAATTATCTAATATTTATTTTTCTAGGCCCTGTGCTCATGTACTAGCAGAAGATGAGGACAAAGAAAACGATGTGTAGGAGCAGAGATAAAACAGATGCAAGAATATTCATATGCATATTAAATATCAAATTGTTATTAAATATAGTTTTGTTTGTCCTATAGTAGAAGATGAATAATATATGTTATAAGTGATTCAGTTTCTAAAAGCTTTTTTATATTTTCGCTAAATTAAATTAGAATATATTCATCTCCGTGTTATTTTTTAATATTATCCTCTTCCACCCTATCACCTCTGGATTATTGAAAATAATTTATTCTGATTTTTTAATCTTCGTCCTCAGACGGCAACGGGGACGGACCGTCCCCGTGGGGATTCGAGCTTTCTCTCACAGCTTCCAACTCGATTTCCGCCCTGACCATTGCTGCATGATCCGCTAACGGATTCGGGATTCCCTCCATAGGAGGTATAAACGGGTCAATCGGAATCGGGTCAATCGGAGACTCGCTCCTCGCGCGCCTGAAATTCACAATACAACACCAAACTATTTTATTCAATTTATTTAATTTGTGCGAGCCAGTATTAAAGCATAACACGGAACATGATTGAAACATGCCACATTGTGAGGCTCGCGTGTATTCTATTCTATTCTATTCTAATGTATTCTAGTCTATTCGAATAGAATAGACTGATAATTTCATCATTCACTCTTATTGTTATACTCTGTTCAGAATTAAAAATAAATTTTCAAGGAGCAGAATAAATGTTCTGAACGTTATAAAAATCTTCATATTAAATCAAAAACGTTGATAAAATCAAATGTAAAGTTAAGTATCAATAATGATCTATTTAAATCAACAAATTTGGTTGGCGACACTTCAAATATTTGACCGCGCGATTCAAAAATATTTGCCCACAGATTCAGCTCGTGTCGTTAGAATTGAAAGCAAGTTAAGACTTTTGCCGTCTTCGTAATATTATATATTTGTTAGACAAACTAATCATGATTGCCAAGAATAAGGATTAATTCTATTTAATAATGTATAGTGGTTTATCATGCTTTCAATTCCAACGAAACGAGCTGAATCTGTGGACAAATATTTTTGAATTGCGCGGTCAAATATTTGAAACATCGCCAACCAAATTTGTTGATTCAAATAGATCATTATTGATATATAACTTTACATTCAATTTATCGATTTTATCAGCGTTTTTTGATTTAATATGACGATTTTTATAACTTTCGAAACATTTATTCTCCTCCTTGAGCATTTATTTCCAATTATTTGTATTTACCCGTTCAAAACATCAGCCTAGATATAATGATTATGAAGGATAAAGATCAATTTGAACAACAAAGAAACTCTATTTTGAATGAATATGATTAAATTAAATTTTCAATGACTCAATTTCTATGTTTTTTCGAATTTATTTGAATTTGAAGCTCAACGCCCTCTAGTAAACAAGAGAATGTAAACAAGCTACGATTGGCGTCTCTCCGTATTTTGGCGGTTAGCGACTCTATGGATCTTACATCTTAGGGTCCTGTTCCTGTAATTTGTTGAAGGTGTCATCGGTCTAAAGCTTCGTTTCGAGTGAGTATTAATCAGTATTATAAGATAACATTCGTATAATTTCTCTTTATTTATTCTCATAGATATTCACCGGAATTCAATACACTCTAATATTATTAAGTGAGCTCACTCTTATAACATTAGGCTATTGCATACAGTCGAAAATTACCCAATTACGTTTTCAAGATAGTTCTTAGTTGTTAGTCGATAAACTCATTACATAACTGCAAACATTTTTAATTCACACTGTCTACAATAATTATGAAATTGTACCGCTCTTAGTACAATTGTACTAATGGACTTTTGTTCCTACTTTCGGCGAGAAAGTCCAGCTTTTTAGGTTAGCGTCCCTTTGTGTCCAGATGTACTTGAGGGACGCCATTATGTCTCGTTTTGGCCTATCATAATGTATGTTAAGGTCCCTCACAAATATACAAATATGGTCACCTCAAGTTAATACCGTAATTATTTTGGTTAAGGCTGTGCAAAGGCTAAAAATAACCTTTCTAATGGTGATATTTTTCAGTTTTTCGATTTGGAAATCATCATCCTATCAAAATGAAAAAGTTTTCTTAGGAAAACATTTTTTTTTCGTTCATTACTTTTTGAGATATGAGCGTCTAAAGTTTAAATTTTTGGGACAGAACATTTTAAATTCTGTCAAGAGATAAATCCATGAGATTTGGAGAATAAATTCTTCATGGTATTTTTGATTGAATAAAACAAAAATTTCCTGAAAATATCAATTTTTGAGAAAGTTATCCAATCTACTAAAAATTACCAAAAATAACTTTTAATTGAGTTATGTTAGGTCATTTTTTGGTAAATTGAATAACTTTCTCAAAAATTGATATTTTCAAAAAAATTGTTTTATTCAATCAACAATACCATGTAGAATTTATTCTCTAAATCTTATGTATTTATCTCTTACAGAATTTGAAATGTTCTGTCCCAAAAATTTAAACTTTAGATGCTCATATCTCAAAAATTGATGATCAGAAAGAAATGTTTTCCTGAGAAAACTTTTTCATTTTGATAGCTTGATGATATACAAATCGAAAAGCTTTGAAAAATATCACCGGTAGAAAGTTTATTTTTGGCCTTTGCATAGCCTCTATTTCATAGGCCGTATTTAGTTTATCCAATAATGCAAGCTTCTATTGATAGGGCTAGTTCAATCTTCGGAAACTATAAAAAATGGTTTTATTATCTTGTTTCAAATAGAGAATTTTATCTAGAGTATGGTATCGTACAGAGTGAGTACGGTAAAACCTCGTAGTGACGAGGAAGTCACGACTCACGAGTATCAAGGAATTGATAATTATTCATTCATTGGTAATTCATTCATAATACTTTACAATAACAATAGTCTAATTTTGTACACGTCTGCTTTTTAACTATTTCCTCATCATCAGCATAATAATAACGTAAACAGTAGATCAGCAGTCATCTCCCTCACCAGGTCAACTTTGTTTACAAACAAGGTTACTACTGTTTATTATTTTCTTCTTTCTATTCTCCTTCTTCATCAACGACGTACGGTTCTTCCATACAACTTACGGTATATCTATAGTCCATTGTCACTATAGGTTCGTCACAGATGTTTTTTTTCTGATGACAAAGGATTGCATTGTCTCGAGTAGCAAAGATTTCACTTCTCTCTCTATCTCTTTTGAAAGCGGATCTTTCTTGCTTATCGAAAATCGTCTTATTCGATAATCATAATTCTATTCTATTTCATCATCACGCTATTACTAAAGACTAATTCATAACTTTCAGATCATTCTTAAAGCCTGGTTTTCATTAGTAGAGATAGTGGTAGAGTTCCCTGGGCAAGTACTAACTATCTTGTGAACTCTCCCAAAGAAAATGCTGATAGTAGAGTAGAGTCATGGTAGAGTACTAGTTTTTAGTAGAGTAGAGTGGGATAGTACTCTAACACTTGCCTTCCCCCACCACCGCTTCTCACTCTACTCTTCCACTATTATGCTAATGAAAACAGTCTCGAGCTATTAGAGTAGAGTAGAGTCGTGCCGTAGGCTATCAAGTTTAAGAAGTATTGTTATTTATTTTAAGTCAAATCAAATCAAAGCTTATTCATCAAAACGATTACGTAATTAAGTAATGATTAATAATTTAATCATTTTAATAAATAATTTTAATAATTATTATTTTAATTAAGTAGTGTTAATTTATTGAATGAGCAAAGCGAATTCTGTTTCAAGTCAATCGGCGTTTGTCTGTTTGTACCGCAGTTACAGTCGCAGTTATGATCCGATTTGGATAAAATTCGGTATACAAGTACTTTGGAACGAGGCGCAGAAACGTATATATTTAAAATGTTTAAATTCATCCCCGTTCTTAGATGGCGGCCCTTTATTCGGAAATTTCACCCTAAAAATCTACATAACTTTTCAACACTATCAGATCAGGTTCAAATTGGGCTCATTCTTCTCAGCGCTTTAAAGCGGTATTATTTCATGTATCACATGTTCAAAATATATAAAAAAATAAATAGAATTTGATAATTCTTTTCAAAGTCCCACATTCCAAGTTTCAGATTTCATAACTCTTCAAGCTTGTATCCTAGCTCAAAAGTGTAAAAAACTTTTATTTCTCAACGTCCTCCACCGATCTTATTGCATATATCATCATACTCTAAATCCAATTTGTATGTGTGTTTGTGTGTGAATAGGCGGGCGTGTGTGAGTAGTGATGTTAGTGAGTGTAGCGAGTTCTACTATTAGTTGAAAAGTATTGACATTTTAAGGTTAGTTCTGTTTAAGAGTATTGACATTTTAAGGTTAGTTCTATTTAAAAGTATTGACATTTTAAGGTTAGTTCTGTTTAAGAGTATTGACATTTTAAGGTTAGTTCTGTTTAAGAGTATTGACATTTTAAGGTTAGTTCTGTTTAAGAGTATTGACATTTTAAGGTTAGTTCTGTTTAAGAGTATTGACATTTTAAGGTTAGTTCTATTTAAAAGTATTAACATTTTAAGGTAGTTTCTGTTTAGACAACACACTTTACCTACTATTCTCAATTGTAGTGAAAACAGTAGTTACTCGACCAAGTAAATAGAGTAGAGTTAGCTCGGTAGAGTTAGTATGCCAGTTACTCGACCACTAACTCTACTAGTGAAAACCATGCAAAGGGAAAGAACAAAACGGTTTGCGGTCCGCCCCCCCTTGAACAGGAATATTTTTTATATTTTTAGGGAGCCATTTAAACCACATTTGCTAGACTAATTTATACCTACATCTTTTGAAAAACTCGCAT
The DNA here is from genome assembly GCF_014356525.2 of Nilaparvata lugens. Taxonomy (NCBI): domain Eukaryota; kingdom Metazoa; phylum Arthropoda; class Insecta; order Hemiptera; family Delphacidae; genus Nilaparvata; species Nilaparvata lugens. Next base: position 97,376,196 of record NC_052518.1, read on the forward strand.
TGTAAAACTACAGACTATGTGATGTGAACAGCTTGATTATTATCAACTACAAAATACTTTTATACCATACATAATACATTATGTTGTATTTTAAGTTGAAAATGGCCGTAACCGTAGTGTCCCATCTACTCCAGTGGGAATGCATTTGAAATTTGCCACTCGATCTTATTCAGTGAATTTAGTGCTCAAAATGCTTGAAACGTGAGTTTTAATAAAAAATAATGGCCCCCGTACCCCCTTTACAGGTGGGAGTAACCCCTGACCCCCCTTCTGTTGGACTACCCCCCCCCCCTTTCAACTATCGTAAGTCCGCCCCTGGCGCCTGTGCGATACGGACCGGTTTTGCCTGGATGTGAATCACATATTTTGATGTTTTGCCAACTACACTTCGTCAGTTTGTCCTTGAATGTAGTTGCCAGCTCGTCAGTCTGTGTCAGAGCTCGATTGTAGTTGTTTGTCTGTTAGTTGTTATTAATTATTTCTGTTGTAGTTGTTATTAATAATATGGAGGAAATTGATATAGAACACCTTATATGTTAGGTTAGCCAGAGGCCTCAGATATGGGACAAATCAACGAAAGTGTATCACAACCGTGTTGTAGTCACTGACGCATGGCGATAAGTGTGTACGCAGTTGAACAGAGATTTCACTAGCTTGGATGACCAAGCCAAAAACTTGTACAGTAAGTAGAGTGAGTTTGGGCCAAGTATACTGTACTGGCCTCCACAAATTTCTCAAAGTATACACCCTCCAGTTCTAGTTCCAAGAGGAATATATTTAAATAAAGTACTGGTATTTTTTCTATTTACATGTGAGACAGGCGTTAGAGGAACAATATGTATAATATGGATAGAGTGACAATGATCTTTATCAAATTTAAACCAAATCATCTAACCACAATAATTAATGTAGTTTTGAACTCAATTTATTAATTAATTTGATTAAAAAAGACAGACATGATTTTTTTATTAATTTAGTATCAGAAAAACATGTCAAATCAAAAAGAAATTTTGAGAAATTTGGGGTTGTCAGTAGGCTTCTGGTGTATACTTATAAAAAAGTATCCGATCATCTGTCTTGCAAATGCCTTAGACGGTAGCTGATACAAGTTTATTGATGTAATAAGAATTGAATGAGGGAATAGGACAAAATGGAATTGTTGTGCTCATGCTGCACCACCAAAATAGCTTTAGGGGCTAGGCTGTACTAATACATTTTTATCCAACATTATTATGATTACCTAAAATATTTAACTTGGTAAAAAACTGTAATACAAAATATTGAAAAATATATTCAATCTGAAAAAAAGTTTTACTGAAAATTTCGTAGGGGCATAAGTACAAGCATAAGTACAAGCGGCATTTAAAAAAATATATTTGTGCTATTGTTTCTCCAGGCTAATAATATTAAGATTGATAGATGTAAAACAGTCTTGGGCTTCCTATTTGTATTGTACCGTATTGTTTGAATCTTGTAACTCATTCAATTTTCTTGTTATCTCTTACAGCGACTTGGAATTTTGTTGAAAAACTGATATAATTCAAGTTGTATGTAATGACAATTCAATAATCCATATTAATTGCTTTCTTATTTAGTATGAAAGTTGGGATTGATATCTGCATCCTCCAAACTATATTTGCACCAGCCGCCACTGTTTTACTTATGAGCTTTTTGTCGTTATCAGACCAATTACCAGATTGTGCTACTAATTTTTAATATTGGATTAATTCCTCTACTTTTTGTCCACCTTCATCACCCGAAAATGTTCTTACAAGTGATTGCAAACCTAAATTTTACTGAAGTTGTTGGTCGAACCTCGTCTTATACAAATAAAAAATACAAATTATAACAACTAGTTTCAGTGATCCACACCATCTTCAGGTTTTTTGAAACTGTTTTCTAAAACTGGGTTTTTAGTAAAAGTAGATGGTGTGGGTCACTGAAACTAGTTGTTATAATTTGTATCCATTTTCAATCTATTATTTTATTAATTTCAAGTATTATAGGGTACCAGGTACTATAGCCTGGAGTATAGCCAATTCTATATCCTGGAGTATAACCTGGTACTATAGCCAATTCCAATGTTATAAATAAAAATAAGTAGCCCTGAATTAAAACATTATAAAAATTCTATTTCTTATCTATCGACATTTTGAACAGGTGTATTAGATTGTAGGCCTACTCTAGTCATCTTGAAAGGTTGACATGAAATCTTAAATGGGGCCTCTGAAATCTTACTCCTATCTTGTTTATCAAATCTTATTTCTATCGGATAATGACTGAAGAATCTACATTCATTTTTGAAATACATCCATTTTTCAATTTTGATTTGATTTTTTCCAACAGTAAATTTTGTCCCATGACTCAGATCTGGTTCGATAGACATTCTTGCAGTCTATTTCACCGCATGCTACCAGCTTTGTTACCGCCCCTAATGGGGGTAGCAAGTTTGTGACGTTGGTCTGCATGAGATAGACTATCCTCGTCCTCTGTAGGCTTAGGTTTGCTATGGCAGTTTCAAATATATTTAAATATTTTGTATCATATGGTAGTGGAAAACTTTACACTTCCACATTAGAAGCTTCTAGAAGTATTGAATTCCAGCCTACAATAATCATTATTATATTTACTATCTGAATAAAAACATTCTAAATTAGACTTATCCTATTACTGATAATACAGTTACGGTTACTCACCAATAAGATGAAACTAAATCTTCAGATCAATATTTCCTTGTAATTTTAATTTTCTATAAAAATGATTCGACTTTATCATTTTTATTCAATTTAGATTGTCTCGAGTCAACACGTTTTTATTATGTTTGAATATCCTATTTCGTCTTTGGTTGGTATCAGAATTGTCTTGTTCTCAAGTATATCTAAACCAGATCTCAGGTTCTTCAACCACTTATTCAAAAACAGTTTAGTTTTTTAGTTTATTTCAAAAACAACAACATGTTAACATTCTAATACCTACAAAATTACTGAGTTCACTTCGATTCTATAATTTCATTTGTCCCATCTTTATAGATGACATATTCCACATAAAATAAACGTTGATTCAACTCTGTTTCTGAATAAATGTGCAGTTCATAGAACCAGTGTATTTTCTATTTCAATCTAATTTCAAGTTTAGCAACATTGAAATGTGCAAACCATCATATTAAATAGAATTCATTTATTCAAGTTTCTCGTGCTATTGCAATATTATTATTACATATTTATTTTATTTGTATAATCTTAATTTTTTAATAATAATTATGATTTTGTATTTCATCAAATTTGTAGTTATTTTTTATTGGTTTCCGCCATAGACTATCCTGTGGGGTTTCCTTGTGCATTTTCAATGCATCCAGTTCACTTTTAAATACTTGAAAAAGATTGATTTTGATCAGTTTTTAATTTTAGCTATTTGAAAAAACTTCAAAAACAAATGGATATTTGTGTAATATCCAGAGTTTGGAGTATCATGTATTTCATAATTCTGTAGTTTGTGCCTGTGCTTCGCAACTGAACTAGTTGTGATCACGGTCTGACACCCATGTAAATAGGTGTGATAAACTTATCACACTATTGAATAAGATAACTTAATTAATAATTAATTTCAGCTACAATTGAGTTTTTATCTGGTTTTGTAACATCTGTTCTCCATATTATCCATGGTCATAGACAAGGTTTTGAGTTGGTGTTCTATGTAGCAGGTATCAGACATCAATAAAGAGGGGTGTAAGCTGAAGTGGAAACGACCATAGGATGATGGCGGTACTCCAATTGAATATTCCCAAATTGACAGATTTGAGACCAACAAGTGCATGTGGATACCTTGTGGCTGCTCAACTCAACCAAGTGAGTAGAATAGAATAAAAAAACAAGAATAGAATTATTTATAAATCATATCATATTTGTGTACATTGAGATTGAAACTGTCAGCTGTCATAAATTACGTCACTGGTTCATATTCAACTAATGCTGACAGTTTTAATTGAATATCACTACAGCCCAATTCAAGAGCAAACATGAAAGTGACTTGAAGGGAGTCACCACGTTCCAAAGATTAACATTGGTTTGGTATCCTTGCCTGTCATTAGACAAAGCCGATAGCTCTATCCTTTTCCAAGGTCGGTGGGTGCGGTGACAATGTTTTTCTAAAAATTCTATCTCTTTCTTTTACGAAGCGCTACATCCCTGCATGGACTCTGGCCTCCTCGACAATCCACCTCCAATCATCTCTCTGACATGCCTGCCTCTTCCAATTCCTCACCCCTAAAAATCCTTAATCCTAATCATCAACAATCAATAATAGACCAGATATCCGAGATAGCTTCAATCACAGTTATCTACTACAGAAGGCGGTAGAAGAAGAAACGTGACAACAACGCTTTCCTATCTTTTCCACCGCCTTTAAAACGTGAATCTCCCCATTAATATCTTAAGATAGTGAAAATTAATACTGCAGTGAAATTAATACTTTTAATAGATCAAGGCTAGAATTCTTCATATAACAACCAATATAATGAATAAGAAATGGAAAATAAAATAATGTAAATCCTGTATGCTTCGATGTTTACATAAATAAAAGATGTATGTTTACATTTAAAAGATGGAAAGAATCTCTGCCAACAATTCTACCTCATATAAGAGGTTTTTGTACTTTCAAGAACGTAAATAAAACTCTATATCTCTGTTTTATTATTGTTCTAATATTATTTTGTTTGATTTTCAGCAATGGAAGTAACTGGTTTGACACCTGACAGCGAATATGAATTCCGTGTAGCTGCCCAGGTCTTTTCACGAATTCAAGGATACCTTATTTATTAAGATTGGTCAAAGAATAACTGAGAAATTAATTCTTTTCAACGCGGAAGGTGAATCAGAGCCACTTGAAACTCTTGAAACAATCATTGCAAACAATCCATTCGGTAAGTCACTTTTCTCATCCTAAATATCACTCACTTTCATATTTAATGAAAGGGAGAGCTGAGGGTGTTAGCTCTTAGCCTTGTGCATGGGTAATGAGTGAGAGGGATGATGATGAGAGATGACAACTACTTTTTAGGTAGTCAGGACCGTCGGCTTATAAATCGTTATATATATATACATAACTGAATATTTATAACAATGGTTGATATAAACTTATCACCTATTGTATAAATTAGGTTGTGATAAACTTTCACCCATGCAAAATGCACATCAACCATTGTTGAAAATACATAACAATAAAACTCTTGTCATTGTAATTACTCATTTAAAGGGTTTCTTTTCACAATCATGCTTAATTACCTTATTAAATTTATTTATTTATCATGTGATGTAATATCATTACTCATATTGAAGTAATATTACTTATAAAAATTATGTATTCTTTTGTTTCTCACTCACATGAGAAAAATTCCAATACACTTTAAACATATGGATGGAAAATTAATAAGAATTTTTAGTTTTGTGACTCGTGAGAAAAGTAGGATGTTGTGAAGTATTTGAATAAAATGAATTCCGCTGTCCTGGTTGAACATTGCAGAAATCTACAAGTCCAACAAAACATTCTATAATTTTTCTCATTCTGTGTGCGAAACTCGCATTTTATTCACCTGTATATGTGAATATATAAACTATACCCTTTCTGATAGTCATTTATCTTTTCTTACAGATTCAATAATTGGACTCAATTCTCATATCACTTGGCTCAACCTGTTCTATACTCAACAAATCGTCGACTTGAGTTCATGATGCTTCAAATTGGACATTATTAATCATCTTGATCATCATAATTCATGGACTAGGATTCTGAAGACTGTTTGATGCCTGTTATGATGGTCATTGCTGTTTCTCATTCCATAGAAGTTACAACTTGGAAGGATGCAGTTGGATGCAGTTCAGGTGATGACTCATTCTATACAATTTTTACAATTCTACGATTAAATCTACAATTTACAAGTAAAAAAAAAAACTGATGAAAATCAGTCTATCTGCGGGTTGATCATCAGTTCAACAGGTGATTGTTCATTCACTCTTCTCTGATAACTTATTTTGTGATTTGATCTTGAATCACAATGAATGCTGTGCAAAAATGTAAATTAGGTTTAATTCATTCTTCACTTATGTGGGCTCTGGGTATATTTTAAAGCTTCAATTAAAATTTAAATTGTACAGAGTGATAGAAAAGTCACGCACATCATAAGATAAGGGAGTGATAAAATGTATTTTACAAACTTTATTTATTATTATTAGTATATGTAGGATACACGAATTACTCACATTTTTACAACAAATGGCAGCTCAAAGTGGCTAGTTTTCAGTAATGCATGCATGAACTCGTTTTATCATGTTTCATGACACTTTTTTCAGCACGATCACATTGTTGCTGTGTCAAAACGAGCATGTTGAATACATAGAGTCCATTAATAGCTGGAAATGATTTCAGTAGTAAGATTCTCATGAACATTTACCATGGCTAAAGATTTAATCCAGAAGGTTCTCACGTACATTTACCATGGCTAAAGATTCAATCCAGAAGATTCTCATGTACATTTACCATAGCTAAAGATTTAATCCAGAAGATTCTCATGTGCATTTACCATAGTTAAAGATTTAATCCATAAATGTTCTAATAAAATCGAGCAATGCACTCAAGCGTTTCCTCACCAGTTCCTCATTCTTTTCAAAGAAGACAAGATGATAATTTGCGTGATAAATCTATGAGCTGAACAGCATTAGCCCTAGTATTGAGACCAGCGTCCTCCCTCAGTAGGGTGCGAAATGAAGGCCAAACTAGAACAGAAGCTTCTGGAAGCGATGGGTCTGCTTGCTAGAATCTTTTATGAAAAGGGTCAACTCTGCCGAGAAGACATCCTCCACTCTGGAAATCTTTTCTTGGCAGTTTCAACTGCATGAGTATTCAAATCGGCACACCCGGCCTTAGGCAAAATGGAATAAATGAGTACATAAAAATCTGACAGATCAAACTTTTATGTTCAAAGTGTTATTAAATATGTGAGTAAATGTAACTAAAGTGTTTACTAACACTTGAAAAAGTGAAATTTGATAGTTGAAAATGTTCTTCGATTTCTTATTTTCTCTTCATCCTACTTGAACTGTTGATATTAATATCGTGTTAATAATTAATTAAAATAATTAGTATTAATCTTGCAATTTTACAACAATCCTTCAAACAAGTGAGTACTGTTGTAAAAGTGCCAGATTAATATTAATTAATTATTTACAAGATATTTTCTCAGATTTTCTGTTTACTGATTTATTTTATTTTTGTATGATTTATCAGTAACTTTAAATGTGAATAACTTTGAAATGGTTTGAGATATTGATGTGTGGTTTTCGCCATTTAGTTTCTCTTGAAATTCTGTGCCGAAATCATGTTAATGATAAAAATCTGTGACCACCTTTTCATTCAAAAGAATAAATTTAGATTCAAAATGACAGATCTAAGATTGCTGACAATAATTATTTTGATGGGATAGGAAAGTAGTTTTTTCAATTCTCATAGGATATCCTCCTCGTGAAAGAAATACTAAGCTGTTTCCTTAAATTTCATCTAAACCTGCATGTTAATCATAACACTGGGGGGGGGGGGCATTCCATTCAAGTTAATGTTCTATTATGGTCAAAAATTGCGAAATCACCTTTTTATTCACTTTTCTATTTGTGTTTGAGATGAGTGTGGCTGGTGTTGCAGGAAACAAGAGTGCAGCAGATGGGCGTATGCCCACCAACAGCTACTAGTGCGCAGCTCCTTCTGCTCATCCACCAAGTACAACATCGTCTCTTTGATACTGATGCACCAACAGCTGCTAGTGCGCAGCTCCTTCTGGCATCCACCAAGTGCAACCTCGTCTCTTTGATAATGTATCCACTGGACTGCTGCTACAAGGTGCCAACCGCATATCCTGTGCCTGCCGACCAAAGATAAGATTTAGTTCATATGATTTCATTTCATACTTTAATTTAGTTTAACCTTCCGGCAGTCGTGTTGTAAAAGTGCAACATTTGATAAATTTTCAATTTTGAAAGCGTATTTTTACTTTGTGGGATTTCGGGCTATCATCTATGCCTTCAACTGCATCTCTTTGAACCACAATTAAAGGTCATTTACATGAATAAATCGTTCATTTATTGTTCTAAAAAATAGGGATTCATCTTAATTACTATTGTGGTACTATTTGGTGCGAAAACATTCAAAAATTAGTATCAAATGCAACGTATGCTATACATTGTCTTTATAAATACCAATTTTGAAAAAAAAATATATATCATAATAAAACTGGCTGTTTAAATAGTACAACACATGGTCGGAAGGTTAATTAAAGAATAAACAGTAGCAAAAGACTGGAATATGACCTTATTTTGTAGTTTATAGGGATATCTTTGCAGTTTTTTGTATAGCATTGTTTTAGCTTACTCTAATTCAACATAGGTGCTGTTACTGCATTTACACTGGAGTTAATAACAAAAGCTTTTAATTTTTTTGTTACCAACTGATTTTAATAACAATAAAACAAAAGTCATTAACGTACATACAAGTCATCAATAACATTTATTTGACAACAATGAATTCTCTGTTAAAAACACGAGTTATTAACTTTTGTTAAGAGAAGTTTGATGATTCAGTCAAGTTAAAAACGTTTTGATAATAAATCGTGTTAACTCCGGTGTAAACGCAGCCTTATAGTCTTCCTGCACTGACAACTGAAGGAAACCTTGTGTGTTGGTAGTGAGTCGCTGACTCATCGAAAGATTGTTTTATATTTTTCTCATAAAGGATCGATTAATTTATTCAGGGGTACTCCCTCAAGCCCAATGCCAAATCCCCCGCCCCACGAATTTCAGTAAAATTCAGTTCTAGCCTCCGCCCTAATAAATTAGAGGCCTTTCCAAAGACCACAAGAATTTCAATAGTTTGACGTCCTCCCCCTCCCCCTGTGATCACCCCTGATTTACTGTGGAAATGTTAAAATATCTTAGTAACTACTGAAAAATACAAAATTATAGCGTGAATGTTCAAGTATAGAATGAAATGTTATTAAATTGAAGAATGACAGCATAAAATAATAAAATTAAGCACTATGAAGTAGATGTATTAACTCCAGAGAAAGATTTAAAGGAACGACCAAATGGAGCAAGAACTATTGAGAGAGGAAGAATTGCAGTCAGCATTGGAATTTGATAAGGGGTTGGAACGGCTAGGCAGCACACACCAATAGTCCCATTTAGAGGTATGGATTCGACCAATCCAATACATCAACAGTACGGTATTCAGTCATAAACGATTGAAATATATAATGAGAAGGTCAACTTTAGTAACTGAAAGATACAGCTTTTTAGTGTACTGTGAGAAAAGTTACGTACAGAAATTTCATTGCATGGTTTTTACTGCGGTTTTGAGGATCCACTTTTCCTCTTACTTGTCTGTTCTATATCAGTATTATCGCTTTCCCGCTCATTGCCTATTCTTACTATTCTAACAATCTTATCAACTATAAATAGAATTATCTTTAATTCACTCTTTATCAGAATTAGCTGATAGAAAATCCTACAAACCTCCACATTCCATATGTGTTTATGAAATATTGAAGTATAACTTATTAAATATAATTTACTGATCTCAATGAAATATTGAAACATATATCTGTGTGAGTAGTGATGTGGATCGGGAATATTCCCAGTGAGAAGGAACTTATGATTTGGAAATATTTCCAAGGCCAAGAAATTTTGGGAACTTTGAGGGAATTTATAATATTGCTCAAAATGATTTAAATTGATCAATCTCACTCATATTTTACATTAATATAGTCAATAAATCATCATTCTATTTAATATTGATCAAGCTCAGCCACATTTTACATTAATATAATCAATGAATCATCATTCTTTGATCTCTTTTCTGTATAGCGCTACTTGTAATTTAAATATAAATAAAAATAAAAATCTTAAAATAGTAATTTTACTTCATATCACTTGACAATGGCATCGATGTCCGAAACATGTTGTGATAAAATATTTCAAAAAGGGTACTGAGATTTTTATTTTTCTTCATATTCATCATTCTTTGAGCCTGTTTTTGTTCAAGGATAGTATATAGCCATCTATACACTATTATTGGTTTTTGCTCACTCACTCACTGTCTTTTAAATACTCGTGGTCAATGGAAGATTATAGAGGGAGAAGTTTGGCACACAATTTTTGACCCCGCAGCTCTTTTTAAGGATAGTAAGGGGGTAAACATATCAAAAGTCCTAACTCCTACCCCTGTGCTAAGGGATTGGGGGTGGTTTGAAAGTACAATATTTTGGTTCTTTGCATATATCTCGAACAATATGCATCTTTCGCAAAATTGAAGCTTACAAATTAGCCTACAAGGTTCATCTGTTAAATTTTTTATATCTCTTACAGTTTTCTAGACATGAGCTCTCGAAGGTGTCGCATTTTGAAGAAAACTCCTTCCGGCTCAAAATTTTTCATTTTATGGCCTTATAACTTTAAAACGATTGATTGAAAAAAATCTGTGCTGATAATGAGCTTATGGAGCATCATATTCTCTTCAATTTCATGTATTATTTCATCATTTAACCCATCTCCCTACGATTGTTGCAGCTGTTATAGAGTTGAGTATAAAATCTTCAGTTCAACAACAACAGATCAATTGACAGGGAAATTTGGAGGGAATGTTTGGAACACAATATTTGACATTACAGCTCCGTTTGCACTAGTTAGAAGGTAAACATATCTAATGAAAAATACTTTGTCTTTTTAAAAATCTTACACTTTTAAAAGTGAATATCTAAAACTGAAGAATATATCACAAAACTTGTAGGAAATTTATCTAGATTCATCTTCGTTCAGTTAGTCAAGTCGCTGAAATACATTGTTTCCAAGACACATACGTGTAAGCCAGAAATGAAAAAATGCAAATTTCAAACCATCCTCATCCCTTAAGGGAAGGGATTAGGACTTTTGCTATGTTCACCTTCTAACTAGTTCAAACAAAGCTGTAAAGTCAAATATTGTGTTCCAAACATTCCCTCCAAATTTCCCTGTTTATAGTTGTTAAAACTAAAAGATTTTACACTCAACACTATAATGGCTGCAACAATCTTAGGGAGATGCGAAAAATAATGAGACCATACATGAAATTGAAGAGAATATAATGCTTTATGAGCTCATGATTAGCACGGAATTATTCAATCAATCGTTAAAAAATTATAAGTCCAAAAATATGAGAAAATCTGAGCCGGAAGGAATTTTCTCCAAAATATGATACCTTCGAGAGCTCACACCTAGAAAACTATGAGAGATATGGAAAAATGTTGAAAATTAAACTTGTAAGCTTCAATTTTGTGTTCGACAAAAATTTTCGAAAGAAGCATAGCCTATTGTTCGAGATATATACTAAAACCCAAAATATGGTACTTTCAAACCACCCCCACCCCCTCGGCACACGGGGTAGGAGTGAAGACTTTTGATATGTTTACCCCCTCGCTATCCTTGAAAGGACTGAGAGGTCAAAAATTGGGTTCCAAACGTTTCCCTCTATAGGTACCGTTTTTTGAGCATTCGTTGCCTGGACTAGTATCTTATTACAAGTTAAGTGAGCCAATGACTCTTGAAAGGCTGTGAGCTGCGGAATTATTTTCTTTCTAATATTGAATTAAACTCAAGTATGTTCTTGTTTTAGTTTAGTCTTTTTGGCTGAATTTTATCATTTCTAATTTTTGGATTTATATTCTACTCTAATCTTTAAATTTAGGGGTTGAATTATTTTTGTGCTGAGAAATTGAATAGAATCATGCAATGTAAGTTAAATTACACTCAAAACTTTATTGAATTTGTTTACCTGATCTACAGGCATTTATTAGTAATTAAAAAAAAAATTGAATCAGAATGAGTAAGACATGGAAGTAGCATGATAATAGTGATTTAGAAAATTTCATTGAGTGCTCATTTTTCCTTCCACTTTCATGAATATGATCAGTCTATGAACTCCAAATTACTGTTTTCTTTGAACTTGTTACAATTAGTTATTTATTACATAAATCTGTTGTATAACAGGTGATTTAGACCTTGTATAACAAAAAACGTATTTTTCGGTCATTCTAGATGGAATATATAATAAATTTCCTTGAGTTGCTAAAATTGAAGACTTATAATAAATAAGACTTATTTATAATTTCCTCCTTGGAAAAGAGGAGAAACGAGAACTCACAATGAAGTCCCTCAGTATATACTATCAGAATGCACGCGGCTCAAGAACCAAGTCTTCTGAATATCTCACATCTGCAAATGATTTCGATGTGCTGGCTATTACTGAGACATGGCTTAAGGAGTCTGTCAGTATTGATTACTTCCCTTACAGTTACCATGTTAAAAATATCACTGTCAACGGTCAGGTCATTTCTGAACCAAAGCAGATGTGTGACAGTTTTGGTGAGTACTTTGCCTCAGTCTACCAGAAGCCCACCATGCAATGTCACAACTCAACATATTTAGAATATCCCGCGGACATCCGTTTTTTGCCAAAATGTGTCCTATGGATGTCCACAGGACATTCAAGTGTCACAGAATCCAATGACCGTCAGACATCCAAATTTAATCCACACTAGACATTGTTTGGATATTGTAGGACATCCTACAGATGTCTTCTGGATGCAATAATTATGAAATTAGGATAGCCACTGGACATCCATCTACATCCTAATTCAATCCATGCTGGACTTTTTTATATTGTAGGACATCCTATAGATGTCTTGTGGATGCCAAAATAGTTATGAAATTAGGAAATCCATTGGACATGTACTCAGGACCAAATTTGGTATTGCTTTCTTGACCATTGAGGAACAGATATACCATTTGTCATAAATATATATTTTTTCATAATATAGTAAAGATTTGGATAACATTCCAGTGCAGTTCTTGGCCCGAAACGGTACTCAATACTAGATTCTGGTAGAAAAGGAATTTCAATAAACGAAATGTACATTAGAATTTTAACAAAATTTTATTTTCAAATCACAAATTAAACCAACAGTTCATAAGCCTTAGAAAATATGCACTGTATTGATTTGTGTTGATTATGTCAACAAATACAAAAAATAAACACACAATAAATAAAAATAAACATTGGTACAAGTAAAAAACATTTGGTACCCTTCAATTGAAAACTTTAAAACGTTTTCAAGGTTTTGATATTTAACATTAGTTCAACTTAAAAATGACCAATAGTCGAAACTAGTCATTAAAATATTTTAAAATTTTTAATAAAAGGGTACTTGAAGTTTTTATATTGTTTTTATTTGAATCAAGTAGTCCATATAAGTGAAGTGATGTTATTGGTACAAGTATTTATTATTGGCAAACTATCACCGGTTTTTGATGGGCCTATCATAAAAGTAAAAAGTTATATTCAAAACAAAACCAATCTTTTCTTATGAAGTAATATGGCTTTACTCTTCATTATTATTATGTAGATTTAGTTTGTGAATAAAGTAAATAAAAAACTTTTTACCAGTGTTTTCAGAAGGCCTATAAACAAATAATGCTTTTTGAAGAATAAACTGTGTCATAAATACATCAGTTTTTAACGAAAAAATACTGAACTCAAGGTTAGGTTCTATAGTGAGGTCCACGTTATAATGACAGTATTTGATCAACTTTGGTTTTGCTATCCTTGTCTATTATTCGACAAAGCCGGTGGTACTATCCTTTTCTAGGTCCACAACGATGTCAATTATGTTTTTTACAGTGTAGAAATATGATTAATTAATGCAAAGAATCGGCATCGCTATTCTTCTATCTTTATCCACTGCCATTATAATGTGGACCTCACTATAGGTTGGTCTTGGTTCGGTTATGGGCTAAGTATTTGACAATGGTAAGTTACACAACTCAATTTCCTTGATAGGCCTAATAATTTTATAAGAAAACCGATTTTGTTCAGTAAATTTACTAAAGGACAGTTTACTGTCCCTGATAGAGGCTGGGGTTCATAATTCTTTTTAAATCAGACAGACTTAACCTAGCTAACCCTAAAAAGACAGCGTATTCTACATTTGATTGGCCAAGTCTAAAGAGAACTTTCAAGAAAATGTGGAAAAATAATAGGCTCATAACATTATACCTTTGAAACTTATTGTTCAAATCCCAGGTAGCAAATCAACAGTCTCTATAGATACTGCATGATGAGAACTGAACAAAGATAGAGACATAGCCTATTCTGTATTGATTGGCCCAGTCTATAATATTCATATTTTAAAACAGTTGAATATAACTTTCAAGAAGTTATGGGAATATTTATTAACACATATACCTTTGCAACTTATGGATATAATCCTAGGTAACAAATTCAACACCCACTAAAAACTGATGAGCACTGAATATGTATGATCACTGTATTTTTTCGTTGAAAACTGAAACATTTATGTTACTGTTTATTTTTTCATAAAGGATTATTTGTTTAAAGGCCTTATGAAAACAGCAGTAAAATGTTTATTTATTTAATCACAAACAAAATCTATGTACCGTAATAATACTATACAGTAAAGCCATATTAATTCATAAAAAAGGATGGGTTTTGTTTTGAATGTAACTTATTACTTTTATGATAGGCCCATCAAGAAGCGTTGATAGTTTGTCAATAATAAATACTTGTACCAATGTTTATTTGTATTTATTGTATGTTTATTGATATGCTAAACTCTAATTATTACACCAGAAGGCCTATAACTTAACCCAACATCAAGCTCAAACTTGACTCAAACAAACAAACTCATAAGTTTCTGGTATAAGCTTAGAAATTAATAACTAACAACTGCACTTAGTGAAATAAGAAAAAAAAAACATTTTATACAAATAATATTACTATCAACAACAAACACTACGCTTTCAAGATAACCACAAAATGAAGTAAACAAAGAGCGAACACAACAACAAACCATTCTCGGTCTCAGACAGCACCGTATCGCGCATGCGTTAGTAACGGTTTTTTCCTGTTCCATTCAGTCAGATCTTTGAATGTAACGTTCTTTGTGATGATGGTTACCGAGCACCGTAACTTTACTGGAGCCGTCATTCCATTTTGATATTATTATCCAATGATGATTTATCAATAAATTTGATATAATAATCAATATATTATCATCATTTCATTCAATAAAAGTAAGAGTACTTTTCAATAATATATTATTTAATAAAATATAACGGTTGTTATTTAACTAATGTTGAAAAACATTAAACTAAGTCAGCATATTGTCATTTCAAAGCAAAAACCTAACCCCTTAACCTCCCCTTTCATATTTAAAACATTAATAAACATGAATCTTTGTAGAAACCCGTGATCCCTTCCAGCATATTGCAATTTCAAAGCAAAATCCTAACCCACTAACCTATCTTTTCACCTTTGAAATATCAAAAACCATAATTCTACCTGTACCCTAGCCCTTTCTAGCATATTGCAATTTTAAAGCAAAAACTTAACCTAGCCTTATGAAACATTATTAAATATAACTTGAAATAACCTAACCCCTAACCCTTTCACATTCAATACTTTGGATTTCAAAGCAAAATCCTAACCCCCTAATCTATCCTTTCACCTTTGAAACAACAAAAAACATAACTCTACCTGGACCCTAGCCCCTTCTAGCATATTGCAATTTCAAAGCAAAAACCTGACCTATCCTTATGAAACATTAATAAGTAATAATCTAAATAAAACCTAACCCTTAACCCTATTTTGTCGATTAGTTGAATCCCTACATTGTTGATAAACGAAGTGGCAACCTTGCAATGCATGAAAGAGATATAGTGAGGTCCACGTTATAATGACAGTATTTGATCAACTTTGGTGTTGCTATCCTTGTCTATCATTCGACAAAGCAGGTAGTACTATCCTTTTCTTTCTCCACAATGATGCCAAATCTGTTTTTGACAATGTAGAAAGATAATTAATCAAGGCAGAGAATCGGCAATGCTGTTCTCCCATCTTAATCCACTTTCATTATAACATGATCTCACTATAGCGCCATCTGCTTTGTTGAATGATACACAAGGATAGCACACCATTGCAAATCACACACTGCCATTATAACGTGGACCTCACTATAGATACTCGAAGAATACTTTTGAATAACTATGTGATAACTGTGACCGTTGCTGGCCGTTACTCTGTATCTGTAAAGAGAAGCTGCTTATATTACAATTTACAATGCGGCGCTTCCTAACAAGATGGCGGATTTTTGCGTCAGGGTACTATAGTGAGGTCCACGTTATAATGGCAGTGGATAAAGATAGAAGAATAGCGATGCCGATTCTCTGCATTAATTAATTATATCTATACACTGTCAAAAACATAATTGGCATCGTTGTGGACCTAGAAAAGGATAGTACCACCGGTTATGTTGAATGATTGACAAGGATTGCAAAATCAAAGTTGATCAAATACTGTCATTATAACGTGGACCTTACTATATAAGAACTGTCACAAAAATCCACCATCTTGTTAGGAAGTGCCGTATTGTTATATAATAGTATTGATTGTAGGTTCGGATCACTTTAATGATGCGGTTCAATTGATCTCGTTCACTTCTACAAGCCAATCAGAAGACCAGGATTGGAACTTCCCAAGGTCACGTGACGTGTCTAGTATTTGCGCCATGTAAAAAGCATTGGTTAGATAGGATTTTTATTGACAGTTTCCATTCTGTACCTATTCTGTGTCAGTGGCCGATATATCGCCATTGACAAATTCATCCTGATTGTATCAGATATATCGATATTTTTGGTCCAATATATCAGATTCAAATACAAATACTTTTGAATGTATTTTTTTTAATTATACACTAATTTTACAGCGGTTTTATTCAACTAATCTCTCTTTTCTTTTCGTCTACAAACGTTTCACTCTGCCAGTACAGGTGTACAGTTGTACAGGAGTCAGGTCCGAAACATCTGTCAGAGTCAGTTGTCATACAGTGGGCGGTCGAGATCTTAGACCAGTTATAGAATAGACACGGCCCATTGAAGATTCATACTCAAAGACCTTTAAGGTCTTTGTTCATACTGAAAGTTGATGAAGCCAACATTTACTGCCATATCTCCAAATCATGATGTCAGCATCAGATAGAAACCTTTCTGTAGAGTTTGTTTACATTGTTTTCCATAGCAGATTATGTCTATTTCAGCGGGAGCGCAGCTGGAGTTATCTTTTTGATGAATAATAATTTACATCCTTCTGAAATAGACACAATCTGAAAGTTTTCTATCTGATGATGACGTCACTATTTGGAGATATGGCAGTAGATGTTGGCTTCAGAGGTTAGAATTCCCAGTGTGTCTATTCTATAACTGGTTTAAGGTCGAGATACAGTCACAGTATACATACAGTATGGAAACTTCAAACTTGGCTATAGTGAGGTCCACGTTATAATGGCAGTGGAAAAAAATAGAAGAATAGTGATACTGATTCTCTGCATTAATTAATTATATTTCAACACTGTCAAAAACATAATTGGCATCGTTGTGAAACTAGAAAAGGATAGTAACACCGGTTTTGTCAAATGATAGACGAGGATAGCAAAACCAAAGTTGATCAAATACTGTCATTATAACATGGACCTCACTATAGTACAAGGCTTGGACACAAACCACTCTCGGTCTCAGACAGCACCGTATCGCGCATGCGTTAGTAACGGTTTTTTCCCGTTCCTTTCAGTCAGTTCTCTGAATGTAACGTTCTTTGTGATGATGGTTACCGAGCACCGTAGCTGAAGCCAATCGTCATTCCATTTTGATGATGATATTATTATCCAATGATGATTTATCATTAAATTCAATATAATTATCAATATATCAACATTTCATTCAATAAAAGAAAGAGTACTTTTCAATAATATAATTAATAAAATATAATGGTTGTTATTTAACTAATCTTAAAAAAAAAACACTATAACTAAGTCAGCATATTGTCATTTCAAACCTAACCCTTTAACCTTCCCTTCTATATTTAAAGCATTAATAAACATAAATCTTGGTAAAAACACATAATCCCTTCCAGCATATTGCAATTTCAAAGCAAATTCCTAAACCCCTAACCTATCTTTTCACCTTTGAAATATCAAAAACCATAATTCTACCTGTACCCCAGCCTTCAAAGAAAAATCCTAACCCCCTTACCTATCCTTTCACCTTCGAAACTGTTGGATTATGCTAATAATAATACACACTTTTATGAAACTCACATTTATTGAACTTGTAAGCCACAACCAATACGATAAACTGGATAAACATTATTAGCACAATTAAAATACGTCAGTAGCCATTTTTCTGCAAAGTGCAATCGATACATCAATACAAGTAATGAACAAT
The DNA here is from genome assembly GCF_014356525.2 of Nilaparvata lugens. NCBI lineage: Eukaryota > Metazoa > Arthropoda > Insecta > Hemiptera > Delphacidae > Nilaparvata > Nilaparvata lugens. The sequence goes on from NC_052518.1 coordinate 97,394,561, forward strand.
CAATATTAGTAATCAATAATAGATATAAATGTTATCACGTACACCCTGAGTAGCTTCAGAGGTGGGTGATTGATACCCAGGTGTTGCAGCCAATGGGCCGCTGTGCCCGGAGAGGATGGAAGGATAGGGACAGCAGCCAACGGGCCGCTGTGCCCTGGGAGGATGGGGGGATAGGGACGGCAGCCAACGGGCCACTGTGCCCTGGGAGTATGGAAGGATAGGGACGGTAGCCAACGGGCTGCTGTGCCCAGGGAGGATGGGAGGATAGGGACTGCAGGCAATGGGCCGCTGTGCCACAGGAGGATGGAAGGATAGGGACGACAGCCAATGGGCCACTGTGCCCTGATAGGATGGAAGGATAGGGACGGCAGCCAACGGGCCGCTGTGCCCTGGGAGGATGGAAGGATAGGGACGGCAGCCAACGGGCCGCTGTGCCTTAGGGGGATGGAAGGATAGGGACGGCAGCCAACAGGCGGCTGTGCCCTGAGAGGATGGAAGAATAGGGACAGCAGCCAATGGGCCGCTGTGCCCTGGGAGAATGGAAGGATAGGGACGGCAGCCAACGGGCCGCTGTGCCCTAGGGGGATGGAAGGATAGGGACAGCAGCCAACAGCCGCTGTGCCCTGAGAGGATGCAAGGATAGAGATGGCAGCCAACGGGCCGCTGTGCCCTGGGAGGATGGAAGGATAGGGATGGCAGCCAACGGGCCACTGTGCCCTGGGAGAATGGAAGGATAGGGACGGAAGCCAACGGGCCGCTGTGCCCTGGGAGAATGGAAGGTTAGGGACGGCAGCCAATGAGCCGCTGTGCCCTGGGAGGATGGAAGGATAGGAATTCAAATATCGACGTTTTGTGTTTGACGGAGCACTGGCTTACTGAGTGTGAATTGAATGTTTTATCACTGCCTGGTTATAGGCTTGTGTCACAATATTGCAGAAAAAACAAAATTCGAGGAGGTTCATGTATATTCACACGAGAAGAATCCACAAAACATTTTAAGTGTAGAGAAGATCTAGTTGCATTGGCGGAAGAAAGTCATTTTGAAATATCGGCAGTAGAGCTCAAATTGAATGATATGTCTCACAAAATGGTATTCTTGAACATATATAGGGCCCCAAATTCAAATTTTGAAGTGTTCATTGAGCTTCTCAGGTCAGTCCTTTCTAGAGTCATAAGAGAGAGGAGGAAATTGGTTTGCCTTTGCGGCGATTTCAATATAGATTTTCTTAAAGAAGATAGAAATAAAAAGTTATTTGAGAATCTATTATCTACATTTAAATTGAACAAGTTGACAGATGGCCCGACATGTATCACAAGAAAAACAGCATCAGAAATTGATTATATTATATCCAATTATCCTCAAACTCTGTGTTCCAGCGAAATAATTCCCTGCTCATTCACGGATCATGAGGGAAGTAGTGTTAAGTTTGGATTAGAGAAACCAAAATCAAATTATAAAAAATATGTTAAACCAAAATGTGGGAAAAGGAAATGTTTTCGTGTAATTGATACACCTAATATAAATGCTCTAAATGACGGGCTATCAAATGAGACTTGGCATGCAGTATATGATTCAAATAATGTTGAAAATATGTTTGACAATTTCATGAGCTCCTACATTAACCATTGCAACAGCTCAGTTCCAGAGAAATCAGTTAGCAGGGAAAGAAAGAGAGATCAGATTCCCTGGATTACTCCTGGCATTAGAATATCCAGTGATAGGATGAAAACTCTGAATTGTCTTGTTAAAACTCAATATTTTAATGACTCTCATTTATATCAAAACAAATACAGGACTTAGATACCTTAGCTTTGGAATATATTAAAAATTTACAAAAGTATCTATAAGAAAGTTTTGAAAGTTGCTAAAAAAAAGGCCGCCACTGCTTATATAAAAAATTCTTCTAATCAAGTTAGAGCTATCTGGAAGTTGGTTAGGCTTGAATCAGCGAAAAACCAGGAATTAACCTCAGATATGTGCATTGCTAATGAAATAGGGAATATCAAAAGAGGAAAAGAGGCTGCTGATATATTGAACAATTATTTTATTAATGCACCATTAAAAATACAAAATTCACTCCTAGAAAAAAATGATATATGGGATTATCGTTCAGTATTCAATATGAATCTTAAAAGTAAACAGAGGTTCTCAATCTTTAAGCCTTTAAGTTGTGAAGAATTAAAAGAAATAATTAAATCCTTAAAAAATAAAAAATCCTGCGATTGTTTCAATATATCAAACTACCTGGTAAAAAAATCAGCAGAAAATATATTAAAGCCGCTAACATTTATTTTTAATAGCTCTATGACTCAGGGTCATGTACCATCAAAATTGAAATTTTCAAAAATAATTCCTACTTATAAAAAAGGCAGAAAGGAGCTTCCAGAAAACCATAGGCCTATCGCTAACACTCCTGTTTTCCTAAAAATCTTTGAATATGTAGTGCTTGAAAGAATGAGAGAGTATCTGAGTCAAATAGGTTTGTTGTCATCTAATCAATTTGGTTTCCGGCCAGGTTTCTCAATAAACGATGCACTTTTCTCGGTTGTAGATGAAATATTGTCATCTGTGGATAAAAAAATGAAAGTGTATGGGTTGATAGCAGATCTCTCAAAAGCTTTCGACCTGGTAAATGTTGAGATCATGATGAACAAGCTGCAACTGTATGGATTTGATGGCGCTGTCCTTAGATGGTTCTTTTCATATTTTGACAAAAGGTATCAGCAGGTTGTTATTGACTCCCACTTGTATGAGTATCATTCTGATTGGATGAGAACAAGAAGTGGGGTCCCCCAGGGATCAGTACTCGGCCCCTGCTTTTTGTTCTCTATATAAATGACTTGCCTTCCTACCTTGATCCAGCTAGGAGTGTTTTGTATGCGGACGATGTAAGCATCTTACTGAAAAGCAATAGCCAGCCAAATGCTGAACTAGAGAGCAAAACAGCCCTTATTAAATTACAAAAATGGCTATCAGCCAATATGTTGATTTTGAATAAGGATAAAACTAAAGAAATACCTTTCCGAACTACTAAAGAAGGCAGCTTGAAAATTGATGGTCATAAAATAGAATCTGTAAATAGTATAAGAGTACTTGGGGTGGTGATTGACTCTGATCTTTCTTGGAGACCCCATCTGGATAGCCTGAAAACAAAACTTAACTCAGCAATTTTTGTTCTGAGAAACCTGAAAACTTCTCTTGATTCAATGGCTCTGAAGAGTGTATATTTCGCTTTGTTCCACTCCCATTTAAACTATGGAATAATTTTTTGGGGAAACTCTAGTAGTGTAGTGGAAGTGTTCAGATTGCAGAAGTGGGCATTGAGGGTGATGATGGGAGAATCAATTAGAACAAGTTGTCGGCCCTACTTTAAAGCACTTGGTATTCTACCACTCCCAAGTCAATATATCCTAGAAACAGTCTGCTTTATAAAGAAACACATAAACGAATTAAATACAGGCGAAACATTTCATCAATATCCAACCAGATTCAGAAATAATTTAAGAGAAGATGCTCATCAAAGTGCTATGTATGAGAGAGGTGTAAGGAGTTCAGGTATCCGGATGTACAACATATTGCCCTCTCACATAAAAGATACTTCTGGAAAGGTTTTCAGATTTTTATTAAAAAAAGAGTTGCTGTCCATTTGCGCTTACTCAGTGGAGGAGTATAGAAATTATTATAAACCTCAAAATGGAGGTTTGAATGAAATATAGACATAAAAAAGGGGGTGTACTTGCAATTTATATTGTAGTTCTGATTTTTTAATATATTATTTGGGTACATAAGAGAAATCCAGAACCAATTTCTTCATGCAAGATTTCCTTGTGCTATATACAAGATAGCCCAAAAACCTCGTATTTTCGGCTCATTTTCCAGTTTTCAGCTATTTCTGCCAAATCTCTCCCAGATTATATAATTCTGAAAAAAAATAAGATCACTCGGAACTCTCTATCTCCAATGAGTATTTGGTTATAATTTTTCAAAAATGAGTAAAATTTGAAGAAAAAATCAATTTTGATGAATTTTAGTTTTTAATCAACAATATTTTCCGATTGTTACAATTTAGATGTATATTTAAAAATCCCTCTAGGCGTATTTTTGTGCTATACAATCTGAGATCAGGTAGAGCGCTCTATGTCATATAGATTTTCAGGTACACCTGACAACAATGCTCCTTGTATTGTGGAAAACACCTAATTTTCAGCTTCAACCATCATCACCATCTACTTTGTCCTCACATTGATATTTCGCACAATGACATGAGTTCATGGGTAAGAATCACCCGTTAGATGCACTTAATTTCAGTATTTCCTAGTAGAGGCACGCTTAAGGACACCTCAAGGATCAAAATTTCAAACACTTATAATTTTCTTTTGACACAATGCTCAGATTTCATCGTACTACACTTGATTCTTCTCGGCTCGCCAAGGCGGTTCAAAATCAGGCATCAACAGTCAAATTTGGTCAAAAAATTGAAAATTTATTGTTGAGTGTAGGTACTTATTCATATTCAATACATAAGAAATGGCCAATTTCTATATTCAAAGCTATGTATCTCGGTAACCCCTTATTATAAAAATTATTACATGATCTTGAAATGTACAATAGAATTTTCTATTTCATCCACTGTAAACAATTCATGAAAAATATGTTCGTAAAGTGAGATTTGATTGTTGAAAAAAATCTGGAAATTGTAGATATTTTTCTCATATTAACGGTTTTGGCAGTTCTATGATGGCGAAAAGTGATTCAAGATGGATTTTAGGCAACTGAGCTCATAGAGGATGAATTTATCTACAATTTGTAATCAATCGTAAGTTTCTATGATGTATCAGACTCGTTTTAGAAACTCTTGATCACCAGTAAAATTACGAAAAAAATGTAAAAACTGGAATCGCCATTTTTAAAATCTTAACTTCCAAATTGTTTTGGAATCGAAAGTATTATTTATTGGAGTAGTTAGAGGGGGACAATTTTCACATTCTCACTAGATTTGGAAATTTTATCAGAAGTATTTCACAAGACATGCAACTTTGAATATAGAAATTGGTCATTTTCTGTGTATTGGAATATGGGCTTAAGTGTACACTCAAACAATAAATTTTCCATTTTTCGATCGAATTTGACTTATTATGCATGATTTCGAACCGCCGTGACGAACCGAGAAGGATGAAGTGTAGTACGATGAAATCTGAGCATTGTGTCAAAAGTTATGTGTTTGAAATTTTGATCCTTGAGGTGTCCTTAAGCGCGCCTCTCCACTAGGAAATACTGAAATGAAGTGTATCTTACGGGTGATTCTCATAGAACATAATCTCAAGAACTTATGTCGTTGTGCGAAATATCAATGTGAGGACAATGTAGTTGAAGCTGAAAATTAGGTGTTTTTCACAATACAATAAGCATTGTTGTCAGGTGTACCTGGGATATGAGATAGGTCGCTATACCTGATCTCAGACTGTAGAGCACAAAAAGAGCTTCTGAAGTGACTACAATTTCATATGGAGCTATTGTTCCAATATTTCAACAGTTACTAACTGGAATCACAGCAATTTTGGACTTGTGGTATTCAAGTAACAGTCTTTCGAATAATTGAAGTCAGGTTGTGACTAGAAAGATACATCAACTCTAGTTCACAAGATTTGTCATCTTCATGGTTTAGTCTGATACCTCTCGGGATATCCTTGAGGATTCGGTCTTGAAATTTCACCCTAAGCTAACTTTAGCAATCATTGATACTCAAATCGTATTCATCCAATACCTGATAGATTTTTTAGGAAATGAAAATGGATTAAGTTTTTTTATATGGATATCTGCACTCCTTACAATACGAGGACCTCTTTTCCAGAGCTAGATTAATTAGTGTTAAACACATGTTGAGGAAATAATTGTAGTAAGAAAAAACTCTTTCTTCCTAAGAAACGAAGAATCCGACCTCTTATTCAATTCTAACTATCCAACCTTGACACGGGCCACAGAAGTAATGTAAATCTTCAAGAGTATCCAACAGTCTCACATAAAAATACAGAGAGCCTGATTGAAAAATAAAAATAGCAATCTGCAGGAAATCAAAACTTATGCGAGATCTTTCACAAGAGTGATCTATATTCACAAAAAACACTAAACAGAATACTACACTAAATATGATAGAGATAATGATTGTAATTCTGTTACTATTGCTTATTGCACTTAAGATATCCTCTTCAAACAAAAAAATAAAAAAAAACTTGTATCAAATAATTAAAAATTAGAATTGTTTTTACTTTTTAGTTGGGAAAAACATCGAATGACCGATGTCTAGGTAAAATCATCGATAAGTGAAAAACATCGATGTTAAAAACATCGATGTTTGATGTTGAAACATCGATGTTTTTAAACATTGATGTATCGATACCCATCCCTATTATAGACGCCGCTAGTGGAACTGTGATTTATTCTATAGTTACATTAGTTGTCAGCTCCCCATTTAATGGGGTAGATCGTCCATCAGCTAATATCGCGTGATGATGAGTTGGTACCTTCCTTATCATCCCTATTTTTTGGAGAACTTCATAAACCTCATTACTCATATAATTAGCTTCAGCGCCAGTATCTAGCAATGCCCGACACTTTTTACTACCAATTGTCACAGTAATGAATAGTCTTTGAACAATTAATTAGGACATAGCAGTCAGGTATTTATATAAATAAAAGCTATTAGCTTCTACTTACATTAGTGTAGCACTTTCGGACACTAGTTCCTTCATCAACACTGGCTGTCACTTCCGTTGTTGAATACATATGGTTAGTAAGCAGCGTGGGTTGTGGGAGTGGCAGGAATTTTTGAACTGTTGGCAGCGGGGAACAACGGAAGTGACAGCCAGTGTTGATGAAGGAACTAGTGTCCAAAAGCACTACACTAATGTAAGTGGAAGGTAATAGCTTTTATTTATGTAAATACCTGACTGCTATGTTGTAATTAATTGTTCAAAGTGATTATTTAACAAGCAGTTCGTAATGGAATCAAACATTGAAGAGAATGAATAGTCTGTTCCCTTGATGACTCTTCAATCACAGGAATCCTGTGTGCTGTTCGCATCACTGCTGTCTTGTTCGGAGTTTTATTCTCCTTCTGCACATCACAGACACATTTTAGTGCTCTCTTTCCATGCCTTTTACATGGTGGGATATCGGGACAGTGTGATCTCCAGTGCAACCTTGAGCCTTGTAATCTTTTTCATTTCCTCAGTCATGTGAACGCTCGAATTCTGTCTATTCTGTTTCTCCTCTGCTTTGATTTGTTCATACTCCCTCGCGAATTTTTCCAATTTGTTGATACTATGAACATCTGATTGCTGAATATACAATTTGTACCGTGGGAGGAGATTCTTATACACTCTCTGTAATTTATTTTCGTCTGTGAAACCTCCTCAATGCCTCATGAGTGTCAGTACATCTTCGAGAAATTTGTCAAACAACTCACCTGCTTCCTCGTCTGGATTAGATTCTCGAGGTCCTCCTCATAGATAATTGGATAGTAGCGTGATCTGAAATCTGTCACAAAATTTTCCCACAATTTCCAGTGGTCATGACGATTACACATCCATCAGGTAGCCTAACTAGTAATTCAGGAAGGGCAGTTAGTAGTTGGTTGCCAGTAAGCCCATAGGCTTGTTGTAGCTCGTCTAGCCTTTCTAGGAAGCTGGGAGCATCTGATTGACCATCAAAAGACAGTCCCCAGCTTCTTACTTCATCACATACCGCCCCTGGGTCCATGAAGGGGTTTGTGTGAATATTGTTTCTAACCTCAGTATGGGTACCTGTCACTGAGTGTTTAGTTTCCCCACTGCTTCCGCTCATTATGCCGGGTCTTGGGCTAGGATAACGTACTGCCATCTTCTTATGTTGTTCCACTAACAACCTTCTCAGCTCGGCCTGTGTTCCAGATGACACTATGCCCCAATCTTGTAGAAGATTGAATGCTTCATCCTTTTTCAACCTAAAGATCCAGGAAACTCTGGGGTCGGCTATCACCTCGGGGTTTATGTCCTCAACCGACCGACCCTCTATCAGCTCCTGGTGCTGAGCATCTAGATCAGCCTCGCCTTGTTCACTCATGATGATTATTACTTCGTTGCCTTGTGCCACACGTTGGGCGCCAATCTATCACATACACCCTGAGTAGCTTCAGAGGTGGGTGATTGATACCCAGGTGCTGCTCCTGGAAGACTTAGCTCAGTCGTAATGTGGGCGGGGAAAGGAGGCAAGTCGAAGTTCCTCTTCTTCCTTCTTTGTGCCTTAGCTGGCGTGGACAGCACCTCCTGGTGCTTCTGACGGTGTGAAGGTTGCTCTCTTCTCTGATGGCACCACTTCGAGGTAATTTTGTATTGACCTTACACCCTCGGTTCCGCTCCAGTATAGTAGGAAGAGGAAGGATAGACAGGAGGGATAGCAGCCAATGGGCCGCTGTGCCCGGAGAGGATGGAAGGATAGGGATGACAGCCAGTGGGCTGCTGTGCCCTGGGAGGATGGAAGGATAGGGACGACAGCCAAAGGGCCGCTGTGCCCTAGGAGGATGGAAGGATAGGGACAGCAGCCAATGGGCTGCTGTGCCCTGGGAGGATGGAAGGATAGGGACGGCAGCCAACGGGCTGCTGTGCCCTGGGAGAATGGAAGGATAGGGACGGCAGCCAATGGGCTGCTGTGCCCTGGGAGGATGCCCATCTTTCAATAATATTATTAATTATTTTCTCGTCACAATTTTACTTTGTGACAATGTACACATTGATACTCGTCGATATCCAATACCCCTCCTTACATTTATATCTAAATAACAAATCACACAATAAGTAAAAGTAATAGAACAATATGTTTCAATAATGCACTTATCCTAAGCAACCAAGTTGATCATTTTCTTGAACTTATTAAATTTTACAATAGCCAAAGACTTTGTCATGATATCTGCAATATTATTTTCTGAATCAATCTTTACTATGTCAATAGTACCATTCAAATAATTTTCATGAACAAAATGATAATGAACTTCAATATACTTGGAATTCTTAGTGAAATTCCCAATAAATTCGTCAAAACATTCATACCTAGCTCTTGGACTCTCTTGCAATCCATACAAAGCTTTATCCATCTTACAAACCCTATTAGTTCCATCTTCATATCCCTTAGGTTGGTGTACAAATATTTCCGATAGAACCTTGCCATTTAGAAATGCTGTTGCAACATCCATTTGTTCTATGTATAAACTCATTTTGCAACAGTATGACAATAATATTTTCAATGACAAAATTTTAGCTACAGGTGAATAGATATCATCAACTATTCCTTTTTGTTGAAAACCTCTCACTACTAGTCTAACTTTAAAATTGGTTTCTGACTTTTGGTATAGACCTATTTAACATCAATAATTCTCGTGTTCTCTGGTCTGTCAACAAGTACCCAAGTACTATTCTCATTTAATGATTCTATTTCTTTATCCATAGCTTCAATCCAATTTTTGGAATCATCTGATTGTATTGCTTGATCATAATTTTCAGGGTTTCCTACACTACAAAAGTTCACATCCAAAGAATTATTATATACATAATAATCATCAAATTTGATTGGAGCCTTCCTATTTCTTTGAGGTTTACTTGAGATTTCTGGGGTAGTCACATCCGGGATATTTTTATCTACTTCAGTTACACAATTGGTCTTAATCTCAATACTAGAATTTTCATCAATTTCAGCCTTATCTGATAAATCAATAAATTTAGTATCTTCTTCTACAATGTCAATGTGCCTAGCAATTCTGCTAGGCAGTTCAAGTTCAGTTCTAGGCAGTTCAGTTCTGCTAGGCAATTCAACGTGTCTAATTCTGCTTTTTTGTCCCACTTAGAAATATGTTTTACTCCTGGTACCGTACCCTTACAAAAACTCTACTGCCATACAATCTCAAATATTCAATACTGGGCTTCTTAACAAATACTATTTCATATGGAGTTTTATTCTCAATTGTGTTTGCTAAAGTTCTATTTTTAAGATAAGCAGCAGTGCAAACTATTTCAGGCCAAAAGCGTTTATGCACTCCAGCTTCTGCTAACAAACATCTTGCCATATCCATGATAGACCTATTATAACGTTCAGCTGTGCCATTCAATTCATGAACATAGTGTGGACATGCATTTATAACTATGCCTTTCTCTCTAGCTAATTCATACACTTTAGAATTTATATATTCGGTCCCATTGTCACATCTTAGTTTCTTAATTTTCTTTCCAGTTAAGTTTTCAATTTCGTTAATGTAGCTTACAAAACAATTGTATACTTCACTCTTAGATTTAATAGTATACACCCTACCTAACTTACTGTAATCATCTATGAAAGTGAGAAAGTACTTTGCACCACAATATCCAGTGGTATTTTGTGGTCCATTCAAATTAGTATGAACTATCTCAAGTATTTCTTTAGCTCTAGTTCTGTTTTTATTGAAAGGTAAATTATGCATTCTATTCTCAATACAAATCGTACATTTCATACATTCTTTGCTTATTAGGTCTATAGGTAGACCTTCTAGCATCTGATCTTTACACATATTTCTCAAATAATTGAAATTGACATGACCTAGCATACGATGAAGTTTCCCTTTCAAATTTGTCTCTTTACCTACTTCTGAAATATTAACATTTTTACTTTCTTTACAATAATTAATAAAACTTGTCATCTTGTACAAATTGTCAACCTTCCAAGCAATAGCTATTAGACTATTTTCATGATTATAGATTTTGAACTGTTACCACATGAAATAATGTTATGCTCATTAGTAATTTTAGAATAGCTTATCAGGTTCCTGTTCATATCTTTAACATAATATACATTTTTCATTTGAATCGTTTCTTTTCTATTAAAAACATTGAAATCACTAATCACAGTACCTACTATTGTTGCCTTTGAAATTCTTCCATCACCTACTTTTACATCTATTGGATTTTTCAAAGTAATACTTTTATCTACATAATCATCATTGTTAATATTACATGATCAGTACACCCACTATCAAGTAACCATTCTATTTCAATCTTACCTTGCATACTTACTTGATGTTTTTCAATTTTAGCATTTTGTACTTCAACATTGAAATTGTTCATTCCTGACTTCTGAAATTGTCCCTTTTGGTAGGTTGAGCCAGACTTATTCCTTGGTTGCAAGTTGTTCTTCCTATAACGACAGTCCCGTTTCAGATGTCCTGGTTTTCTGCAATTGAAGCATGACCTCGATTCTTTCTTCACGTTTTTGGAGTGTCCAACTGAATGTTCAACTGCATACGCATTTGAATTAGGTTGAAGATTGTTGCTGCCTTTATTTTTAGTATCCATCAACTGAATTTTGCTTTTCACATAGTCCACTGTCTGATCTTCTTCTTTAAGAACGTCTATCAAGTCACCAATATAACTGTATGAATCTGGGAGCATTCTTAGCATGTAGTTCAATTTTTCTTTTTCTGTAACTTTAGCACCAGCACTTTTTAGTTCATTTATTGTTTTTTCAAAATCACTGAAAAAGTCTGAAACGTTGGTGTAGTCTTTCAGTCGTATCTTATCTAGTTTGTTTCTGCAAACAATCTGTAATGCAGTCGACTCCTTTAAATTTTCAAAATTTAAAAAAATTAGAAAATCAAATTTTCTTATGATGTCATAAGCTGTTTCTAAATCACTTATAAAATCCAACTGTTTTTTGTTATGCCACAGTATATGAAGTTTATAGCTTTCACATCCATATTTATCCAATCTGTGTCCTTGTCTTTTGTCGAGTGACTACAACATCACATTTATTCATTTTTAAAAACATAACCACTTCTTCCATGATGCATATTCTTGTCCATCGAATATTGGAATATTGACCATATTCTCCACCATGACTTGCAATTTTACTTCACATTTACACTAACTTGTTACTTGTTGAAACTTAACCTATCCGTTACCGTTCCTTACCGATTTCGGTTTCTGGAAATTTCTTCTTCTTTAAACCAACGGTCTGCTACCATGTTGGATTATGCTAATAATAAATACACACTTTTATTAAACTCACATTTATTGAACTTGTAAACCACAATCAATACGATAAACTGGATAAACATTATTAGCACAATTAAAATATGTCAGTCGCCATTTTTCTGCAAAGTGCAATCGATACAACAATACAAGTAATGAACAATCAATATTAGTAATCAATAGATATAAATGTACACATCGATACTCGTCGATATCCAATAGAAACAACAAAAACATAACTCTACCTGGACCCTAGCCCTTCTAGCATATTGCAATTTCAAAGCAAAAACCTAACCTATCATTTTGAAACATTATTAATATAACCTAAATAAAACCTAACCCTTAACCCTATTTTGTCAATTAGTTAAATTTCTACATTGAAATGCGTGAAAGAGATAGCGCCATCTGCTTTGTTGAATGATACACAAGGATAGCAACACCATTGCAAATCACACACTGCCATTATAACGTGGACCTCACTATAGATACTCAAAGAATACTTTTGAATAACTATGTGATAACTGTGACCGTTGCTGGCCGTTACTTTGTATCTGTGACAAAGAGAAGCTGTTGAACACAACAATGGTTATCTTCAGGGATACTTTTGAGTCACTGACTCGGGTGACCCAGAGCCGAACAAAATGGCGGCTGACCCGGGGCAGACTAGTGATCCCGTGGAACGACAACCAGACATCGACCGGTCGATGCTGTTTGGCGCTTACTTTTGAATATTCGGATTGCGCGAATATTTGAATAAAACACACACACTGGTATGACACTAAAAGTAGGTTATGTTTTTCAAAACAAACATGGCTCATGCTGTAATAAATGAGTTTATTCTAGGAGAATTGGATAAGGAACAGAATAACAATAATTATTATGATGCACCAAACATTGTAGGGCCAGTTGCTGCGGTTGTTGTGGAGGAATTGGGAAATCCTTTAAGGGGTTTCAATGAATTATTCCAACAGGAACGTAATAATACGAGACCTCACAACTTGGGCTATTTTGAAATTATAATATCACTTTATAATATGAGTGAGTTTAAAAGTCATTTTAGAATGTCTTAGCAAACCATGCAGATAAAAGATTCCATACTATTATCATCTGAATCTTTCCACTGAAATTTTGTAAACATGGTTAATGTAGCATTATTCTATTCAGGTCACCTACTGAAAACAGACCAAGTGGGTCGCGGTGTAGATTTTGGATTCTTGTTTAATAATCATGAATATATTATAGGACTATATTTTTTGGTGTCATCAAAGAGACCACTGCACTAGACTTCATTGAATGAAAATAATACCATTTTCCCTAAAAGTATATTTTGGCTGCTTTTAAATTGTAAAAAAATAAAAGCAAAAACTGATTTACCGTTGACATTTCAAAAGAACCAAAATGAGTTTAGAAATAGAGCCAACATTACATTTTCCAAACCAAAAATTTATGGAAACATTTTGAGAGACTAGTTTCTGTTGTTGCACCATTTCTCTTGAGTTGTTACTCATCTCAAGTAACTGGTTTGTTATTTTATCCGAAATTGACTTTATCATTTTTTATAATGAAATCAGTGCTGTAGACTATTTTAAATTATTATCATATATTTCCAATGACCAGGCATTCCTGGATAGATTGATCGCGTCTTCAGTTATAGGATGGTCATAGTTGACTAGACCCAACTATAGGCCCGCCACAAAGTAGACCCACGCTAATCCATGAAAAGCAACCCACGCCGTGGGATGTTTTGTAAACCATTACTAAGCTTCTCCAGACATCTTGGTAATACCTGCAATGAATAATCCACTTGTCATCTGAATGATTATGAATAATTCTATAGCAATGGTTTACAAAACATCCCACGGGGTGGGTTGCTTTTCGTGGATTAGTGTGGGTCTACTTTGCGGCGTGCCATATGAGTGTATAATAGAGGTACTGTAAGATATAGGCCATACGAAAAACCAAACATGGTGTATTTCAAATCAAAAATTGTAGATTGTTTGTTTTTTTATAAAATTCCAATTTTACAAAGACTAACATCAACATTTTTAGGTGCTCTTAGAAGTTATAGGAAGGAGAATTAATCAGCCTGCAAATATAAAAATACCTTTTGAGGAGAAAATACTTTTTACAGTTTGGATGTTGAGCAAACCAGAGACATTCTTAGCTGCTGATGACAGATATAATTTTTCTCAAAGTAGTGCTTATAGAACATTCTATGAGATAGTGAATGTCATTGCAGCTTCAGTAGATGAACATGGTCGACACTCTTGCAGCAACAAAAGTCATCTGATGTAATTAATAATAGCCTTTACTAACTTTAATACAAGATTATCACCGGGTTGCACAACGGTCTGTTAACTTTTAATCCCAAATAAATTCCACTTTTTTGCCTCAGTGGTCCACACATGACCCTCTGTGGTGACTTCTGTAACATAAAGAAAACCATGATATTAAAACATCATCAAGTAGTGAACATGATTGACTTCCATAAGGTAGGCCTACTAAGCAGGATAGCAACACCAATGTTGATCAAATACTGGGATTCAATCAAATACTGACTATCCTATGGAAAATTAAAGGTTAAAAATTTTCTAAACATTTTATTCATCTCATAGTTTTAGAGATTTCCCTATACTGTAAGTCTTCGAGGTTGTTCTCTGTATCTTCTTTAGTATTGAAGAGACAGACTTCTTTCAATTGTGGAGTAGCTTGGTTTAAGTTTTCAAAATGCAATGGGTTTAAAGCTGCATATTATACACCAAAGTTTTTACAGATTCTTCTATAAAAAAGTTGTTGATTATCTTCAAAAATTTGCTGTTCGCAAACAATTTAGAGCAACAGCAAAAGCTGTCAAATTTTCGCTTAGAGAGCATGGCCTGCATGGATTTGTAATGAAGGAAAATTTTGTTGGCAACTTTCTCAGTGTTTTCGACAATGTATGGAAAAAAATCATGTTAGATAGAGGGAATTTTACAAGTTGAGGAAGCAATGTTGCTGTAATTTTAACATATTGCCATAATTTGTTGAAAATTTGAATGACAACTCTAATGTAAAAGCTCCAAGTTTTTAGCTTGGCATAAATTATCACAGTCTCTACAAAAAATAGCAGCAGAATATGGTAAAATTATTTATACCAATGTGACTACTATCACTAATCGTTATTATGTGATAGAAATTATATTATAAGAGGATTGCATGAAAGCGCCTTACCTGCTGCTAAACCAGCCATCTCGATGTGGCCATAGTTTTCTTTCAGATAGGACTGGAAGAAGTCCGAGCTGCCCGTAAAACAAAAATCATAAAGTTTCAGTACTTGAGCTGTTGAATTTAAATTAAAATCAATCTTCATGAAATGCAGAGGACCTGCATAGCAAATAAAATTATTCTTATAGAAAGCAAGAGATAATTTTCATAATCGTTATTATGCATAGGCCTATTCCATAGAATAACAAACTTTTTAATGAAATGAAAATGAGTGAAGTTTATTAGGTTTAAGTTTCTGTTTAGCCAATTAAGTATTCTGAAATTTGATAATGAAATTCCATTTTTTTTTATAAATTAGGCCATAAACAAAATACGAATAGGTATTGAGGTTAAACAGCAATAAAAATCTAAGAAGAATCAGAAGTAGCCAAAATCAAAAGTAAATATTTCAATGCTATATATGTTCTGAACAAAGCTCAGGCTAGAGCTACCAGAGGACTGTAATTTACTATTCAAATAATCAAATACAAACAAGGGGCAAAATTTAATCTTCAATTTGAGCCAGGTTATTTGTACAGTTAAACTCTGCATTAATGAACAATAAAAAAGAGCAAAAACTCACCAAATTTATTCCAATCTTGACTACTTGCCCTTCGAAGCCTTTATTAGGTGTTCTGGTCAGGTTCAGGGTGGGACGAAATCAGGGAATAGACAGGTTATTTGCTTACGGGCTGCCTTCTCATTGATTCTGTGTTCAACTTGCAGGTCATACACTGTGTTTCGAATAAAGCTCAAACTGGATTCTTTATAAATTCAAATCTGATTCAAATTAATTCAATTCAATACTATTCACGCTGTTATATTCATAATTCACACACACAACACTCAAACAATTATTTACAAGAAATTTCCGATCGAAATTACATGACAAACACAATTTTGGTCTTGCAACAAGACAACGGGCTGACGAGACAAGACTGAAGCCTTTCAAAAAAATCCACAATGCCAAGCGGCAGGACGGTCTGTGCCGGCGCAAACACAAGCCTGCTATTGGCAGAACTATAGTCTGGCATTCTGGCGCTAAAATTCGAATTCTCTGGCCAGACCAATATAAATGGATCAATAACTTTTTCATGACCACACAAAATAAATATATTATTCTTTATTCACAATTTCATTGATGAACACTAAAAAGCCTAACAGTTTTGGATAGATCATGTCATGAGCACAAATATATTTTAATACCTATAATAGTCATACTAAACTAATAATATTGTCAAAAATGCAAATAATGAACTTACCAGCCAATAATGTGTAAATTTCCTCCTTTCCAATTATTTTATAAAATATGCCTTCAAAAACGAACTCATGTTTGTATTCGTAATAATCCTTTATATTTGCATTTAGTTGTGTTGTTTACTTGACTGCAGACCAGAGCAGAAGACGCGAAACTATCAACCAATAGGAGCGCTCCGATTCTGGGTGACTCGGGCTAGAACTTCTTAGCCCGTACTATTTAGTCGGGTCACGATTCCTGACCTGGGCGAGAAAAATCAAAGATGGCGACCGGGTGATGAACTGTCAAAAGCTCCCATGAAACGTGGGTTGCCTAGCTCGAGTCATTGAAGCAGTGTATCCCTGAAGACGCTCAATTCCACTTTCAACTTTTAGATCAAAATGGCAGTAATCCAGTGCCACCTAGTTACAGCCTGCACGCGAATTTAGCTCTAATTTTAAATAATCACAAGATCAATATTTATAGCTATTTTCCATTTTTTTTTCAAATAAAATATAAGAAAAATGAAAATATATACTAACATTCTCACTATTATATGATGAGTTAATTAGCTATTTCATATAAGGTATGGAAAAATTGAAAAATTTTTGTTGAATCTCACAATAAAATATTATTGCTTTCTACAACATCACCAGGATTTTGTCTGATTAGAGTTGAATGAATAAAAACAAGCAAAAAATGCTTTTTACTCGAAAACTGTGGCTCTAATTAAAAAAATATTCAAAATAAAAAGTATTTGAGATGCAATTTTACATCTAGAAAACCTACTTTCCTCATGAGTAAGAATTTTTTTGTTAGATGATGCACAAAATTTTCCAAGTCGTTTACCATAACAGATTTGAAAATTCATTGCTCCTTAACTATTTTGAATCTAGCTTCCCCTCGTCCTGGAAATAAAATTATACTCAAAGATAGTCTCTATTTGTCAATTCCAGTATATATATAGGAGGCGGATTGGACATCCAGTGGATATCATGTGTTGTCTAACCATACAAATAACAAATTGTTATAATGTATATCTTTGTAACTCACTTGTTTTTTGTTCAAATAAAAAAAAAAATCAATTCCAGCAGCATTAACCTTCTTCTCGACTTCTGAAACAACGTTTCCTTTTGCATCAAATTATCTAATGATTAATAATAATAATAATAATGATAATATTTATTCGACCAATCAACATACATTGTACAAAATACTTAAGAAAAAAACACTCTTAACTGGTATAGCAAACACCTTTGCATGCACAATAAATTGAATATCAAAGTCTAAATGAAACCTCCAAGGTAATCCTGTGTGGGGCCCTTCTTCATACTTTTATTTACTATAGAAAAAAATGAAATGAAATAAGTAAAAATCAAATGAAAATATAGTCATACTTGGATATTACACATAAATTTAAAAAATGTAAAATTTTGAAAAAGAATTACTAGAGAAAAAGTATTGAACATAAAAAATATAAAATCATAAAGCAATTAAACACGTTTTTGTGTGGGCAGCACATTCTGAGTGATCATTAGTATTATTCAGTTAACAGAAAAAGCCATGTAAATTACAGGTGCTATGACACAAAATTACAAACATGTAAATATCGACCTCAGATTATGGAATACTCTTATAGGAATAATTGAATATCCATTGAAAAAATATTCAAAATAAAAAGTATTTGGAATGCAATTTTACATCTAGAAAACCTACTTTCCTCATGAGTAAGAATTTTTTTGTTAGATGATGCACAACATTTTCCAAGTCGTTTACCATAACAGATTTGAAAATTCATTGCTCCTTAACTATTTTGAATCTAGCTTCCCCTCGTCCTGGAAATAAAATTATACTCAAATATAGTCTCTATTTGTCAATTCCAGCCCTAATCCACGCTTGGATTTCTAGTTCAAAGTTCATTTTTGCTAAACTTTGAAGGGTTGTTGTGAGTGCCAGAGGTGGAAAATAGGGATGTGCTTCACAGACCTATTGGGGATCATATAGGTCTGCATGTGTGCCAAGTTTCACTCTGATCATAAAAGAGGTTGGGGAGTGACGGGCGTCCGATGAAATTTTATTGGAGAATATCATTTAGTTGTTGCCAATATACTCGATTATAATATAGTATATTCAATTGAAATGAATAATTAAAAATCAAAAATGAAGAATAGAAATGAAAAGTAAATTATTCCTTACAAATGAATAAATAAATGAATGAATAACCCATGGTCATCCTTTGTATGATGTCCTATGGACGACTATGTGGGATTTGTTTTGGACCATCCAGTTTGGATATGTGATGGACGTCCAGTGGTAGTCCACAATAGCCGCATATCAACATAGAATATAATATGTAGGAGGCGGATTGGACATCCAGTGGATATCATGTGTTGTCTAACCATACAAATAACAAATTGTTATAATGTATATCTTTGTAACTCACTTGTTTTTTGTTCAAATAAAAAAAAAAATCAATTTCAGCAGCATTAACCTTCTTCTCGACTTCTGAAACAACGCTTCCTTTTGCATCAAATTATCTAATGATTAATAATAATAATAATAATGATAATATTTATTCGACCAATCAACATACATTGTACAAAATACTTAAGAAAAAAACACTCTTAACTGGTATAGCAAACACCTTTGCATGCACAATAAATTGAATATCAAAGTCTAAATGAAACATCCAAGGTAATCCTGTGTGGGGCCCTTCTTCATACTTTTATTTACTATAGAAAAAAATGAAATGAAATAAGTAAAAATCGAATGAAAATATAGTCATACTTGGATATTACACATAAATTTAAAAAATGTAAAATTTTGAAAAAGAATTACTAGAGAAAAAGTATTGAACATAAAAAATATAAAATCATAAAGCAATTAAACACGTTTTTGTGTGGGCAGCACATTCTGAGTGATCATTAGTATTATTCAGTTAACAGAAAAAGCCATGTAAATTAAAGGTGCTATGACACAAAATTACAAACATGTAAATATCGACCTCAGATTATGGAATACTCTTATAGAAATAATTGAATATCTATTGAAAAAATATTCAAAATAAAAAGTATTTGGAATGCAATTTTACATCTAGAAAACCTACTTTCCTCATGAGTAAGAATTTTTTTGTTAGATGATGCACAACATTTTCCAAGTCCTTTACCATAACAGATTTGAAAATTCATTGCTCCTTAACTATTTTGAATCTAGCTTCCCCTCGTCCTGGAAATAAAATTATACTCAAAGATAGTCTCTATTTGTCAATTCCAGCCCTAATCCACGCTTGGATTTCTAGTTCAAAGTTCATTTTTGCTGAACTTTGAAGGGTTGTTGTGAGTGCCAGAGGTGGAAAATAGGGATGTGCTTCACAGACCTATTGGGGATCATATAGGTCTGCATGTGTGCCAAGTTTCACTCCGATCATGAAAGAGGTTGGGGAGTGACAGGCGTCCGATGAAATTTTTTTGGAGAATATCATTTAGTTGTTACCAATATACTCGATTATAATATAGTATATTCAATTGAAATGAATAATAAAAAATCAAAAATGAAGAATAGGAATGAAAAGTGAATTATTTCTTACAAATGAATAAATAAATGAATGAATAACCCATGGTCATCCCTTGTATGATGTCCTATGGACGACTATGTGGGATTTGTTTTGGACCATCCAGTTTGGATATGTGATGGATGTCCAGTGGTAGTCCACAATAGCCGCGGATCAACATAGAATATAATATATAGGAGGCGGATCGGACATCCGGTGGATATCATGTGTTGTCTAACCATACAAATAACAAATTGTTATAATGTATATCTTTGTAACTCACTTGTTTTTTGTTCAAATAAAAAAAAATCAATTTCAGCAGCATTAACCTTCTTCTCGACTTCTGAAACAACGTTTCCTTTCTAAACTTTGAAGGGTTGTTGTGAGTGCCAGAGGTGGAAAATAGGGATGTGCTTCACAGACCTATTGGGGATCATATAGGTATGCATGTGTGCCAAGTTTCACTCCGATCATAAAAGAGGTTGGGGAGTGACAGGCGTCCGATGAAATTTTATTGGAGAATATCATTTAGTTGTTACCAATATACTCGATTATAATTTAGTATATTCAATTGAAATGAATAATTAAAAATCAAAAATGAAGAATAGAAATGAAAAGTAAATCATTCCTTACAAATGAATAAATAAATGAATAACCCATGGTCATCCTTTGTATGATGTCCTATGGACGACTATGTGGGATTTGTTTTGGACCATCCAGTTTGGATATGTGATGGACGTCCAGTGGTAGTCCACAATAGCCGCAGATCAACATAGAATATAATATATAGGAGGTGGATCGGACATCCGGTGGATATCATGTGTTGTCTAACCATACAAATAACAAATTGTTATAAGGTATATCTTTGTAACTCACTTGTTTTTTGTTCAAATAAAAAAAAAGTTATAATGTATATCTTTGTAACTCACTTGTTTTTTGTTCAAATAAAAAAAATCAATTTCAGCAGCATTAACCTTCTTCTCGACTTCTGAAACAACGTTTCCTTTCTAAACTTTGAAGGTTTGTTGTGAGTGCCAGAGGTGGAAAATAGGGATGTGCTTCACAGACCTATTGGGGATCATATAGGTCTGCATGTGTGCCAAGTTTCACTCCGATCATAAAAGAGGTTGGGGAGTGACGGGCGTCCGATGAAATTTTATTGGAGAATATCATTTAGTTGTTACCAATATACTCGATTATAATATAGTATATTCAATTGAAATGAATAATTAAAAATCAAAAATGAAGAATAGAAATGAAAAGTGAATTATTTCTTACAAATGAATAAATAAATGAATGAATAACCCATGGTCATCCTTTGTATGATGTCCTATGGACGACTATGTGGGATTTGTTTTGGACCATCCAGTTTGGATATGTGATGGACGTCCAGTGGTAGTCCACAATAGCCGTGGATCAACATAGAATATAATATATAGGAGGCGGATCGGACATCTGGTGGATATCATGTGTTGTCTAACCATACAAATAACAAATTGTTATAATGTATATCTTTGTAACTCACTCGTTTGTTGTTCAAAAAAAAAAAAAAAATCAATTTCAGCATCAACCTTCTTCTCGACTTCTGAAACAACGTTTCCTTTTGCATCAAATTATCTAATGATTAATAATAATATTAATAATGATAATATTTATTCGACCAATCAACATACATTGTACAAAATACTTAAGAAAAAAACACTCTTAACTGGTATAGCAAACACCTTTGCATGCACAATAAATTGAATATCAAAGTCTAAATGAAACATCCAAGGTAATCCTGTGTGGGGCCCTTCTTCATACTTTTATTTACTATAGAAAAAAATGAAATGAAATAAGTAAAAATCAAATGAAAATATAGTCATACTTGGATATTACACATGAATTTAAAAAATGTAAAATTTTGAAAAAGAATTACTAGAGAAAAAGTATTGAACATAAAAAATATAAAATCATAAAGCAATTAAACACGTTTTTGTGTGGGCAGCACATTCTGAGTGATCATTAGTATTATTCAGTTAACAGAAAAAGCCATGTAAATTACAGGTGCTATGACACAAAATTACAAACATGTAAATATCGACCTCAGATTATGGAATACTCTTATAGGAATAATTGAATATCCATTGAAAAAATATTCAAAATAAAAAGTATTTGGAATGCAATTTTACATCTAGAAAACCTACTTTCCTCATGAGTAAGAATTTTTTTGTTAGATGATGCACAACATTTTCCAAGTCCTTTACCATAACAGATTTGAAAATTCATTGCTCCTTAACTATTTTGAATCTAGCTTCCTTTCGTCCTGGAAATAAAATTATACTCAAAGATAGTCTCTATTTGTCAATTCCAGCCCTAATCCACGCTTGGATTTCTAGTTCAAAGTTCATTTTTGCTAAACTTTGAAGGGTTGTTGTGAGTGCCAGAGGTGGAAAATAGGGATGTGCTTCACAGACCTATTGGGGATCATATAGGTCTGCATGTGTGCCAAGTTTCACTCCGATCATAAAAGAGGTTGGGGAGTGACGGGCGTCCGATGAAATTTTATTGGAGAATATCATTTAGTTGTTACCAATATACTCAATTATAATATAGTATATTCAATTGAAATGAATAATTAAAAATCAAAAATGAAGAATAGAAATGAAAAGTGAATTATTTCTTACAAATGAATAAATAAATGAATGAATAACCCATGGTCATCCTTTGTATGATGTCCTATGGACGACTATGTGGGATTTGTTTTGGACCATCCAGTTTGGATATGTGATGGACATCCAGTGGTAGTCCACAAGAGCTGCGGATCAACATAGAATATAATATATAGGAGGCGGATCGGACATCCGGTGGATATCATGTGTTGTCTAACCATACAAATAACAAATTGTTATAATGTATATCTTTGTAACACACTTGTTTTTTGTTCAAGTAAAAAAAAATCAATTTCAGCAGCATTAACCTTCTTCTCAACTTCTGAAACAACGTTTCCTTTCTAAACTTTGAAGGGTTGTTGTGAGTGCCAGAGGTGGAAAATAGGGATGTGCTTCACAGACCTATTGGGGATCATATAGGTCTGCATGTGTGCCAAGTTTCACTCCGATCATATAAGAGGTTGGGGAGTGACGGGCGTCTGATGAAATTTTATTGGAGAATATCATTTAGTTGTTACCAATATACTCGATTATAATATAGTATATTCAATTGAAATGAATAATTAAAAATCAAAAATGAAGAATAGAAATGAAAAGTAAATCATTCCTTACAAATGAATAAATAAATGAATGAATTACCCATGGTCATCCTTTGTATGATGTCCTATGGACGACTATGTGGGATTTGTTTTGGACCATCCAGTTTGGATATGTGATGGACGTCCAGTAGTAGTCCACAATAGCCGCGGATCAACATAGAATATAATATATAGGAGGCGGATCGGACATCCAGTGTATATCATGTGTTATCTAACCATACAAATAACAAATTGTTATAATGTATATCTTTGTAACTCACTTGTTTTTTGTTCAAATAAAAAAAAAAATCAATTCCAGCAGCATTAACCTTCTTCTCGACTTCTGAAACAACGTTTCCTTTTGCATCAAATTATCTAATGATTAATAATAATAATAATAATGATAATATTCATTCGACCAATCAACATACATTGTACAAAATACTTAAGAAAAAAACACTCTTAACTGGTATAGCAAACACCTTTGCATGCACAATAAATTGAATATCAAAGTCTAAATGAAACCTCCAAGGTAATCCTGTGTGGGGCCCTTCTTCATACTTTTATTTACTATAGAAAAAAATGAAATGAAATAAGTAAAAATCAAATGAAAATATAGTCATACTTGGATATTACACATAAATTTAAAAAAAGTAAAATTTTGAAAAAGAATTACTAGAGAAAAAGTATTGAACATAAAAAATATAAAATCATAAAGCAATTAACACGTTTTTGTGTGGGCAGCACATTCTGAGTGATCATTAGTATTATTCAGTTAACAGAAAAAGCCATGTAAATTAAAGGTGCTATGACACAAAATTACAAACATGTAATATCGACCTCAGATTATGGAATACTCTTATAGAATAATTGAATATATCTATTGAAAAATATTCAAAATAAAAAGTATTTGAATGCAATTTACATCTAGAAAACCTACTTTCCTCATGAGTAAGAATTTTTTTGTTAGATGATGCACAACATTTTCCAAGTCCTTTACCATAACAGATTTGAAAATTCATTGCTCCTTAACTATTTTGAATCTAGCTTCCCCTCGTCCTGGAAATAAAATTATACTCAAAGATAGTCTCTATTTGTCAATTCCAGCCCTAATCCACGCTTGGATTTCTAGTTCAAAGTTCATTTTTGCTAAACTTTGAAGGGTTGTTGTGAGTGCCAGAGGTGGAAAATAGGGATGTGCTTCACAGACCTATTGGGGATCATATAGGTCTGCATGTGTGCCAAGTTTCACTCCGATCATAAAAGAGGTTGGGGAGTGACGGGCGTCCGATGAAATTTTATTGGAGAATATCATTTAGTTGTTACCAATATACTCGATTATAATATAGTATATTCAATTGAAATGAATAATTAAAAATCAAAAATGAAGAATTACATATTTTTCAATGAAATTTTACTGTTAACTTATAATATTAGGTACTAGAAACTGACTCCCGAAATACAACTCTTCTTACAAACTTGAAGAGTACAACCTCCTCAGAACTCTTCACAATGTTTAGCTATCGTGAAAGTGTCAAATATTCTCCTCAAAGAAAGGTTACGAACCGTATAACGGTTCAACTTTTGTGGAAAGGATAAGCTATTACAAGGCCGTACCCAGAAAAAAATTTCAGGGGGGGTTGTGATTCTAGGCGGGGTCCTAACATACATTGTGATCCGAAGGGCCCAATAAACCCTTTTAAAAATTGTAAAATAACCCTTTTTCAGACCATTATGTTTTTATTGACAAAACGAAGCTTTGATGGGCTTGCCGCTTGGACCATTTCCATTCAAAGCCGTTTGTTGTTCTCTCTGGCTGGCTCAAAAAAGTGCTCATGGCATTAAAGCTATTCGGTAAACTTTTTTTTCATTAAAATTGGATAATCTTTGTCAATATAATTGTTAAGATCATTATAAGATGAGAAAAAGTGTGGTAACTGAAAATTTCAAGTGGTCTAATAAGCGAGTTATGGAGTTAGGGGTCGTTGAATTGCTAAATCCGTTTTCTTTCCAGATCATGAACGGTTTCGACTATATTAACAGAACTTCTCTTAAAAATTCAAAAAATTATCTTTCCAAACTAAAAAAGATTATTCCCCTATCGTTCATAAATGAAAAATCTGGTGTGGCGCACTCACACAACTTCCTTGCCGTTATGAAAATTGATCACCTGACGGTAGTGTTCCCGCGCAACTCAAGTCTACTATTTAAGATCTAAGCCAGCTGGTGACAGGTCAATAACGCAGCAGACACACGAGTCTGCTATCTCTTCATAGTGAATGATTTTATAGAATCAACAGTTGCCAACAGTTTGCAATTCAATAATCTTATTTTCTCGAACATCAAGCTTATTTTCAATTTTAGTTGAAAATATACTAAACTTTAATTGTAGAGATTTTTATGCTCAATCTTTTCCACTTGAGATTTTTTGTTTAAATTGTACCTGAAGCCTGATAATTGGGATCTAAAATCAAACTTTGCATAGATGGGGCGCAGCTCCTGAATTTTTACAGATATGGGACTTGTGGTAGTTGATAGAGCTTATCAATGACTATTTCAGGTATAATTTGATCAAAATCGTTGGAGCCATTTTCGAGAAAATCGCGAAAACCCCTGTTTTTGACAACATTTTCGCCATTTCAGCCGCCATCTTGAATTGCTTTCGATCGAAATTGTTCGTGTCGGATCCTTATAGTATAAGACCTCAAGTTCCAAATTTCAAGTCATTCCGTTAATTGGGAGATGAGATATCGTGTACACAGACGCACATACACTCATACACACACACACCACACACACACACACACACACACACACACACACGACACACACAACACACTACAGACCATACCCAAAAACCATTTTTTGGACTCAGGGGACCTTGAAACGTATAGAAATTTAGAAATTGGGGAACCTTATTTTTTTCGGAAGCAATACTTTCCTTACCTATGGTAATAGGGCAAGGAAAGTAAAAATTAACATTTTTTGTAAATTCGATAACTTGTTTATTTTGCCATAAATCGCGAAAAACGCATATTAGAACAAAGCCAATGATATACTGAATGTATTAGAAGAAAAACTCCAATGGAAAATTCGAAACCGTTTATGATCTGAAAGAAAACGGAGTTTAGCACTTCAACAACCCATAACTCGCTTATTAGACCACTTGAAAATTTCAGTTGCCACTTTTTCTCACTCTTATAATGATCTCAAATTATATTGAAAATGATTATCCAATTTAAATAAGAAAAAAAGTGTACCGATCAGCCTTAAATAAGCTACGTATGTGAAAGATAACTTTAATATAATTTCCACCGTTATGTGGTCTGTGGTAAATAGGAAAATTAAAAGACAATACAAATAGACTTAGCATCGTTTAATGCACCACAAAATTGTGTATGTAACGTACTTTTAACTAGAAATTGTTTTCAACTTTGAACTTTTCTTTATTTACCTATGAAAATAATTAAATAATAACCTACTTGAGAAATTCAGTTCCCATGTACATGAAAATTTTTATTTTTGAGAAAATTTCGGGGGGGGTCCCAACCCCTGTGACCCACCCCCTGGGTACGGCCTTGAGCTATTATCTAAGCTTACTTTAGATAATAGTAGGCTGTAGTATTCTATAGTCGGCTGTGGCTAAACCCAATTCTGTCAACCCTACCCAACCTTCATTTCTGTTGAAAAATGAAACTATCTCAAGCCTTGCCTTCCATTGGGAGTGTAAATTAGAACAATGGACAACAGGATAGCTGTCAGGTATTCAATGGGAAACTTTTGAGAAGACCTGGCTATTCTTGAAAACTTTGCACTCGCATAACGCTGGAATTGTTTGTAATACAACCTTGTCTGGAACGTGACAAGAATGCCACTACTTCCGAAGTTATTTTCATGGCGGTCTTCCACTTGCCTGAATCTTACGTTTGTCAATTTCAGTTGACGCTCGTCAACGTTACTTGCGGTTCCTTTGTTTCTAGTCAGTTGTTAAAAGAATATTGACCCCTTTCAGCAAGTAAATTCCAGGCTCTTCCATATCAATTCCGGTTCCCAGGATACTCATCAAGTATAATGACATATTAAATCTAATCGTTCATTAGATTCAGTAAAGCTAGCTACACACACATCGATTTTCGATCGTACGATTTTTTGCCGTCATTATAATTCTATCCTATTATATTACAATATCATATTGAAACTTAGGTTCATTATTGAAATGGGCTCTAGATCTCTAGTGAGGCACGTCTTAAGATACGAAACAAAGACTGCAATACAAATGGAACGAAAATTAGAGCAAACTATCATATTGAAATTCAAGGCTACTATCACAATAAAGTGAGGTACGTTATAAAATACGTGAATCAGAGATTGCAACGAAAATGGAACCAAAATTAGAGCTTTATTATTATTATTTAGCGTATGGCTTCCAAGACATCAATCAGTATTCATTTCCGTCTTCACTTTTTCAGGATCATAATGATCCCTTGTCTCAAGATATAAAATTAAGCATAAACTAAAAAACTGGTAACAAAAACCATTTATTCTACTACTGTAATACTACTTCATCTTCGTCTATATTTTCTCTTTTCCTATCTTCTTCTTCTTCTTCTTCTTCTTCTTCTTCTTCTTCTTATTCTTCTTCTTCTCCTCCTGTCTTCTTCTTCTTCTTCTTCTTCTTCTTCTTCTTCTTCTTCTTCTTCTTCTTCTCCTCCTCCTGTCTTCTTCTTATTCTCCTATCATCTTCTTCTTCTTCATCTTCCTCTTCTTATCTTCTTCTTCTTCTTCTTCTTCTTCTTCTTCTTCTTCTTCTTCTTCTTCTTCTTCTTCTTTTTCTACTTCTTCTTCTTCTTCTTCTTCTTCTTCTTCTTCTTCTTCTTCTTCTTCTTCTTTTTCTTCTTTTTCTACTGTCGTCTTCTTCTTCTTCTTCTTCTTCTTCTTCTTTAAGCATAAACTAAAAAACTGGTAAACTAAAAAACTGGTAACAAAAACCATTTATTCTACTACTGTAATACTACTTCATCTTCGTCTATATTTTCTCTTTTCCTATCTTCTTCTTCTTCTTCTTCTTCTTCTTCTCTTCTTCTTCTTCTTCTTCTTCTTCTTCCTCTTCTCCTGTCTTCTTCTTATTCTTCTTCTCCTCCTGTCTTCTTCTTATTTTCCTATCATCTTCTTCTTCTTCTTCTTCTTCTTCTTCTTCTTCTTCTTCTTCTTCTTCCTCTTCTTATATCTTCTTCTTCTTCTTCTTCTTCTTCTTCTTCTTCTTCCTTCTTCTTCTTCTTCTTCTTCTTCTTCTTCTACTTCTACTTCTTCGTCTCCATCTTCTACTACTTCTTCTCCATCTTCTACTACTGTACTACTACTTCCTCTCCTTCTTGAAGAAGAAGAAGATGAAGATGAAGAAGATGATAGGAGATGAAGAAGATGATAGGAGAATAAGAAGAAGACAGGAGGAGAAGAAGAATAAGAAGAAGACAGGAGGAGGAGGAGGAGGAGGAGGAGGAGGAGGAGGAGAAGAAGAAGAAGGAAGAAGAAGAAGAAGAAGAAGAAGAAGAAGAAGAAGAAGAAGAAGAAGAAGACGACAGTAGAAGAAGAAGAAGAAGAAGAAGAAGAAGAAGATGAAGATAATGAATAAGAAGTAGAAGAAGAAGAGAAGGAGAAGAAGAAGAGGAAGAAGAAGATGAAGGATATGAAGAATATGAAGAAGTAGTAGAAGAAGAAGAAGAGAAGGATGAATAATAGCCAGTTTACAAGAGGATAAAAAGGAGTGAAATATCATGGTAGAATAAGAAAGAGAAGGATGAAAGAACAAAGAGGAAGAAGAAAAGGATAAAAAATAGCACCAACTAGCGGGCACGGACTCTCCTCCGTTATAACGGTCCCAGTAAAAGGTATCCGAAAACAGTGTTTCTGTATAATTCTCTCCATGTACAATTCCCGG
This sequence comes from Nilaparvata lugens, assembly GCF_014356525.2. Lineage (NCBI taxonomy): Eukaryota > Metazoa > Arthropoda > Insecta > Hemiptera > Delphacidae > Nilaparvata > Nilaparvata lugens. Next base: position 97,423,785 of record NC_052518.1, read on the forward strand.
TAATCACAGTATTTTTCTCAACTACTATTGTAGAGATCTTCGCGGACATTCCACTGATTCCATTATGTCCAGATTTTCTTGTTGACCGAGCGAAGTGGGGTCTATGATTAAAGTTGACGGTTTGGCATTTCTCTTAATGTTCAAATGTTCATATGTTGCGCATTTACGGCGAAACGCGGTAATAGTTTTTCATGAAATTTGACAGGTATGATCATTTTTTAATTACGCGTCAACGCATGTACAAGGTTTTTGGAAATTTTGCATTTCAAGGATAATATAAAAGGAAAAAGGAGCCTCCTTCATACGCCAATATTAGAGTAAAAATCAGACTATAAAATTATTCATCATAAATCAGCTGACTAGTGATTACACAGACGTGTGGAGAAGCCAGTCTATTGCTGTATCTCCATAAGGTCTATAGTTTCAATCAGGTACTTGTGGATGAGAATACTGCGTGAGCTCTACTGTTCACAGAACTACTAGTAAAATATAATTGATTATTTTAAACGAGAATGATAGTCTACATCAAGGTAATTAATCATCATTTAATGTTACATCAATACACCGGTATCAGCTACCGTCTATAGAAGGCATTGACAAGACAGAGGATCGGCAACGTTTTTTCCTATCTTTCTCCACTGCCATTATACCGTGTACCTCACTGTAGTACTTCGTTCCATATATTTATAGAAACTGAACTAGTGCTCCTGTATTTTTTCCTACTTTTCATCATGTAATTGATTGTTCGATGATCAATGACCTATTCCATCTCACCTTAGATTTTGTAGGCGAATCTTCTGGATATTATTTATTCAGTTGATATAAGATTTAAAACAATACATTTTTTGAAACCTCACAGTTAATTTCAAAGTGAATATGAAAATTTCAGGGAAAACATGATTTCAATTTCTCAGGAAAACGTTTTTTCCTATCTTTCTCCACTGCCATTATAACGTGGACCTGACTATATATCATTGTATAATTTTTTTTGAGGAGATATTGTTTTATTCAATTATTTAGAATTACACAACTTACAGAAAAGTACTACAGGCTTATGAACCAAAAACAGGGTTCCAATTTTAATTTATACAACAGTCCAAATGTAGCTAAATATTTGTATCATCTTCCAATATTAGGGTCCACGTTATAATGACACACTTCCTGCCCCCTTGGCACCAAAGACCTTAAAGATGCATAGACTCACATGCAGCGCTAGTGTCGTACTTGGAATTGAAATCCGCCATTGAGGGGGCAACCCATAAGATTATTACATACCAATGCCACCAATGCCTTTGTGATCTATTGTATTACAGATATAATATCTCTTGCTAAAATACCCCAATGGTGGCCTTCAATTTCAAGTAAGAGCTATCATTGGGAAGGCATAGGCATTGTGGGTCTATATCTCTTTAAGGTCTTTGCTTGGCACTCACTGAATTCTCGTATTTGCACCTTGAAGTAAGGGTCAGGGTTTCGTTTGATGAGAGTTGTCCCATAGTTGACGACTTTGGGCACAAGTTCTCTTGCGTTTACATCAAACCCCATGATGGGTTGATCTGACTGCTCACTGGCCGCTGTTCATTGAGCTTTTGCTTCTGTTGTAGAGGCGGGTGTTGTGGATGGTCTCGGAGTAGATGAGTAGGCCAGGATAAGTGGAGATTTCCACAGGGTATCCCATCCAGAGGAGGTCATCAGGGTTTATGACGTGCTGCTTCAAGTGATGCAGTGCAGACTCATCAGAGCCTGATAGGTACTCTATTATAATATCATGATCTAGTTTAATAGATTCACCACTATCCTCCTTTCTACAACGACGACATCAAAAGCACTCACACTTTTTCCTGCAATAATGTTCATTCTCTTGCCTCGCCCCTGTTGATTTGGTGGTTGGTCATTTTCTCTGAATTTTTTCAAAATCTCAGTAAATGAACTACTCCATCTTTCACCGGCCCCATCTTCGTCCTAATCTTCATCAACCTCAGAGTCCTGTGGTAGGGTCAGGGTTTCGTTTGATGAGAGTTGTCCCATAGTTGACGACTTTGGGCACAAGTTCTCTTGCGTTTACATCAAACCCCATGATGGGTTGATCTGACTGCTCACTGGCCGCTGTTCATTGAGCTTTTGCTTCTGTTGTAGAGGCGGGTGTTGTGGATGGTCTCGGAGTAGATGAGTAGGCCAGGATAAGTGGAGATTTCCACAGGGTATCCCATCCAGAGGAGGTCATCAGGGTTTATGACGTGCTGCTTCAAGTGATGCAGTGCAGACTCATCAGAGCCTGATAGGTACTCTATTATAATATCATGATCTAGTTTAATAGATTCACCACTATCCTCCTTTCTACAACGACGACATCAAAAGCACTCACACTTTTTCCTGCAATAATGTTCATTCTCTTGCCTCGCCCCTGTTGATTTGGTGGTTGGTCATTTTCTCTGAATTTTTTCAAAATCTCAGTAAATGAACTACTCCATCTTTCACCGGCCCCATCTTCGTCCTAATCTTCATCAACCTCAGAGTCCTGTGGTAGGGTCAGGGTTTCGTTTGATGAGAGTTGTCCCATAGTTGACGACTTTGGGCACAAGTTCTCTTGCGTTTACATCAAACCCCATGATGGGTTGATCTGACTGCTCACTGGCCGCTGTTCATTGAGCTTTTGCTTCTGTTGTAGAGGCGGGTGTTGTGGATGGTCTCGGAGTAGATGAGTAGGCCAGGATAAGTGGAGATTTCCACAGGGTATCCCATCCAGAGGAGGTCATCAGGGTTTATGACGTGCTGCTTCAAGTGATGCAGTGCAGACTCATCAGAGCCTGATAGGTACTCTATTATAATATCATGATCTAGTTTAATAGATTCACCACTATCCTCCTTTCTACAACGACGACATCAAAAGCACTCACACTTTTTCCTGCAATAATGTTCATTCTCTTGCCTCGCCCCTGTTGATTTGGTGGTTGGTCATTTTCTCGGATTTTTTTCAAAATCTCAGTAAATGAACTACTCCATCTTTCACCGGCCCCATCTTCGTCCTAATCTTCATCAACCTCAGAGTCCTGTGGTAGGGTCAGGGTTTCGTTTGATGAGAGTTGTCCCATAGTTGACGACTTTGGGCACAAGTTCTCTTGCATTTACATCAAACCCCATGATGGGTTGATCTGACTGCTCACTGGCCGCTGTTCATTGAGCTTTTGCTTCTGTTGTAGAGGCGGGTGTTGTGGATGGTCTCGGAGTAGATGAGTAGGCCAGGATAAGTGGAGATTTCCACAGGGTATCCCATCCAGAGGAGGTCATCAGGGTTTATGACGTGCTGCTTCAAGTGATGCAGTGCAGACTCATCAGAGCCTGATAGGTACTCTATTATAATATCATGATCTAGTTTAATAGATTCACCACTATCCTCCTTTCTACAACGACGACATCAAAAGCACTCACACTTTTTCCTGCAATAATGTTCATTCTCTTGCCTCGCCCCTGTTGATTTGGTGGTTGGTCATTTTCTCGGATTTTTTTCAAAATCTCAGTAAATGAACTACTCCATCTTCCACCGGCCCCATCTTCGTCCTAATCTTCATCAACCTCAGAGTCCTGTGGTAATTTACTCAGGACCCTAGCACTGTTCAAGGGTAAAACACTACAAGCCCTAAAGCCAGACCGTATGTTATCTGCAGATGTGAGCCCAATTTCGACAATTTTATCCCTTATAAGAGAAGGAAATACACTTTTTGGGAGCACTACCCTATTTTTCTCTTTCCAATTTCCCAAAACTCTCTGCCATGCATTTTCTAATGGTTGAAAAAATGCTACATCCAAAGGTTAGCAGAAGTGAGTTGAGTTTGGAAGTAGAAGAACGAATTTAATATTATTCTCCTCACACATTTTCACCACATTTAGTGAGATGTGACTGGACAAGTTGTCACCAATCAGGGCAATTCCATCAGAAAGTTTTCTGGCATAGGGAAGAATGATCTTAGTGAACCACTCCTCAAACATCGCCAGATCTATCCAGCCACTCGAATTTCGGTTGAAGCATGCATTTTCTGGTCCATTCTCCACCCAAGTTGGATATGAGTGTTTTGTAAGAAATTAAAGAGTATCCTGCCAACACACAAGGTTACCTATATTATTGTCGCCAATATTGTCTCAAATGTACTAAACTATCTCTGGAATCTAGAATATCTGGGGGTCTTCGTTCATTTGAAATTGTCCCACCATAACTGTGTTCGGTATGCCACGATGAAAGTATGATGAAATAAAGTTGAGCTTTAGTGCATTCCTGCTCAATAAGATGGATCATCTGGATCCTCATCAGCTGCAAACTGCTCCTCCAACCTTTGAGCTGCTTTGCTCCAGTCTTGACGTGCTGCTTCAAGTGATGGATAATGGTCACACCAGACACCTCCTTCCAAAAGAGTCTGGCATACTGTGGATAGTCTTGGAGTAGTCGATGGATGGCTTGTATACAATGGCATGGCCGGGATAAGTGGAGCTTTCCACAGGGTATCCCATGCATAGGAGGTCATCAGGGTTTATGACATGCTGCTTCAAGTGATGCATAATGGTCACACCAGACACCTCTTTCCAAAGGGGTTTGACATACTGTGGATAGTCTTGGAGTAGTCGATGGATGGCTTGTATACAATTGCATGGCCGGGATAAATGGAGCTTTCCACAGGGGATCCCATCCAGAGGAAGTCATCAGGATTTCTTCTTCACGGTAGTGCTGGGTGATGAGCTGTCCTCTCGGCGTCCCCGATGGTCCTTTATCTGATGCATGGAGAGTCCAACCATCTTGGAAGGGGTGTTCTCCTTGATACCCTCACTTCCACTCGATGTGCTGCTGCTGGCACTGTCTGTTGAGTCAAAAGTAATACGAAAATATTGTCAATCCAAAACTATTAGTTCTAGTCGAGATGCCGATGAGTGAACATCGTTATCGGTTCGCTCTAGCCTAGGTCTCCAGCCTGGCGTGCCGGTCGTTGTAATAAGTTATCATGTACTCATATAATGAGTGTTTATACTAAAAGTTGAATCGTGATCTACTTCTTATTACTATTAAGCGTGTATAGTGTGGTCAGTGACTATCAGAATATACAAACAACTTCTACGATGGGGTCTTGTTCCAAGTGTGCAAACAAAATCAAACATCAAAAAGATAGGCTTACGTGCTCAACCTGTAAATCAACTTTCCATATAAAATGTGTTAAAGTTGACTTCACGAAACTCGATAAGGATACGTGGAAATGCAACTCTTGTTTGGGTGAAGACTCGTCTGATTCCAGCCACAGTGATTCGTCGTTATCACAATCTAAAGACGCAATCCTTGCGTCCATAGCCAGTATGCGGACAAACATGGAAAAGCAGATAGGTGGAGTGGCCACTAATGTAACTGACATTAAGAATGAACTAGTAGGTGTCAATAGCGCTATCAACAAAATGCAGGACACTCTCGCACTGCTTGCATCTGATAATGAATCACATAAGTCGGAGTTTTTGAAAATTAGGGAAGAAAATGACAAGCTGAAAAAGACTGTTCATCTTCTTAATGACAAAATCAAAGATATGGAACAGTTTAGCAGAAAAGACAACATAGAAATTACAGGTGTTCCGTACAACCGAGGTGAAGATTTATATGGTTTGTTGGACAGAATCGCTGCCGTTATTGATGTCAACTACAACATAAACTTTATTTCAACCGTGCACCGCTTAGGCGTGACTAACGAACGTCCCAATCCACCTATAATTGTCAAGTTCATATCTAGAGACTACAAGTCTTCGTGGATAGGAGCTGCACGGGCCAATCGCAAGAAACTGACAGCTGCTTCGCTATCCATCAACTGGCCCCCAACCTCTGTGTACGTCAACGAGCATCTTTCCCCAACCAACAAATTCATCCTGGGAAACGCGAAACGTCTCGTCCGCGAGAAAAAGCTTGCAGCTGCATGGACAAGGGATTGCAGAATATACGTCAAGAAGTCTGCAGAGTCCGGAGCACCAATCACGCTGATCAAAACTATTCAGCAGATGGAGAACTTCACGACAGATGCGTCGGTCAACGTCAGCGTCGACGCCTCGGGCTGAGGATGAGTACAACAATTATAATTTCCATACAATTAAACTGTGACTGGACTTTGGATTATGTTAAACTCTCACCTAGGATAAGAACTCTATTTGTTTTTTTTTCATCCTTCAAGTTATGAACTCAAATATCTAGGTTTTATTCTGATAGTCTAATTATTATATATATATATGTGTATGTATGTATGTATGTATATATATATATATATATATATATATATATATATATATATATGTTCTAATATCTATAATCATCTTAATATCTTCAACTCTATGACATTTTTTATAACAAAATAGAAGTGAATCACCCAGTTATTAGGCTACACTATAAGTACATTAATATAGAAAAGCTACTTTTGAATGAAGAGAGTTGTTTCTACTTAGTTGTTGCGACTACTAAATAGCGGCAATCTGAGAATCGTAGATTGGAGAAGATACGGAACCAGACGTGGTTTGTTTTTCCGAACTTGAATTTACTAAAATATACGATATTATGATCTTATAAGGGACCTTCAATTTTCCAATGTTCGCAATATTCACACAATTCTAGGACATAGTAATTGCATTATTGTCGATATTCCTCTTTATACTATCATCAAGAAGTGTAGCGCCAACTATCTATGGCAGACAGATACAATATTTATATCAATCTCTCATGAATAGTTTCCCACGTTCCTACAGTAGAATTACTCAAAGTAATTCTGAGCCCAGTAGGCAATTTAGCTTCAATAATACAAATACAGCATATGCAGCTTATGCAGGTATGTATGTGTATGTGTATATGTATGTGTGCATATATATATATATATATATATATATATATAATATATATATATATATATATATATATATATCGTATGTGGCCTGCAGTTGAACGCTCTCACACTGCTGTTATATAGTTGGTGACTTGATTATAAAACGCTTAGTAAGGATGTAAATATCATATCATTGTGTGAATGAATGAATAGCAATGTAAGCACTTACTGGTGCTACCCAGAGAGTAGCTCTCTCTTTCTATCCTCACTGGTGCTACCACAGCTCAATTAAGATTACTAAGCTTACTGTGTTTCACCAATATTGTAGGTTCAAATTCCACAAATGGATGAATTAATAACCATGAATAATATCGTAATGCCATTAGTTTCTGATAGGCTATACATATTTTTTTTTCTATGCCACACATATATAATACCAAACTTGTCTTAAACTTATGCATCGTAAATTTGTTTACATTAACATAGGTCATAGCTGAAATTATGATTGTTTACGTTGTTATGAATAGGTAAACATTTTATTTTAATTATTTTATTCACAATCACAATCATAATTAAAATATGATTGGGAAAAGACAACAGGCATAGCCCAAAACTGTCTTCTCCCAAATTTTTTACAAATAAAAGTCTCCAAAAAGGAGGTTAGATTCCACTTTTCCCTTCAAAAAGTCCAATTTACACTTCAAAACTAATGCCTAAACTAAAAATTTTAAATTTTGATATTTTAAAACTAATTAACATAGTCGAACTTAGTCTCTGTTGTGCAATGCAAGATGCATTGAAATTGCTTCAGAGTCAAGTTTGCAATCTGTGCTTGGGCTTTATTTTATCAGACCGCTGACCTATTCAAGCCTTCACTCTTTTTTGTTCAACATAATTTTCTTTTCATCTATGGGTTATTGTCATCTAAAAGAAAAACATAAAAATAGTAGTAACGCTTTTCTTCCTCTCCTGCTTTAACATGTTAAATTAGTGAAACGAAATAGTTACATTTCTACTATAATAATTACTATAAATAACGGCTGTCACGTTGGGATGCCGATCATAAGGCACTAGAAGGTGGATGATAAGAGAATCGTTTGATGAACTTGATGTATCTCTAATAAGATGCACAGAGTGTGCTGATATATTTGACTTTCATGGTAAATTTAGTAATAGAGATTCTATGGGAAACGGCAGTGGCATGGGCTTCTCGGTCATTCATCAGAACATACGTAGTTATAGACGTAACTTTGACGAATTTTCAACAGTATTACAGGGATTAGGGCATAAGTTTAACTGCATAATATTAACTGAGGCATGGCTTAACGACGACAGCCATCCAATTAACATTTCAGGTTACCATTCTTTTAGATCATTCAATAATCTGAACCAGAGCGATGGGTTGGTGGTCTACATCGATGAAGGACTTCCAGTCACTTGCAATGAACTGGTACTGGGCGGTCTGGCCACCTGTCTCTCTCTCACCTTTACCTGGGCGGGGGCGGCATGCGAAATTCTAGCTGTCTACCGCAGCCCCAGCACTAATCTAACTACATTCATAAACGCGTTAAACGTATATTGCAATGAACAATCGCCAGGTGTCGTCCGAATTCTGGCAGGTGATTTCAATTGCGATACGTTGAATGTTGCCCCTGGCTCTGTTGAGGAGCATTATATCGATATTTTGAGTGACGCAGGATTTGTGCCCTGTATTGACAAGGTTACACGGCCGGCCAGCGGAACCTGTATTGACCACTTTTTTGTCAAGCTTCCGCGTTTCTTCAATGCATCTTCTGTTATTCTGCAGTCCTCGGTTACCGATCACTATGCTATTTGCTTGAATATATTATCGACAAAAACTCATAAGCCGCCTAATACAGATAGAGTCATTATTAAAACAGACTGGAAAAAGGTGAGGAACACACTTTCTAGTCACAATTGGAATAGAGTCATTGAACAAAACAACGTTGACAATGCAACAGATATTTTCATTGAATCGGTACAAAACATAATTGCCGAAAAATCACATGAAGTAAAAGTTTCATCTAGAAATACTCAACTCAAACCATGGATAACTGCTGGACTAGTAAATTCTATTCGACATCGTGATAAACTCAGAAAAAAACTCAATAGACAACCATTTAACTATCTCCTTAGAAATGAGTTTACTCAATATAGAAATATGCTACATTCAGCAATCAAGCGAGCCAAGTATAACTATTACAAAAACAAAGTTGAAGAAGCGACTGGTAACCCTAGAAAATTTTGGTCGGTTATAAACGAAATCTCAGGTCGTATAGATAATAGTAAATCATTCCCCGTTAGTGCATTCTCCCGCCCTGGTGAAGTCATCGACTCTCAAAAAACTAAAGAAATTGCCAACCAATTTAATCAATATTTTGCCAAAGTTGGGACAAACCTAGCAAATTCTATAATAACCCAGGATGCACCAGTAGTGAGAGATGATGAACATGCTGCGGACTCTGAATTTCAACTGCAACCGGTCTCAAGGCAGGAATTGGAGGAGGTAGTGAAGAGTTTGAAAGGGCGATCAGCTCCAGGTTGTGATGGAATCCCTACTAGAGTGATTAAAAACAATATTGACATATTAATACATCCTATCCTACATATAGTCAATTTAAGCATTCTGGTTGGACACTTTCCTTGCGCTCTCAAAACAGCCAGAGTAATACCTATTTATAAATCAGGCCCCAAAGGCATATTCTCCAATTACAGACCTATTTCTTTGTTGGCAACATTATCTAAAATAATCGAAAAGTGTATAAAAATACAACTGACTAAGTATTTAAACGAGTACAATCTCATCTCCAACTCACAGTATGGTTTTCAAAAGTCCAAAAATACATCTGATACTCTTTTCAATATGTCTAGGGCTATCTCAAGTAGTATTAAATCAAGAAGAAAAGTACTGATAACCTTTTTGGACTTGGCAAAAGCCTTTGATACAGTTGACAGGAGAATTTTAATAAAAAAACTTGAATCATTGGGGATAAAAAATATCTCTCTCCGATGGTTTAAGAGTTACTTTCACAATCGACAGCAATCAGTTTGCATAAATGGTGAAAATAGTGATAAAGAGAATGTTGAGTATGGGGTAGTCCAGGGAAGCACCCTTGGGCCACTGCTATTCCTAATCTATATCAACAATCTGTCAAAATTAGTAGTTGAAGGTGAGTTGTATCTGTTTGCTGATGACACAGCACTAGTGTCTACTGGGAGCACTTGGGAGGAGGCCTACATGAGTGCTTCAATTGATTTGTCAAAAATAAAGAACTGGTTTGATCACAATAGCCTTACAGTAAATGTGGAAAAAACGAAGTTTATGCCAATAGTTACAAGAAATCAAGCTGATCCAGGCTCTCTAATACTAACGATGCATTCTTGTAATAATCCCAGGTCTGCTGGATGTAATTGTAGTATGATTGAGCGCGTTGATCATTACAAATACCTGGGCGTTGTCTTGGATTCCAAGATGAGTTGGGTACAACATGTCCAGTGTGCTAAGAATAGGCTCAGAAAGCTGCTTCACGCATTTTCAGAGCTTAGTAATGTTCTGAGTGTGGATCAGTGCAAAGTAGTTTACTTTGCCTATGTCCAATCTATAATACTATATGGAATTCTAGCTTGGGGAGGGGCTTCCTCCTCAGTCATTGAGCCTCTCGCAGTCACCCAAAGATCAATTATAAAAACAATTTTAAAGAGAGACTTTAGATACCCAACAAGACAATTGTTTATCGAATTTCCCGTACTGAATGTTAGACAACTTTTTATTAAATCCTTGTTGATCCACATAAAAAAATACAAAACTGAACTTCTGGGAGAAACAGTTAACCATAGCTACTCAACTCGCCACAGATCCAATTACAGCTTTGAGATACCTCAGCTGACTCACGGCTCTGAATTGACAAATCCTTCATACCTGGCCCATGTCTTGTACAGAAATGTGCCAGGGGTGATTAGGGAAGCAGAGGCATTTAGTTTGGTAGTGTTTAGGAAGAGGGTGGACAGGTGGCTGTACCAGATTGGTTGGGAAGCTTCAGAAGAACTACTCCAATCTCGTTATGCTTGGTGACCAACACGACTTCAAGGTTTCCAGACAATTGATTGGTAGTGGGTCATTAAGACTGTGCTTTGGTCGACGTTCTAATATCTCACCTAAGCTCTATACTAACTTATCATCAATTCTCACTCATTTGAAATCCCCTTTTCCCATTCTGGAACTTTTCTATATTGTTTGGAAAACTTATTACATATTATTCTCCAATTAACTCACTATTTTCTGTGTTTGAAACCATTCCTCATACTGTAAGAAATTGAAGAGTATCCTGCCAACACACAAGGTTTCTTATATTATTGTCACCAATATCGTCTCAAATGTACTAAACAATCTCGAATCTAGAATATCTGGGGGTCTTTGTTGATTTGAAATTGTCCCACCATCACTGTGTTCGAAATGTCATGATGAAAGTATGATGAAATAAAGTTGAGCTCTAGTGCATTCCTGCTCCATAAGATTGATCATCTGGATTCTCATCGGCTGCAAACTGCTCCTCTAACCTTTGAACTGCTTTGCTCCAGTCTTGTCTTGCTTTTTTCATAATTTCATCCACTTTTTGCTCTCCTTTATGAATACGCTCACTGTCCAAACCCATCATTGTGTTAGCACAGTTCTTGCCAACATGCACTCCAAGTCTTTCCAAAACTAGGCACCTTGTTATAATATAACAAAATATTATTTCCTCGATTGGAACATGACACTGCATCATACTCTACCAATTGCATTGTCTCTAATGTTCTTGAGAATGATGTTTTTGGCAACCTTGAAAAAATAATATTGTTCACTGATTCATTTAATTTTGACTTTTGCCAAGTATGAATGATAGATGTTTTTAGAAAGTAGTGCAGACTCATCAGAGCCTGATAGGTACTCTATTATAATATCATGATCCAGTTAAATAGATTCACCACTATCCTCCTTTCTAGTGTCGACTAACTTGACCGTCACAATTCCAAAATCTTCAAAGACCAGATTGCTTTCCATTGGCGACGATAGTATCCAAGCAGTCATAAATCATCTTCGATTCAAAATCAAATGCCTCTTGCCTTCTTCTCTTCAATGCCTTGGAGCCTATATTTTTCTGCTCAAAATTGACTTGTAGAAAAGATCCACTTCACCCCATCTGTTGGGGTGAAGTGGATCAGCATTATAATGCCATTATAAAACCACCTCACCTCTATACTGAGGTGAAGTGGATCATTAATAATGTTTTTAAAAAATATATAGTTAGAAATAGTAAACTCAAAATTGAATTTTTGTAATTTATTTAATAGAAAATACATACATGCAAATGAGAAAATCATTCGATTGAGTTGGTTTGAGTACTAAGTGCTAGAAATCTCCCTCTTCTGAGGCTTGACATCCTGACCTTTACCACTACTGAGCTCTTTTCAACTTCTTGTATGTCAAGTTCATCAGGGTAGTGGAAAAAAGTTTCTTTCTTGCCTACTTTCTTCCATAGAAATGAAATGTCATAGCAATTTTCATTTAAAATGTTTACAATATTTTCCACCCAAAATCTCAGTTTTGAAGAGTCTTCAATTTCAAATTTTACAACTACAAAATCTCCAGCACTAAATCTAATCAATGATGGATCCTCAGCAGTCATTTCCTCTCCATTAGATTCAGCAGTATCTTCCTCTTCAATTGGTTCATCTCTGATGGACGGTGAATGCTGTTGTTGTCTTCCTGATGAACTTTCTTCTGTGGGGACGACATCAAAAGCACTCACACTTTTTCCTGCAATAATGTTCATTCTCTTGCCTCGCCCCTGTTGATTTGGTGGTTGGTCATTTTCTCGGATTTTTTTCAAAATCTCAGTAAATGAACTACTCCATCTTTCACCGGCCCCATCTTCGTCCTAATCTTCATCAACCTCAGAGTCCTGTGGTAATTTACTCAGGACCTGATTTTTCACTGTTCAAGGGAAAAATACCACAAGCCCTAAAGCCAGACCATATGTTATCTGCAGATGTGAGCCCAATTTCGACAATTTTATCCCTTAGAAGAGAAGGAAATACACTTTTTGGGAGCACTACCCTATTTTTCTCTTTCCAATTTCCCAGAACTCTCTGCCATGCATTTTCCAATGATTGAAAAAATGCAACATCCAAAGGTTGGCAGAGGTGAGTTGAGTTTGGAGGTAGAAGAACGAATTTAATAGTATTCTCGTCACACATTTTCACCACTTTTAGTGAGATGTGACTGGACAAGTTGTCACCAATCAGGGCAATTCCTTCAGAAAGTTTTCTGGCATAGGGAAGAATGATCTTAGTGAACCACTCCTCAAACATCTCCAGATCCATCCAGCCACTCGAATTTCGGTTGAAGCATGCATTTTCTGGTCCATTCTCCACCCAAGTTGGATATGAGTGTTTTGTAAGAAATTAAAGAGTATCCTGCCAACACACAAGGTTACCTATATTATTGTCGCCAATATTGTCTCAAATGTACTAAACTATCTCTGGAATCTAGAATATCTGGGGGTCTTCGTTCATTTGAAATTGTCCCACCATAACTGTGTTCGGTATGCCACGATGAAAGTATGATGAAATAAAGTTGAGCTTTAGTGCATTCCTGCTCAATAAGATGGATCATCTGGATCCTCATCGGCTGCAAACTGCTCCTCTAACCTTTGAGCTGCTTAGCTCCAGTCTTGATGTGCTGCTTCAAGTGATGGATAATGGTCACACCAGACACCTCCTTCCAAAAGAGTCTGGCATACTGTGGATAGTCTTGGAGTAGTCGATGGATGGCTTGTATACAATGGCATGGCCGGGATAAGTGGAGCTTTCCACAGGGGATCCCATCCATAGGAGGTCATCAGGGTTTATGACATGCTGCTTCAAGTGATGCATAATGGTCACACCAGACACCTCTTTCCAAAGGGGTTTGGCATACTGTGGATAGTCTTGGAGTAGTCGATGGATGGCTTGTATACAATGGCATAGCTGGGATAAGTGGAGCTTTCCACAGGGGATCCCATCCAGAGGAGGTCATCAGGATTTCTTCTTCAGATTCCTTCTTCACGGTAGTGCTGGGTGATGAGCTGTCCTCTCGGCGTCCCCGATGGTCCTTTATCTGACGCATGGAGAGTCCAACCATCTTGAAAGGGGTGTTCTCCTTGATACCCTCACTTCCACTCGATGTGCTGCTGCTGGCACCGTCTGTTGAGTCAAAAGTAATACGAAAATATTGTCAATCCAAAACTATTGACTCTTGTTGTCCAAAACTATGAACATACTGAAGAAAGAGAGGCAGTATGAGTAGACTCCAGGAGGCAGAGCAGAGCAAAGGGTGTCCCAGGCCATGAATTTGGTAGTGGGTGATTAAGACTGTGCTTTGGTCGATGTTCTAAATTCTCACCTCAGCTCTATACTAACTTATCATCAATTCACTCATTTGAGATCCCCTTTTCCCATTCTGGAACTTTTCTATATTGTTTGGAAAACTTATTACATATTATTCTCCAATTAACTCACTATTTTCTGTGTTTGAAACCATTCCTCATACTGTAAGAAATTGAAGAGTATCCTGCCAACACACAAGGTTTCTTTTATTATTGTCACCAATATCGTCTCAAATATACTAAACAATTTCGAATCTAGAATATCTGGGGGTCTTTGTTGATTTGAAATTGTCCCACCATCACTGTGTTCGGTATGTCATGATGAAAGTATGATGAAATAAAGTTGAGCTCTAGTGCATTCCTGCTCCATAAGATAGATCATCTGGATCCTCATCGGCTGCAAACTGCTCCTCTAACCTTTGAACTGCTTTGCTCCAGTCTTGTCTTGCTTTTTTCATAATTTCATCCACTTTTTGCTTTCCTTTATGAATATGCTCACTGTCCAAACCCATCATTGTGTTAGCACAGTTCTTGCCAACATGCACTCCAAGTCTTTCCAAAACTAGGCACCTTGTTATAATATAACAAAATATTATTTCCTCGATTGGAACATGACACTGCATCATACTCTACCAATTGCATTGTCTCTAATGTTCTTGAGAATGATGTTTTTGGCAACCTTGAAAAAATAATATTGTTCACTGATTCATTTAATTTTGACTTTTGCCAAGTATGAATGATAGATGTTTTTAGAAAGTAGTGCAGACTCATCAGAGCCTGATAGGTACTCTATTATAATATCATGATCTAGTTTAATAGATTCACCACTATCCTCCTTTCTAGTTTCGACTAACTTGACCATCACAATTCCAAAATCTTCAAAGAACAGATTGCTTTCCATTGGCGACGATAGTATCCAAGCAGTCATAAATCATCTTTCGATTCAAAATCAAATGCCTCTTGCCTTCTTCTCTTCAATGCCTTGGAGCCTATATTTTTCTGCTCAAAATTGACTTGTAGAAGAGATCCACTTCGCCCCATCTGTTGGGGTGAAGTGGATCAGCATTATAATGCCATTATAAAACCACCTCACCTCTATACTGAGGTGAAGTGGATCATTAATAATGTTTTTAAAAAATATATAGTTAGAAATAGTAAACTCAAAATTGAATTTTTGTAATTTATTTAATAGAAAATACATACATGCAAATGAGAAAATCATTCAATTGAGTTGGTTTGAGTACTAAGTGCTAGAAATCTCCCTCTTCTGAGGCTTGACATCCTGACCTTTTCCACTACTGAGCTCTTTTCAACTTCTTGTATGTCAAGTTCATCAGGGTAGTGGAAAAAAGTTTCTTTCTTGCCTACTTTCTTCCATAGAAATGAAATGTCATAGCGATTTTCATTTAAAATGTTTACAATATTTTCCACCCAAAATCTCAGTTTTGAAGAGTCTTCAATTTCAAATTTTACAACTACAAAATCTCCAGCACTAAATCTAATCAATGATGGATCCTCAGCAGTCATTTCCTCTCCATTAGATTCAGCAGTATCTTCCTCTTCAATTGGTTCATCTCTGATGGACGGTGAATGCTGTTGTTGTCTTCCTGATGAACTTTCTTCTGTGGGGACGACATCAAAAGCACTCACACTTTTTCCTGCAATAATGTTCATTCTCTTGCCTCGCCCCTGTTGATTTGGTGGTTGGTCATTTTCTCGGATTTTTTTCAAAATCTCAGTAAATGAACTACTCCATCTTTCACCGGCCCCATCTTCGTCCTAATCTTCATCAACCTCAGAGTCCTGTGGTAATTTACTCAGGACCTGATTTTTCACTGTTCAAGGGAAAAATACCACAAGTTCTAAAGCCAGACCATATGTTATCTGCAGATGTGAGCCCAATTTCGACAATTTTATCCCTTAGAAGAGAAGGAAATACACTTTTTGGGAGCACTACCCTATTTTTCTCTTTCCAATTTCCCAGAACTCTCTGCCATGCATTTTCTAATGGTTGAAAAAATGCTACATCCAAAGGTTGGCAGAGGTGAGTTGAGTTTGGAGGTAGAAGAACGAATTTAATATTATTCTCCTCACACATTTTCACCACATTTAGTGAGATGTGACTGGACAAGTTGTCACCAATCAGGGCAATTCCTTCAGAAAGTTTTCTGGCATAGGGAAGAATGATTTTAGTGAACTACTCCTCAAACATCTCCAGATCCATCCAGCCACTCGAATTTCGGTTGAAGCATGCATTTTCTGGTCCATTCTCCACCCAAGTTGGATATAAGTGCTTTGCCTTATAAATCACATAGGGTGGAAGCATTGTTCCATCCCCAGCTGCAGCAAACATTACCGTGATGCTGGTTTTAGAAGTGTCTAGAACTCTTTCGGTGTGTTTTGAGCCCCTTTTTACAACCACCTTTATATTGCCAGGGTCATCAGTGAAATTGGTTTCATCATAATTTATAATATTGCTAGGTGGAATTCCTTTAAGAGATTTCTCAAGTTCCACAAAGTAATTTGATATAGTGTCTTTGAAAACTCCTGCCCTAACTCTTTTGATGTTTTGAGACATTCTCTCACTCAAAGATGGGTGACGTCTCATGAAATTTGAAAACCATTCTTCTCCTGGTAATTTATCAGAGAAAATTTTCACTTGATGTCCAGATTGGTTCAAATAATGCTGTACAATTTTTCTAATGTCTAGTCTTTTTAATGGGAATCCCCATTCACCACACTTAATAATGCCATGACAAAGAAAATCTTCCTCTTCAGTAGAAAAGACTGTCTGACCCCCATATAATTTTCCACTTTTCCCTTTCAAATGTCCATTCAATGTTGTGTAGGGCACTGCATATTGTTCTGCTGCACTCCATATTGACAACTTATTTTTATTGACAGCATCAATAGCTTTTTCTAAAAAAAACTGGGTTGTAGTTATGCTTGCCTTCAAGTCCAATTTTTTTAACATATTTTCGAGGCATTTTGCACTTCATAAAAAAGGGGTTATGTTACTGTAATAGAATCCAATATCGATAAACTGGCAATAATCGATATTTGTAAGGTGATCCACTTCACCCCTTCAGGTAACAATTTCAGCTTTAGATCGACTTTATTTATGTTGGTGACTTAATATCAATTTATCGATAGGGGAAAAATATCGAAGTCAGACAGGAGAGTCGATTGCAAGCTACAAAGAGATTGTAAATCTGACCAATTGGTATCACCAGATGTTTGTTTATAAGGTTCTTGTTTTCGGATGATACAGGCTGTTTCAAAAAAATATTTTTCCTGAAGCACAATTATATTTTTTCACAGTTTTTTTTTAGAATTCAGGTAGGCTATATCATTCTGAACAATGTACATTTTTTGTTTTCACTTATAAAAATATCTATGACATAGCAGACAACAGAAATGAAAGTGAAACACATGTGATCAGCTTCACCCCACCCGATCCACTTCACCCCAAATTACGGTTTGTGTCATCTGAAAGAAAGTACATGTCCTTCAAATCTTCTCAGAATTTGAATAGAGTCTGATTAACAGCATCTAGTAACTAACTAACTAATAACCAACTCACTAACTTTTACTAACTAACTAATAACTAACTCACTAACTTTTACTAACTAACTCACTAACTTACACTACACTAACTCACCAACAAACTTACTAACTCACCCACTTACCTTACTAACTAGACCTTGGAAAATACTATCTCATCAATGTATTCCATCCAAAACCATGAGATGCAACTAACTTGTTCAAATTTCATGGATGCCACTTTCCTTAAAAAAAAACTGGCCTATCAAGTAGGCTGCTGAGATGGTCTATATAAGTAATTCAGCATACACACGCTTTTTAAAACTAGATCAAAAATTACCATAATCTACTTTGAAGTAAAATTATTATTCTCCTTGATAAACAAGTGATATTGTCAAGTTATTGTACAACAGAATTACAATTTGGTCTTCAGTGAACAACATTCAGTTTGAGTTTTTTAAATAATTTCATGTAAGTATATTGAAAAAAAAACTCCAGCTAAGCCGACTGGGATCACTGACATCAGTCATAATATTGTTTACTGTTTGCAAGCAGAAAAGTGACAAACGTCACACTTACCCATTCTTCTTTTCAGATGATTTCTTATTACTGCCCCGTTCCTCAATTTCATCTTCTTCAACATACTCATACTGGACAGAGTTCATGAATGAGAAAAGAGGATGGTATGAGAATGAGGATCCAAGCATAAAAAACTCATTAGATATTTGAGATTCATTAAATACATCTTACATTGCCAGGTATGACTAGACCTATGGCAAACACTTATAAAATTCAACAAAACAAAAAAATAACATTTATAAATAAATTAAATACTACACATAGTGGGAAATAATCATGGAAATTCATACAAATGATTTAATTAATGTAATTTAATTAAGAATTCACAGGGAAGTGGAAAATATGACAAGTACAAGTGGGAGGATATTGAGGCTAGGTGAGTGGTTAAGGATGTAGAATATACAGTACCGGTATAACAGATTCAAAGGAACCCGTATTTTTGGTGGGGTTCTACCACTCCTAGCACCTTGGGTTGTTGGGAAGCTAGGACTCCTATTCTAGTCCGGCAGCACCTCGGCCAACAGATAGATACATGGAGGAAGGTCCACACATTCGATTGCAGGCCCCCCCCCCCCACCGGTCACTATCATATCATAGGCCAACCTTGACTATGTGTGTGGGGGAAGTGGTTTGGTTATCAAGATATGAACTCTCATTTGGAAGACACACCTTTGAATATGTAGCTGATTTACATGAAAAATTGAGTCAATATACTTCTCTGAAGACTTGCAAGCTTTTTTGATATTGGTTTAATGAAAATATTCAATTTAAAAAAAAAGCGTTCCTTAATGGATCTGAACATGAATTTTTATGTTCCATGATTATTATTCTTAAACGAAAATCCAATTATCGATTAGAATTTCATTAAATTCAATATCACATGCATTTCCATTTTTATGTTTCTATTATTTTTTTCAAGATTATCATCCGAATAGTCTTCTACATGTAATAGTCTTCTACAAATCAAAAATAGGTAACGTAATATTTATGCTTGATTTTAAGACTAACTTTCTTTTGAATCCCTGATTCAGTTTCGGCTAGTTTTATTGCATGAACAAGGATACTACAGATTGGCATTCTGTCAATGTGTTCTTTTCCATCTAATTACATTTTTTTTATTACCATATTTTACCCTCATAAGCTTCTCTTGAACGTTCTCATTTCGGAAACGATCCCATTTTGTGTATACCTTTGCAAGAAAATAATATATTCCCAATGAAATTTTATAGAATATATTCAGATTGTCCTATGTAGTGGTATCTTGATATGAAGATACCTACTCGTTCATTAAAAATCCACTGACTGTTGGGAAAAAGCATAATATAATCGGAGAATGCATATACAATATTAAACAAAATAGTACATTCTTTTAAAATTTCTGCGAGACTCCAGTTCATTCAAAGTTATCTACAGTTCTAGTATAGTGGTATATTGTATTTGCCGTACACATTCACCAGTAATTCTTATAATAATTATACTTGTACAATTGAACTTGAATTGTCAGCAATCAATTTCAATGGATACACTTTATACTTTTGCAATAGCATTGTGCTATTTTATCATCCAAACTCAACTTTATAATGTATAACTTGCCACTTGACTATAATAATGATAACGGCAATATCAAATTTGAACTCATGATTAATACTAAAGATTTGCTATAGTTTGAAGCTAGAGCTAGTTTGAATGGAAGCCCTGAAGCAATGAACTATTCACCAAAATACATTACAAAGCAACAAAAGTAACAAGTATTTAAAGCAGTTTTGGATTTAAAAAATCACCAACTTCATAAAGCTAGTCTATTAATCAGAGTCAAACAATTTAAGTTCTTGTGAAATGCCACTGTCAATGTGAATAGCGTCGAATCAAAATAAGGTGACTGTAAAAACTACTTAATAAATTTATTTGTTTTCATAGCTCAAAACAAATTTCCTAAATTTCTGCCAAAATGTTTTTCCAATGAAAAGCAAATTAATATCAATCTATACTTTGAACTTTGATTCAAAGATACTGATTTTGTAATAATAAATTATGAAACAGTGTGTGTTTGTGTAAAATTGAGTCATGCTTTTGAAAAATTAAAATAATTTCTCTCAATGATTAACAATTTTTTCTTAGTGAAGTAATAAAGACTTGCCCAATCAATGCCCAACATTCTAATTGTTGTTTTTTTATTTTATATTTCTCAATTTGAAAAGATATGCAAAGTAATTAAAGCTGATCTCTATTGTGTAACTAACGTATAAAATAGGTTAGAAATAATACGGTTGCTAATGAAAGCAATCTAGAACTAATAATACAGTAACTAAATGACGTGTCTTTACAACAATACATTTACAATTGGAAAGTTTATAATACAATGAGGAAATAGTTTGCCACATATTACAGGCGCGTAGTAATATTTGTAATTTCTTTCAATAATATTTACAGCTATTCAAATAATATTAAACATAAGTAGAGACTAGAAACAAATGATAAAGATATGAAAATTGTCCATGATAAATAAGTCCATTGATACAGTCAAACATCAATACGTTTCCATATTGAATGAGTTATCAGTCAACATTTTAAGATTCAAAAGGAAAGTTTTTTCATCACAAAAATTATCAATGAGATGGAACATAACATCTTTATAGTTCAATTTGAATTTGTCATTCAATCAGTTTTGGGCGAATGACATTATATTTATCTACTGATCTATCATGATGTATAATGTTGATGAATAAATAATGCTGTTATTTAATAATTGCTGTTATATAAGTGCATCAGTAAATTCCAATAAATGCTTTCCCGAATTCATTCGACTATTTTGAATTGGAATCTTTGAAATTCCATAACAGAAAATTAGAGATATTTTGAAGAGTTTGGAACTTGGTGCAGGTATTTTCAAAAAAGATTGCTGAAATATTGGTAACTGTATTTTGAGACGGATTATTCCAAATCCATTACATCTTCTAGCTGATCAAAAGTTTTTAAGTGAGGACTATAGATAAAGTAATACCTGCACCCACGAGATTGAACTGTTGCGGAGACTGAAGATTGAGGAGTGGCATTTGCCATTAGTGATAGTGCAAACGCACTTGTTATCTTCAAATCCACGTTTGCCAATAGTTCTCATTCATTTCTCCTAACTCTTCTTCCTAATTCTTTAACTTATCCCCAAAAAAGGGATATTTTAAAGAATATATCAAGATGTTGAAACCTACCTAGCTTTACATGATTTTGAAAATAATACAGATGAACACATATTAGGCCTCTTGCCTCTTGTAATAGGCTCCTTTCAGTTTTTCAGTTTACTGTTTGAGTCCAGTACAGAGGCTCTGAGGAAAATTTGTAAACTATAACTGATTTTGTTGAACATCCTTTATTTTCATCCATTCTCACTAATGCAAGCCTTTGGAAAAAATTGCTGATGAGGTTCGAGGATTGAAAATTTGATTTTTCAATTTACCACGATATGTGCACAGTGCTGTGATGATTTTTTATAATCTGTTTTTTTTTTTTTTTGGTGGTTTGAGCTATAAACAAAACATATCCCACACCAACCTTCCCCAGAACTCATTAATATAAATATTTTATACAGGTGTGGTGAGTGTACTTACCATTGTAGGACTCAACAGTCCCATTTCAGAACTCACAGTCTCACATTGCTTGACTGAGTGCTGTTGATGTATATCCTTCTCAACGATCGCAAGTTCCATCTCCTTACCACTTTCTGAATCTGGTTTGGATCTATAGCACTGTTAACTTTTATTTCTAAATTCTCACTTCGGCTCTATACTAATAACTTACCTTCAATTTTCACTCATTTGAAATTCCCTTTACCTATTCTGGAACTTTTCTATATTGTTTGGAATACTGATACCATATTATTCTCAAATTCACTCACTATTTTCTGTGTTTCAAACCATTCCTCATACTGTAAGAAATTAAAGAGTATCCTGCCAACACACAAGGTTTCCTAAATTAGCAGTGCAGAAGGAAATTTATTTGTAGTTTTATATTATGTATCGTATTATTACTTTTATATAGTATTTTGTTCTTGTATTAGTATGTAAAAATGTATTTGATGAATTTTATCTAAAACTTATCGTTGAAGTTGAAACTGTTATTACTCATTTATAAAAAAATGTATAGGTAGATAAATAAAAATAGAAATCTAAGTACCCTTTATAAAATTGTTTAGTCAAGTGATTATGACCTGATAATGGCATCATACAGCCGAAACATGTTGTGAATAAACAATTTTAAAAAGGAAACTCAGATTTATATTATTATTTATATTCAAGAGTAGCCCTTAAGAAAAAATCTGGTGTGGTACACTCACACAACTTTCCTTGCTCATTGATCTGTAAGCCCCGTTCTTAAACGAGAATAATAATTTAAGGGAATAGCATAATGACAATTGGCGGCAACATAATTATTTGAAACTACGATCAGACTTCTGTATATGTGTATATATAATTATTGTTTTCAGAGTACTTTTTCCTTAGTGTAAATTGTGAAATTCGATGACTTTTTTTAAAAGTCGTCAAAACAACTGTTCTACAAATGAAATATCTCCGACTACAGTATGTGTTCGTTTTATGAACTGCTCTACCTACCTACCTCATGCACTAGAAGGAGGTTACAAATTCCATTTCTCGAGGATAGGGTGGACCCCCCTATTAGTTTCCCAGAAGGGAGACTCATGCCAGTTGATAGAGTTGATAAATAACTATACAGGGTATGAATTTGAAAAAAATTGGTCAAGTCATTCTTGAGAAAATTGTGAAAAACATGGTTTTTTAGTAATTATCCGCCATTTTTCTCAAGAATATTACGGAGCTCCTGCAATTTTCCCAGAAATGAGACTCATGTCAGTTGATAGGGCTCATAAATAGCTATCCATGGTATAAATTTGAAGAAAATCGTTAGAGCCGTTTTCGAGAAAACCCTGAAAAACATGGTTTTTTAGTAATTATAAATAAATAAAATTATCCGCCATTTTGAATTTAATTTTATTGAATTTATTATTGTCGGATCCTCATGGTATAAGGACCTTAAGTTTAAAATTTCAAGTCAATCGGTTGATTAGGAATGGAGTTATCGTGTTCACAGACATACACACATATGCACCCACAGACCAACACCCAAAAATCATGTTTTTGGACTCATGGGACCTTGAAACGTATAGAAAACTTGAAATTGGGGTACCTTAATTTTTTTTGGAAAGCAATACTTTCCTTACCCATGGTAATAGGGCAAGGAAAGTAAAAAATACTATGTATAGATAGATATGTGCTTGAAACACATAAATACCTTTTGATTTAAATGATAAAATACCAAAGAAGAGCATAACGGAGTGCTTGAAACAAATAAATACCTTTTGATTTAAATGATAAAATACCAAAGAAGAGCATAACGGAGTGGATTAAAGGTGAATATTTCTTCACTTTGAACCTAGCACTGTGATTTGTTTTTTTTTTTCGTTTCAGTTTTCAGTTTGGTATTTCTCTGAATTCTGACCTTTTATAAATTATCAATATAGGTGTGAATTATTCTACTTTGTACCACATTTTTAAGTATAATTATTTTGTGACTCTACTTTTGTTATGTGTAAATAAATGTATTTATTTACTGATGTGTTAAGAGCAATTGTTTAGCAGTAACAACTACTTACCAATAAATGTAATATACTTAGCTACTTGTCGCATCACTTAGTGCCTTAGTGGCTTTTGTGCAACCGGGCCTTAGCGTTTCAAGTTCACAATGTACCTGTATTCATGTCATATTCTCCAATTCCATTCATATAAAGGTGCGTACAGATTTACGCGCCACGAACACGAGCAATTCCACAATTGAATTAAATTTAATTCCACAATTGAATTGCTCATGTTCGCGGCGCGTAAATCTGTACGCACCTTGAGGGTTCTTTTCAGGGCCGATAAAGTTCCAAAGTACTTTATAGTATAAAGTACAAAAGAACTATAGTATCAAAGTGAATTGTATATCATACTATATAGATATAGTACCAAAGAGCAATTATAATAATTAGTCCTATTACATTCAAGTAACAAATGAATTTGGTGAATTCGTTCTACAGTTCTTGTTTCGATACAATTAGCTTGTTCTATTCAATGCTAAAAAATATTAACACTATTAGATTATGATAACAACATGTGTGATATTAATATAATTTGCAAAGTCGAACAATTTATATGTCTACATAATAGATGCACCTAGGAGTTCAAAAAACTACATAATATGTTGCATTTCGTTTATTCATAATAATACATACAGGCAAGCACACAAATTTATAAGATAACTATTTGAACACTTTATTTTTGAAATGCAGTAGTTATTCAAAATGTTCATCTTGATTGTCTGTACACTTTATACAACAGCTTAAAACTAGACCACAAATCCTTGATAGTAACAATTAATCATCATTTAATGAGTCCAATAGAATCTTTTAGTTTTGAATAATAAAAAGTCTATTATAATAGCTAGACGTAAATACCTTGTGATAACTGAAAGCTTTAAAATACCTTGTAATACAGCCAAAGGTTAAACGTTGAAATGTAGTGTATGTACTAGAAAGAGTATAGAATAAGTATTATACGCGTATAATGTAGTGGCTAAGCTAAGAGTTTAGAGTTCTCTCGCGAGTACTGACCATCTTCCATAATTATTACAAAATGTTTAATTATTATTAAGTATTAATTTCTTTTATAAGTTTACTTTATCATAATTAATATTTCCAAGTAACCCTCAGGTATTCCTATATACATTCATATCATATCATTTGTTGATACTGCCATTGTTGTTATTACGAATTATCAACATATTTTTGTACTTTCTTGTGTTACTTGCAACACTCTAAGCTTCTCTACTAGATTTGTAGGTGGTGCCACTTTCATCCATATGAGTCAAGTATTTACAAATAATAACAAAGAGGAAATAACAAAAGAAAAGTGATAAGTCTGCTTCATGAAAGATCTACATTAATGTATGATGAAAGTGAGATACCAATAACAAATAATTGACTTTGAAGAGAGAAAGTTATTATAATAATGAATACGTCTTATTTTCGAGTTGATCTCAGTGGAAGTTCAATCTAATTTTCTTTAATGTTTGTATTGTGAATTAATAAATGTGCCATGCAAGTAAAACTATTAAAATTTATGTTCCATGTAAGGCTCATTCTTTAGATTTGTATTGCAGATGTATTAGCAAAAGCAGAATAGATAATTCTTTTAGCATTTAAGATAATGTTGCATTGTAAAAAGTTTGTTCAATAATACTAACTTTTCTGTAAGTAAATATTAAAATTGATGTTCTATGTTAGGTTCATTTTTTACTTAAAGATTTATATTGCACATGTATTAGCAAAAGCAAAAAACCTCATTCTTTTATCATTCAAAATAATGTTGCATCATAAAAAGTTTGTTCAATAAAACCAACTTTTAACTAAATAAAAACAACTGAATTAACTTCTTCTTCTCCTTCTTTCACATTTAAGTTAAGAAAGTCGAGTAAACTAGTTTATCTTGTTGTTGTTGTTGTGACCACCCTGGCAAATGCTCCATTCCATTGACGTATGTGCTTTTCTGTAATTCAACAAGGAGAACGTAATCTCCATGCGTGTTTCCAATATTCTTCACCATTCAGCGACATGAACCTGTAATTCCATTGGATTAAATAATTGTAAGTTCTTATTCAATTACAAATCCTAATAATATGAATATGATGTAGAGAACAACAGCCTTAGCTGAAAACCATTTCTCCCTATTTTTGGAGACATGGATCTAATAAGACCGTGTAGCTGGTTTCACAGATAGACAAAACATTTATAAGCATTTTCTGTCAAGCATCCACGTCAATTTAGTATTCCACTGGTATTGGATATTCTCTAATAATAAAAATGCTAACATTTGAGATGGATTCGTGAACAGAGAAATTATTATTCCCACGAGTTCTAATTGGACTATTCACACTCAGCCCGGCCGAGTGAGTATGAATAATCCCATTAGAACGTATGGTAATTACATTTTCACTGTTACTGTTGTGTAATGCGAATCCAGCTTTAAACTACACAAAAAAAGTGTCTCAAACAAAATTCATTTCAATCACAATGTAAAGATTCATGTTATCAAGAACCTAATAATTTGATTATATGGTATGAGATGTTGTATTTCTCTATAATTGGAAGAATTAGACGTTGATGTTGTCAATACTACCATCTAAAAATAAAAAAATAAAATAATCTTCAGGAATGATTCAACATTTGTTTGAATTGAATGGCATTAAATTGATGTTTTTCCAGTTCGAATAACAAAAAAAAAATAATAGTAAAGCTGCGTTTACACCAAACATTTTGTTAATAACTTAATCCTTATAGATTCTATTAGATTGAACATAACTCATCATACACATGATAAACATATGTGTTTGTCAAGTTCCGTTCAATCTAATAGAATCTTTAAAATGTATGAATTCAGGGCTACTTTCTTGTATTCATAAAATACGTTACAATTTGTATTCTTGTTTTATTATTTTATTAATTTTAAAGGGTACTATAATTATATTTTATAAACTAATAGAATCTATAAGGATCAAGTTATTAACGTTTTGTTTATAACTTTGATGTAACCCACATGTCAATATCTGAAGAAGTACACTTGAAGATTTGATCACAGGAGTCAAACTGTTTGATACGGTGAATTGACTGGCTATAAAATAAATTATTTAAAATTAATTCTATCAGCTGGATTCATGTTATCCAGAACCTAATAATTTGATTGTATGGTATGAGATGTTGAGGTATTTCTCCATAATTGAAAGAATAAGACGTTGATGTTGTCAATACCACTACAGTTTTCTGTAAAGTGTGTAGTTCTTAGCTCAGAAATTTCTAGTTTCATTCAAAATTTAGACTTTTTGAATAATTATTAATTTACTGTTCCAGAATTTTTAATTTCAGACTCTAATAGTATATATTTGATTTAAAATTTGCTCGTTTATCTGAGTATTGAAGAGTGTAAATTGTATTTTTAAAAGTGAAAGTGACATAACCAACATTTTGATTTGGAAAGTATGTAGTATAAATTGGAAATGGGACAGTTTTGGGCATGAGCCTGTTGTGCCTTTCCTCATGTTAAGTATTTGTACACAATGTTAATAAATAAATAAATAAATATTTGTTCAAAAAATAATTCACATTACAGAACCAGGTTTCATGGTAACACCATCAATAACTAATTTTTGAACAAATTTAGTGGTATTGACAACACCAACGTCTTATTCTCTCAATTATCCAGAACCATTTTGCACTGGGTGCATAATAGTGACCAATCAGATAATAATCGATTTTCTTTTCTCCAGACCTTTAAATAGCAATTCAAAATATGACTACCTAACTGTAATAATCCATTTCATTATAATTATGAATAACCATACCTGATGTACAATCCTTGTTCATTTTTCTGGTTTTCTTCTTCTTCCTTATATCATTTTTCAAATTTGGAACAAACACTTCAAACTCGTTGAGAGATTCTGAAAATGACGTCCTGTGGTAATGAGAACTATACACCTCTTCATTTTCTGCAACAAAAGATGTTTTTTCACTAAATATAAAATTTCAAGAAAATGTATGTTATTTGAAGCAACCACAAGAAATATTAATATGATCTAAAAATTGACTTTCAATGTTTGATTTTCTATAGAAAGTCGAGTAGATGAATAAAAAATATACCATCATAATTGGGAGTTACCTAGTGGTTAACATTATATCTAATGGCTTACGTTGAGTGCAGACTTATGCGCCACGAACACACGCCTCAAACCCCTCATCAGCTGATTATATATGTATTTGTGCAGATCTTAGACCAGTTATAGAATAGACACGCCCCATTGTATATTCATACTGAAAGTCGATGAAGCCAACATCTACTGCCATATCGCCTCATCGTGACGTCAGCATCGGATAAAAAACTTTTCTATAGAGTTTGTTTACATTGTTTTCCATAGCAGATTGTGTCTATTTCAGCGTGAGCGCAGCGGGAGTTTACCATTTTCATAAATAATAATTTACTTCCATCTGAAATAGACACAATCTGAAAATTTTCCATCCGATGCTGACGTCACGAAGGGGCGATATGGCAGTAGATGTTGGCTTCAGAGGCTAGACTTCCCAACGTGTCTATTCTATAACTGATCTAAGGTACAGATACACTAAAATACAAAACATAATAAACACATGATCAGCTGATGAAAAGAGAAAAACGTAGGGCACAAGTCTGTAAGCACCTTCTTATGACATTAGTGATCTCAGTACTATCTATGAAGCTGGGCTCTATTGTCTTATTTCAAATAATTAAAAAATATTATAATTATTGTGGGCTTGATTAATCCAAAATAAAATAAAAGTTTATAATTATGATTCGAATACCCGATGAAAGCTATATACAAAGAACTACGGACTTGTACTACTGCAAAAATTGACCGAAGAACTAAATAGCACAAGGAAATTGATTGAGTGAAGCTGTGTCCAGACCCGGTGTTTCACTTGACGAATTTCTTTCTGCTATTCAATTCTTCGGTCAGTCAATATCTGCAGTAGCAGAAGTCCTTAGTTCTATTTATATAGCTTTCACCAGGTATTCGTATTAATTAAGATTATAATATTCCAGCAGTTGGTCAACTGCAATTATTTCTAATAAATCTTCCATCATAGAATACATTTTTACAGCACAAATGATTCCCATATCAATGGATTTCATAAATATGAGTCCTACGGAAGTTCTGCGGCGAAATGCAATATTGGACACTAATTGATATTGATTACAAATAAAATCACTCCACTTGTAAGGGCTACTTTATTAAAAACATGATACCTTTTTATTATAAATATTTCAAACAACTACTTTCGGCCTTTGGCCATTTTTAAATTTAAATGCAAATTTTCAAGTTCAGGTGTTTAAGAAGTTTGAAATATTTTAAATAAAGGTACTTCATATTTTTAATAAATATTACAAATATTATTCATCTATGTGAGCCTACACAATCACAACATATTGGAAATATTTCAAGAAGAACGAAATTATGTAAGTATGAAGAACTACGGTACTGCTGACTCATGACTTTTAGAAGTTGGAATTCAATAAAATATCTTACCGTTATCATCCAGTTAGATTGCGAGTCTAGAGACGATTTCAGGTAAAGGCCTCTGTGGTGATAGTCTAGATTTCGATCTGTCATACGTTTTACGCTTCCCCTTATCACAGTCACTTTCTTTATTTTTCGATTCAAATTCCTTTCTCGTAGTTGAGCACGAAAACTTATCACAGAATATTGTCTTGGATTCTGCAAAGGATGATAAAAATTCATTCTTCAGTTCACCAAAACAGTGACAGTCGAGAGCAGCGAGAAGATTCTCTCAGTTTCATGTAATATGAAAAATCAATATCTTTAAACTACTAGTGCATAGCATAATATAAAATTTGATCTTTTCATAAATGAATTGAATGAGAAAAAATGACTGAGAATAACTTGAGATGACAATTCATCAAGAATACTGAGTACCTATTGAAATCAATAGGATTTCTTTAAATGGATGTTGAAATCAACAACTGATCTCCCCTCAGAGACCCGCTAGAAAAACTGGGAGATTTTGAGCTGTGCTTGCATCCCAAAAGCCTGGTTTTCATTAGTAGAGTTGGCTCAACTCACACTTACGCGACTCAGATCGAGAAGAGACTCGACTCTAGTCGAGAACATGTGTTTCCAAATGGTGACACTCAGACCAGTCGATTCTAGTCTCCGCGACTGTCACCATTTGATAACACATGCTCTCCACTAGAGTCGAGTCTCTTCTCGAACTGAGTCGTGTAAGTGTGAGATGAGCCTTAGTGGTAGAACTCCCTGGGCAAGTACTAACTATTTTGTGAACTCTCCCAATGAAAACGTTCATAGTAGAGTAGAGCCATGGTAGAGTACTAGATTTTAGTAGAGTGGGATAGTACACTACCACTTGCCTTCCCCCACCACCACTTCTCACTCTACCACTACTATGCTAATGAAAACAGTCTCGAGCTAGTAGAGTAGAGTCGTGCTATCAAGTTTAAGAAGTGTTATTTATTAAAAAGTATAATTTCATTAAAAAGTGTTGATATTTCAAGGTTAGTTCTGTTCACAAGACAACACACTTTACCAATTATTCCCAATTGTAGTTGAAACTCGACCAAGTAAGTAGAGTAGAGTTAGCACGGTAGAGTTAGTATGTCAGTTACTCGACCACTAACTCTACTAGTAAAAACCAGGCTAAAGAGTTGAAAGTAATCAAATATTGTTTTCAACAGTTGTATTCTTTGAAACAATTATGCAATACAAAATAAATGAATCATTAGGCCGGTTGCAGACGAAGCACTATCGCATGTGGGATGTGAGACCGACATACCACAGAACAATACGACTAACATAGAGAGTATTTCACACTACATTTGGGAAAACGCTCATTAGTGCGATTGTGGTATAGAAGCTAGGGGAAGCGAGGTGATCGAGTGCTACCACAATAGCAAGGAAAATAATCGCTACCACAGCGCGCAACGCCATGTGGAAGTATCAGTGCCACTGCTATGCCTGCCAATGCATTCCATATGCGCTGCGTTTGTGGTACCACAGAAGGAAAATAGTAGCTCCCACATCCCACATGCAATAGTGGTTCGTCTGCAACCGGCCTTAATAAGACTAAGTTCGAAATTGAAGATTATTATTAGTTGAGAATACAGTGTGTTTATAAATGAATATTTTTACAATTTCTACTTGTTATATCAGTTTTGCAGTAATAATAATATCGAGTGACCTGGCTGGCTCAGGTCTTGTGTCAGAGTTTTCAGGTCGCAACTGATTAATTTCAGGGCCTCTGACATGACTTAACGACTGCTTTTTAGGCAGCCGGGACCGACGGTTAACGTATCCATCCGAACACGGGAGCGGGCCGAGATAAATATCTTGCCCGGGCCGGGATTTGAACCCGGGCCTCTGAATCATAAAGCCAGCATCTGATCCACTCGTCTATGGCCACTCCTAGTTTTGCAGTTATAAATTATATGTGCGAGCAATATTGTGCCATATAAAGTACATTTTTGTTTAAGTAAACGCGGCCGACGACCGAGAATAAAAATATCATCAAGTCTTATGGAAATGTTTACAGTTTGGCAAGTTGATAATGTGTGAGCACACCCATGATAACCGAAGATAGGTATCCTTTCTCGCTCGTCGGCCGTGGTTGCGTAAACGGAAACATACCTCAACGACAGGGCTTCAAACTTTTCATTCTATTTGTGAATACAATAGTTAGATTAAAGCTAGCAATTGTTATTCCAAGTCATTTTCAAGCGAATGCTAGGATTCAAGTCTGATCTTATCAGCTAATCTTATAATTTGCTTAAGAATTAAACGGAATATTTTAGCTAATGCCTAGACAACTACCACTTGATTATTCAACTTAATTTTAGCCATAAGAGCAAAGAAAAGTAAGTGTTTTATCAAATATTTACAAGTAACACAGTGTCTGAACTACAACAAAGTTGTTAATTTTTAGCATTAGCTACAACTAATGACTACTGCTAGTCAATATAGTGAGGTCCACGTTATAATGGCAGTGTTTGATTGCTATCCTCGTCTATCATTCAACAAAACGGATAGCGCTATCTCTTTCTTCCTTTGCTCTGTTGCCAGATCGTCTTTTAAAAATGTAGAATTAATGATTAATTAACAAAATATTTCATCTTAATTATGACAGTTCATTACGAAATTATTGAAAAATATAATTTATTGTTTAATAAAATATATTTGATTATTTTAAACGAGAATGAGCAGTTAATATTACAGTGAGCTTGAAAATGTGACCAGTGTGGTGACGAAACCATGGTTCTGTACCAAATAAAACTGTGTAGTATTTGACAACATATGTGTGTTTTTATGTCAGTTAATATTACCTCAATAAAGCTGTATCAGCTACCATCTATAGAAAGCATTGACAAGACAGAGGATCGGCAACGTTGTTCTATCTTTCTCCACTGCCATTATAACGTGGACCTCACTATAGATTCTTGCCTTTATTCAATCGACCCATAATCATATAAATATGATTGGGATTTTTATGATTATGATTATAAATATGATTATCATGCATGGCTTTGAACTTCTCCTGACCTAACCCCTGAGAGTTCTACCTCTGGGACTTCATCAAGGAACATGTATTATGTGCTTCCGCTACCAAGGACCTGTTGTATGATAAAATACAAGCTAATGGTTTAATATTTAAATATATTCTAACAACCATCTGACTACTGGTATTTTTAAAGTTGGGTCAACGTTATAATGGCAGTGGAGAATGATAGCAGAACAACGTTGTCGATCCTCTGTCTTGTCAATGCCTTCTATAGACACTAGCTGATACAGGTTTATTGATGTAATATTAACTGTTCATTCTCGTTTAAAATAATAAATTATATTTTATTAAGCAAGAAATTATATTTTTCAATAATTTCATCATGAATTTTCATAATTAAGATGAAATATTTTGTCAATTAATTATTATTATTATTTCTACATTTTGTCGAAAGACGATCTGGCAACAGAGCAAAGCGAGAAAGAGATAGCGCTATCCGCTTTGTTGAATGATAGACAAGGACAGCAATACTATAACATACATTAAAACGTGGACCTCACTGTAGTTTGTATTTTATCATGTGATAGGCCACAGCTGTCCTTGCTGAATTTGAAAATCGGACTGAGGCAGTCGTTGCTACAATCACTGAAGAAATTCTTATCAACGTTTAGAAAGAACTTTATTATAAACTTGATGATATCACACTGTGTGCCATGTGACAAATGGTGATGGTATTCTAATTATTTATTGAAGATCTATTATTATTATTATTAATATTTATTATTGGAGTGATCCGTGGTCTAGTGGATATGGATAGAGTGCTTGCATAGCAACCTAGAGATCCCGGGCTCAAACCCCACTCAGAGCCAAAATTTTTTGAACAGGTCATTCCCGTGTTATCGGATGGGCACGTTACGTTAAACTGTCGGTCCCGGCTGAAGTATGACAGTCGTAGGGCCCATTTACGGCTCAAATAATATATTAAAAAATCAGAACTACAATATAAATTGCAAGCACCAATGTATATTGACAATATAAAGCTTTTCGCTTTGATAAAACTGTGCAGCTTTTCCTTTTGTCATATCATTTGTAACAGTAAGTTTCAATTGAATAGAAATTACAGAGTCGAAAATCCTATATTCATTTATAAATATCCTGCATAATCTAAAATTGATTGAAATATTTAATTTATTAGATATGAGTACAATCAGTCAGTTTTTTAGTTCTTATTAAGTGTAATTTCGTTTTCAATCTATATAGAGTTTTCTGAATATTTGTAATTGATTTAATTTAATTTAGAAGTATTTATTCAATCTAAAAATGATTTTTGTGTGATTTGAATTGTAAATTGAGTGTGTAATTGAAGAATGTTGAAGTGACACATAACCTAGCTACATTTGGACTAATAGAGGTCTGCAATAGATATAAATACTTGGGCGTGGAGTTTAGCTCTTCAGGTCGTTTCAATGTACACTGCTCATCTATAATAACCAAATCCAAGGGTGTCAGCGAAGTAATGCTACAGGTTTTGAGAAACGCTCGTTCAGATTCTTGGGATAGCAAGATAAAATTGTTTGAAGCAGTAGTCCTTCCGACGGCGGTGTATGGGGCGGAAGTATGGGGCTTGGCCTGTGCTGAGCAAGTAGAGAAAGTTCAACTCTGGTTTTTCACAAGACTATTGTTTCTAGGCTCACGTACACCGAGCTGGGCATTACGTTTGGAGACAGGAAGAGTAAAAATAGTTAATTTGATCATCTTCAAAATTTTAACAAGGTTGATGAAAATATTAAACATGCCAGAAGACAGGTATCCAAAGATTTGCCTTAGAAAACTTATGATTTTGTCGGGAAGTCAGTTCTATCAAAACAGAAATAGTCTCAACTGGGTGAATTTGGTAAAGTATCAATTAGATTTAGCCTCTTTCAATACTGATTGGAACCAACAAGGAAATTTGATAGCATCACTTAGTAGGATGAAATGGGATATAGTGAGTAGGCATGGTTTAGCATTGTACGAAGCAGACAAACAGCAAGCATTTAATTCAATTTCTTTCCCATTTTACAAGGTTTTAAATCCCAATTTTGTTCTGGGCGACCAGCTTAAAATGAGGATACCATTTAAATATATAAGATGTTTTACACAGATACGAACGGCTTCGAAGTTTGGTTTTTACCTTTATCAAGAGAATATCTATTGATAAAATAACTAATCCAAAGTTCAGTGCTAATACAGTTTGTTTTTAATGATTTTATTTTAAATAGCAATATCTTGAAGACAAATATAACTGACCATTATTCAATTACGCTTCATATAGGCTATAAATGCAATGTTGTTAGGAGTGTCTTATTGCCTAAGAAAATTAAAAAGATAGATTACGCTAAATTGAAAGAAAGTTTGAGCACTGAAACCTGGTCCCAAATTGTTCATAATAGTTTAGACAGTACAGATGTTTTGGTAGAACATTTCCTAAATATTATTTCCAACCATATCCAACTGGCTACTTATGAAGTATCTATATCCCATAAGAGCAGACCATTGAATCCATGGATTGTTCCTGGACTCATAAAATCGATAAATAATAAAGATAAAATGTATAAACGGCTGAAAAAAGAACCAATCAATTTAAAACTAAAGCATGACTTGAAGAATTATAAGAAAATACTAGATGAATCGTTCTATGCTCGTGTATCCTGGAACAAATATGCGATTTAAATACTCAATTCAGCACATATATGCATTGATAAAGACACAATATTATGATAAGCTAATGAGACATTGATCTATTTCGAGCTCCCGAATATTACAGATTTTCTCAAATTCAAACATAATGTTCATACAAAATAGAGTATTCTGCAATGATTCGGCAACTTAACCTGTTACTGAAGTTGAATTCAGTAAACTTTTCTTCATAATCATCTTCAATATTTCTCTATTTGAGATATCAAATCATCCTTCAAATAACATTTAACAGGGGAGTGATCCGTGGTCTAGTGGATAGAGTGCTTGCGTAGCAGCATAGAGATCCCGGGTTCGAACCCCTCTCATTACCAAAAGTTTTTTAACCAGATCACTCCCGTGTTATCGGATGGGCACGTTAACTGTCGGTCCCGGCTGAAGTATGACAGTCGTAAGGCCCATTGACGGCTTAAATTATATATTCAGGCGGTGGAACATTCCCGAAAGGGAACTCCCCACCAACAAAAGCCATACGAATTTATTTTTTTTACTAGATGAATCAATAAAAATGGCTAAGGAAATATATTACAAGAATCAAATAAACAATTGCAAAGGTAATCCTAAAAAGCTTTGGAAAAAAGTAAATGAAATCATAAACGAAAAGTCTGTAGAGAATGAAGAAATTAATATTGATCCAGAGACTTTAAACAACTATTTTGCTCATGTCGGGGAGATGCATGCTCGGTCAATTTCAAAGACAAATAGTCATTCTGAACTAAAATATTCTAAACCCAGACATAACTTTGCTAATTCGTTGTTTTAATTCCAGTTTCTCCTCTTGAAGTGGAGGATACAATAAAAACTTTGAAGAATAATGCTAGTCCTGGAATTGATGAAATAAGCAGTGTTACTTTAAAACAGATAGCTGAGTTTATATCCTTACCAATTGCTCATATTGTAAACACTATTTTCACTAAAGCTTCTTTCCCAAGCCATTTCAAAATTGCCAGAATTAAGCCAATTTTTAAAAAAGGTGATAGGAATGATCCCTCCAATTATAGGCCTATAAGTCTACTTAGTAATTTAGCTAAAATAACTGAAAAATTATTTAAAAAACGCTTTTTTGATTATATAATTGAATATGATATTCTTGAAACAAATCAATTCGGTTTTCAGACAAACAAAGGTACAGAAGATGCACTAAGTCATTTTTTGAGGATAGTAATTGACAGTATGAACAGAAATAAAAAGACAATAGCTGTTTCTTGATCTCTCGAAGGCTTTCGATACGGTTCCCCATGATAATTTATTTAAAAAACTAGAAAATCTAGGAATAAGAGGCATTGCTCTTGATTTGTTAAAAAGCTATTTGTGTGATAGGTCGCAAACTCTTTCATTAAACAATTTTAATTCATGTGAGAGTGCTGTGCGGTTACCCCCTTTTGGATTGCCTCAAGGAACAGTTTTATCCCCTCTTCTTTTTCTTTTATATGTAAATGATCTCCTTAAACTCAGTCTTGATAATGGTAAAATAGTTTCTTTTGCTGATGATACAGCCATAATTTTTCGCATGAGAGTTGGACCAATGTTTTTAAAGTTGCTGAGGATGACATGAATATAGTCAAAAAATGGTTGGACTCAAATACTCTTAGTCTTAATATTTCAAAAACCAAATTCATAAATTTTGCTGCAAATGCAGGTGGTCAACCAAATGCAGAATTTAGAATGAAGCTGCATTTGAACTGCACAGACACTCTCACCTGTGACTGCTCATCTATTGAAAAAGTTAATGAAATTAAATATCTGGGTGTAATAATAGACGAATATTTGAGGTGGAGTTCACACATAACTTTCCTTTGCAATAAACTAAAATATGCAAACTATAAATTCTACAAAATTAACAACATTTTCAACTTGGAAAGTCTTAGGATGATATACTATGCTTTTGTACAGTCTTTAATTCAATATGGTTTAGTTGTATGGGGTGGAGCCTATGACACTCACCTTCTTAATTTATTTTTGATTCAAAAGTACATAATTAAGACAATTTAAAAAAACCTAGGTTATATTCAAGTGAATCCCTCTTTGTTGAATTTAATGTAATGACAATAAGGCAACTTTATTTCAAAAGACTTCTTAAACATATTGTCAAAAACAAAGATACATTTATCAGAACTGATAAACTGTTTTATAACTTAAGACCTGACACATCTTTAAATATATTATCCACGATTCAAAGTTGAGCTTTCTAAGAAGACAGATCATGTATATGAGCACTAGATTTATAAATATTTTACCTTTTCATTTTGAATTAAAAGTCCAAGATAGAATGATTGATACTTGGATTAAGGAGAGGTTCTTTTTTTCACTGGGAGCGGAATGGTGGTAGTGCCAATTTGATTTGTCTTTTTTTCTCATTTAATTTTGTTTTTCATTAGTTTTTAAGATATCTATGTATTTACTCGTTTATTCTTTTTAGTTGATCTACTTTTTCAAGTTTTTGATTTTCTTTTTATTTATTTATTTATTTAATACTCCCACCAGCGGGCAAGATGTTTTTTCTTTTGCTGGTGGCGCCTAAAAAATTCTACTTTTATCTTAGGTTTTCATGATTAGTCAAGTTCTATTCTATGTTATTTCTTACTTTAAGATATTATGTTTTTGTTAGACTTGTCTATTTAAATTTTTGTAATGTATGAATTTTTTGGCAAATAAATTTCAAATTTCAAATTAGACGTTCCCTCATTAGCTTCAGCTCAGGTGTGAACCAATTTTTTTGACTAGATTTGGGCCTAAGTTTATAGTCAATTAGAGGACAATGAACATTCAGGTAAAAAGTCAAAACATTTATAAACGTAGATATCACAGACATTGAAAATATTCGACCAGTCGTAATTAGATAGACACCTATTATAATTATTTAGTCTAACAGCCGAGATAAGTTGCTTTTTGCGGAATTCTATTTCCTTGTCATTCTTTGTACTATTGGTAACTTCTATTGAAAAACTAACAATGTTCATACAATTCATATTCAGTAAACTCAGGTTTAATACATGTAAACGTCTAGGCTTGCTCTTCCCCTTGTAGGAAAGGAGTGTACATTATATAAATTGAAGGATCTCATTACATCCATGAATTGGAGGACCTCCGGTCTATGATCATCAAGTATGTTTATATTGAAATCTCCAGTGATTGCAATAGAAGAGTAGGGTTTTTCAGTGATAAAGTTTAAAACTTCTTCCAATCTAGTTAAGAAGTCCTGAAGATCAGAGTCAGGTGTCCTGTATAGACACATTATAATACAGTTGTTTTGGACAATTTTTATGGTTGTCATTTCAAATACCCTATCCTTACAAAATTTACTAACATTCAGTGTACTATACTTGATAGAAGGACTGACTAATATAGATGAGCCTCCGAGTATGAGTGGAGGTGTCCTGCAGTAAGAGGCTGCTAGGACGAAGCTACCTGGGACATATAGTGATATCTCATCATAATTTAACCAGTGTTCGTTAATACATAGAATATTGGTGCCCTTCTCCAACAAAATTTGTTCTATCTGGTTCAGCTTGTATTTTAGTGAGCAGATATTTATGAAAAAAAAATGTTTAATTCACTCCTGTTTATTGTTGAATCCGTATGTTGTACTTCTACACTGGTTAGGTATTGACTGCTGTCGACGCTGCTATGCAGTTTAAATTATTGGAAGAGTCCATTGCAGTTTGCGGTTCGAAGGTAAACTTAAAAGATATAGATTTGGAAACAATTTCATGATCACAAGCTATCTTATCGACTAAACCCATGATTTTATCACACACATATTTCTTTCCTAGCCTGTTTAGATGTAGTCCATTTGATGTGTGAAAACGTCTACCTATGTTACTAATATTTACAAAAGTTACATTACTAAAATGACAGACACGGATACAGAAAATACAAAAAAACGGACAAATATTACATTTAATGGTAATAATTATCATAGACACAGAATACAAATTTGTATAATTGTATGTGAATGTAGCATACAATTAAGTCTAAATGTAAAAACAGGAAATGAATTTTAAGATATAACTAATCTCTTGCTATAAAGTACAATGTCACAAAATGAAGTTCAGTCACATTAGAATATAATATTTAATAATATTGATAACTTTCAAACAGAAAAATTATTTTGTAAAAGCAGAGCCTCACGACTTGGGATCTTCGAAAGTCAAAATTTGGTCCCTATACTTGAAGTTTGTACACAGATCAATGTGAGGACTTGATCCTGCCAAGCATGTTACCTGAAAAATATTGAAAAATGAGGAATCAGTTATTTAAATTCAGTTCTTGGATATTAAGAATTAACTTGAATATAAGTATTTATGAGTCATAAGATTTGCATCTATTTGAACTTAACGCCAATTGTATCGGTCACAGAGGTGTATTCTAACAATATCAACTAATATAATTAAATATGGTATTAGGTATTGATTCTGCAAAGATAATTTTTATTATCATAATCACACTTATCATTAATAAACAGCGAGTCATTTTTCCAAGAAGGAAGTCAGAATGCATTAATTAACATAAGCTTAAAAAGCTTACTCCACCATGTGCGGGACTGTCTATCCCTCTGTTGAGAGCCAAGCCATGTGGGAACCGTTTGACATTGTCGTGCGTCCCCGACTTGGCCACAAGTGCATGTCAACTGAACAGCCTAGTGTTTTCCAAGAGTACGTCTAGAAACGATGGACAGAACTTGTAAAAAGTGATTGACTTGAAAAACTTAAACGTGATTCGATTAAATATTCTGAATAAACATAAGCATTTTTCGTGCTTTCTCAGCAATAAACGACTATTTAGATTAGTTTCTGCTTGTTACAGACAAGCGACCAGGGTGTATGTACCGTGTTAAACAGACAGTCATATAACAGCACATTAAAAACGAGTGGTTGAAAAAATTGTAACTTATGGTTAGTAGCAGAAAAAAAACGGGTTCTATCACTGGCGATCCTAAATAATTCCTGACATTGAACATTTAAAACCAATACTCACATGGAATGGTTTTTCCTCAAAGATAGCAGAGTAGACTATAAGTGAGGACGTCTCCAATTGAGTGAAAATTTCACCTGAAAATTCAGAATGTATAAAAATTCACAATGCACTAAATCAAATTTAACCACACAAGAGCAACTTTTCACAGTTATTTCTAGTATTTAGTTTAGAATTGAATCACAATAATACCACACAAAACAGTATTTTATTATTCATAAATAGAATATTTTCATCATTAACAATTACATGTATAGACAATGTCAACATGCTCTCACACCAAGAGGTAATTTATTGAAAACTTATCCAAGTCACTGGGGAACTTGTTTTGGATTTTTCCAGCCACACCTTTGGGACAAGAAAGTTGTGGTTTTGTTTAGTTACATAGCTGAATGTTGTTGGCCACTGTATTTATTTATTTATTTATTACTCATCATTACATAACATCATGTCCGGGAATATTCCCGTTTGATACGTAAATTGTCAGATATAATAATATATAGGTACATAAGAATATACAATAACATATATGATAGAATCATAAAATAAAATCAATAACATTTCAAGTCACAGTTATAAAACTATTCATAATAATAGAATAAGTTTCACCTCAAAATCTATCAACAATAAACTCTGCCACTGAGTAGTAGACTCTCTCAGTTAACATTGACTTGATAGTTTTTTTGAACAGCGGCAATGAATCAATTTTACGGATGGCCTCGGGTAACTTATTATACAATTTTATTCCTGAATAAGAAGGGTTTCTTTCGTAAGAGGCATGTCTGTGAATAGGGTATAATATCAAGCTCTGATTACGCGTAGAATAGTTATGTCTGTCTGTGCAAAAATTAAATTTATGGATATTACTCTTTATGAATATTAACAAATGAAATATGTAGATGGAAGGCAGAGTGAGGATCTTCGATTCCCGAAAAATAGATTTGCATGTATCTCTAGCTCTTAAACCAAAAACCACCCTAATGATCTTTTTTTGAATTAAAAATATTTTATAGCTGTCAGTCGAGTTTCCCCAGAAAATATTTCCATAGCATAGGTGGGAATAGACATAGGCATAGTATATGGTGATGAGTGTATTTCTATCAACTGAATAAGATAGCTTGAGAATAACAATATGCACGGTTCAACTTCGTCGAGAGATTTTTTATATGTTCTTTCCAATTTAGTCCCTCATCTATTGTAACTCCTAGGAATTTTAAAGATTTAGCTGTTTTTAGTCCATTATCATAAAGAGGGAGAAAACTTCTCAAGTTGGTTCTTCTGTAACTAAATTCAATCTGATAAGTTTTACTGTTTTACTGTAGTTGAGAGAGAGGCCATTTGCTTTGAGCCAATCAGTTTGAGGGAGAGAACTTCTCAAGTTGGTTCTTCTGTAACTAAATTCAATCTGATAAGTTTTACTGTTTTACTGTAGTTGAGAGAGAGGCCATTTGCTTTGAGCCAATCAGTTATGTTTTCCAGGTCTTTTTTTATGTTACCAGCTAGAGTTTTGTGATTTTTGTCTGATATTAATGCGGTCGTGTCATCAGCAAACATTATAAGTCTTGATTGGGAAACTGACTAAGGGAAATCGTTTACATAGATGATGAATAATAGAGGCCCAAGTATTGATCTTTGAGGCACTCCATTCATTATTTTTGAAAAGGAAGAAGACCTAAGTGATTCTTTATCTTTCACACATTGTTGTCTATTATTCAAGTAAGAGCTGAACCAATTGAAGGCTGTCCCAACTACACCATAACAGCGAAGCTTTTCCAACAAAATAGTATGATTCACACATTCGAATGCCTTTGATAAATCGCAGAAGATGCCGGCAACAAACTGCGATCCATCAACAGCCAATGAGAGACTTGATATGAATTCATAAATGGCCCCAGTTGTAATCCTGCCCTTACGAAAACCGTACTGATCCGTATGAAGTAAGTTGTTCATGTCACAAAATTTTATTAATCTGGGAGCAGCTGCCATTTCATAAATTTTAGAAAATGCTGATAAAATAGCAATTGGTCTGTAATTACTGAATTCGCTTTCATCGCCCGTTTTAAATATTGGTATCACGGTTGAATATTTTAGAAAGTCCGGAAACACTCCACTTCTAGATGAAGAATTAATCAGAGACACCATTGGCTTTGCTAATGATAACACACAAATTCTGAGCAGGAATGGAGGAAATTCATCCCAGCCAGGTGTTTTAGATAAATTTATTTTTTTAACTAATTCAATTATCTCTTTTTTTGTAACTGGTTCTAAAGATATGAGCAAATTATTTGATTTTGGATATTTTCTACAGTAGTTTAGAGCTTTGTGTATGTCCGGAATAAGATTTAGTGTGCTACAAACGTTGATAAAATGTTCATTGAAAGAATTCAAAATATCATCTAGGCTATATTTTTATTGGGAAATACCTTTGTTAGCTCTCTATCATCTTGTTTGATATTTGTTTCCTCCCGAACAATCTTCCAGGCCATTTTAGTTTTGTTAGATGCATTCTTTATTCTGTTGCTATTATATTTTATTTTTGCAGCTCTGATACAGGGACTCTCTTATAATTTTTGAAGTATTGCAAAAATTCAAAATTGTTATTATTTTTAGTCTGGTTGTGCAATTCTCTGGCCCTCGCACGTGATATACGAATCCCTGGTGTGACCCATCCTTTAATTTCTTGTGCGCTACTTTTTTCTGTTGTACATCTTTTAGGAAAAGATTCCTCAAAGTGTGATAGTACTATTCGAATGAACACCTTGTATAGAGTATTAGAATTAGACGGACGTTAAATTGAGCATATTATATAGGTCTGTCCAGTTTTCTTGGTCCAAGAAAAGCTTGAATTTGGAGATGTTCTGTTTAGAAAATATTCTTATAAGTTTTGTAATTTTTTTTGAATTTTTGGAGTTTAATTGAAATGATTTAAAAGACGTCAATGTATTATAAGGAAACTGAACTAACTGT
Source organism: Nilaparvata lugens (assembly GCF_014356525.2). Taxonomy (NCBI): domain Eukaryota; kingdom Metazoa; phylum Arthropoda; class Insecta; order Hemiptera; family Delphacidae; genus Nilaparvata; species Nilaparvata lugens. Next base: position 97,466,996 of record NC_052518.1, read on the forward strand.
GCTGTGTGATCGGACAAACAAGTTTCAATTATTGAATTTTTACACATTAGTTTGTTTATTGCTGAGTCTGATGCTATATTATCTATGCATGTCAGAGAGTCCTTTGCAATCCTAGTTGCCTGTGTAAAATGTAGGGTTAAATTATAAGAGCTTAGCACTTCACTTAGACTTGAACAGGGAAGTGAGTTTTTCAGTGTATCTATATTAAAATCTCCACTTATTATTAGTTTGTGTCTTGAAAATTTTCTGGAGCATAACTCTAACAGCCCACTAAGACGATCAAAAAATTTATTTAATGAGAGTTTGGAATTTATGGGTGGTCTATAAATATTTATGACAACAATGTTCAAAATCCCTGTTATTCTAATACCGCAGCATTCAAAATATTGCTCTAGATTGAACTTTGTACAATCTTTGATTGGTTCACAATCTATATCCTGCCTAACTAGTATACAAGAGCCTCCTCTAATTTTCTCAGATCTACAGAAATTTGAAATAAGTTAAAAGTTGTGGAATTTATTTAATAGAAATAAGTCACCATCTCTCACCCAGTGCTCAGACAGACAGATAATATGAGGCCTAACATTTAAATTTTCAAAGAATAAATTAATTTCATCTAGTTTGTTAATTTTTGTTATTCCCTGTACATTCCAGTGTAATATATTCAGTTGATTATTTTGTATATTTTTCGTCCATTCCTAAAAAATTTACATCAACATAATCAGATGATATACTTTCAATGTCACTATCATTGACTCCTACAACATTAAAGTTCACAGGGCTAGTTTCAGGTGAGTGCACTTCTGGGATTGTTTTTCGTGTTGGATGACTGTTCACTATCATAGAGTTGTGGACCGAATCCGGAGTCTGGGCTGGGACTGCATCTAGGCCTACTCGTAGTCTCTCACCAGTCATCTTAGAGTTGATCCTGTCGCCATCAATTTTAGTCCGCTTTGTGACCTGCGTCAGTAGATGATTTGCCAACACCGCCTTTCCTCGTCTGTTTAGATGAAGACCATGTTTGGCGAAATGCCATCTCTTGAGAAAGCAGTTTATATCTTTGAAGCTAAGACCGAGTTCACCTTTGTAATCATTCGAAAGTCTTTGATAAGATGGAGTTAGCATGAAAGATACTTTTGTTGAGTTCAGGTTCATCGTATCTGTGAGGAATACTGCAAACATGAATGTTAGTTTTTAGCTTGAATCTCAAAAGTGTTTCTAATCCCTGAAGTACTGTCAATTGATAAGGTTCATTACGATGACAATCATTGGTTCCCCCCATCAGTATAACAGTGTCCTTCTCTGTGAAATCACTAATAAAATTAAAACCGTCTTGAACTATGTGTTTGAGTTTTGCTCCTGGTTTCGAATATACAAAAATGTCAAATTCATCTCCTAGATTTGTCAGGTATCTACTTAGCTCTTTCCCTTGACTATCAGATAAAACTGTCAATCTTTTCTTCTTCCTTTCTGTAAATAGTTTTTTAGCCTCATTTTTGCTTTCCTTGATATCTAATTGTTTTCTTTTTTGTTTCGGTTCACTGGCGTTGTGTCTGCACACAGGTGGCCCTCCGTTCCCATCATGCATTCATTTACATACGACCCACATGCAGAAACTGACGAATCCTCCGTAGAAAGCAGGGCAAATCTATTTTTCACTGGAATAGCATTCGACTCTCTATGAAGGGTTTTAGATTTGTTCGTAATTCTAGGCCTAATAAAATCGTTTTGAGGATGGTTTATACTAAGATTATTGAAATCATTTCGTCGTCCCATTAAATTATTTTGATTATTCATTTCGTCAATTATCGCAGTTTTGTTTAATAGATCCTCTTTCAAAATTTTTATTTCCGTCTCAAGAACCTCAATACTAATTTTCAACATTTTATTCTCTTTCTCAGCCCACTCCTCATACACTAAAGAGTCCTCAAAATTTTCCTTTCTTTTATTCTTCTCTTCTTTCAGAAGCCTACCCATCGATTCATTTTCATCTGATATATCTGTGAGCGTTTTTCTTAGGTCACTATTGTCTGAAATTACATTGTCCAACTTATTTAGCACTTCAATAATATGCGGTATTACGTCAGCGACAACATTTTCCGTTGATATATCTGCAATACTCGCAAGTGAACTTCTGATATTTATAGCGAAATCAATCACCAAGTCGTTGCACAGTTCGTTTTTTAAATCACTGAGTTCCAACCTCTGTTCGTCACTATTTACTTTTTCGCGTCTAATTTGGGTCACTAAGCGTTCATTCATTTTGAAATTCAAAAATTGCGCTTAGATCGTTGCTAGGATACCGGTGTAAACAAACGATAATGTCAACAGGTGATAGTCAAACGCTCTAGCGCCGGTAGGAGGCTAAACTTTAATTTTTATCTTATCGCACCAAGTTTATTGTTAAATCTTCGTTGACTGCTTGCCGGCAATATGATCACAACACGCTCAGAGGTAGACGTTGTTCATCAAACATGCACAAGATTGTAACAAAATTCACGTCACTTTACCGTTAATGCAATGTTCATCTGGCACAAAGAGTGAGGTTAAAATCTAGACAAGTTAACAAATCGTTCACGAAAAGAAAATCATACGGCCAGCGAAACTGTTTCAGTTTTCCCTGGGAAAACCCTATTTCATATTTTTCGTAAAACAGCACTTAATAACTTCGAACGTAAGTAAAATTAGTTTAATTGAAAATATTAGAGAACAGATCAAACTACGTATTATTACAGGCAGATCAGGCCTGCCAATCCCATATATATGAAAGGAAGTTCTCCCTCCCGCACAACATACATTGATGTATGAAGTTATAGCTTTCTAATTTAAGACAATAAGTTATCCGCCTTTAAACAAAAAGCAGCATGCCGTGAGATCTAGCCAGCACGTGCCACAATCCTCAAATATTTTTTTTCTAAATTCCATCTATGTACAAGACTCTCTCTATATTTTCACATGTCATGCACAGAAATCAGTAATAATTAAGGCGGATCAAGTCACTCTGCTTGCCTCCATTTTCAATATTGGATCTTTATTTTTCCTCCTCCTTCACACCACACTGGACAGTTTGTTTAGTGGAAGAGGCTCTTTATCATCTGTATTCATTTATTCGATAGTAACATTATTCACTTTGTGAAAAAAAGCTTAACTCTATCAAACGCAGCTTTTGAATCAATTAAGAATCATGTTTTTTTACTATTGCTATCTATTCATGAGACTAATGAGCAAATTTTATCGAACCTAACCTACTAAATAAAAATATTATACAGTGAAACTCTCACTAGAATCTCTTACTGCTAATGATAATATTATGTACTTAAATTATATAATAGTGATATAAAGCATGATTTTATTGTTTCACTCAATCACTGCTCTGCTTTTTCACTTGAAACCACTTGCACTACACTAATTCAAATGGGAGAAGCAATAAGATGAATTTTTCTCCACACTCAACTAGTAATATATTATACTGTGAAGTGTTATCGACTGTTTCAAACCCTTTTTTAAGCTCTGCCAAACTCTCATCCATTTCTCCTTTCTATACATTTTTTTATTCTTTTATACAACCACTTTAACAGAAGAATTAACAAAACTTATAGCTTTCTAATTAAAGACAATAATTACGTTATCCCCTTTCTTATGAAGCAGGAAATTAATCGATCTGGTGAAGACTACGGGAGTGGTTTCACTATTCAAAATACAGAGTGTCCCAGAAGTAAAGTGTCAAACTTCGGAAATAGGTTCTAAGGGTCAAAGCAAAGAGAAAATGTGGAATATTTTTTTCCTAAATCGCTTCGTTTACGAGATATTCGCCATTTTGTATTTTTAACAAAATCATTCTTATCTTCAAAGTTTTCAAACCGATCGCTATAGAAATCGGTAGGTATGTTCAAATAAGAGAGATGAACTGTAAAAAAAATATTCAACCTTGTCCAATTCAAAAATTCAAAATGGCGGCAATTTTAAACTTTCAATCCAAAATTGCGGGAGATCGGTGATAGAGAAATTTACGAAGAACAATTTTTTTCTGGAAATTTTATTTACCATCAGTCAAGACCAAAAAATGAGAATCGGACAAAGCACAAAAGAGATACTATGAAATGTGTGTTACAAGGCAGCAAAACATCAATTCATTGTAAATAGCAAGGAAGCCCACCAGTCTGTATAACATCAAATTATGATTTTTTCGTTTTCCAACAGTTCATCTCTTTCTTATTTCTATCCAGAAAAAATCATAATTTGATGTTAATACAGACTGGTAGGCTTCCTTAATATTTACAATGAATTGATGTTTTGCTGCCTTGCAACACACATTTCATAATATCTCTTTTATGCTTTTTCCGATTCTCATTTTTTGGTCTTGACTGATTGTAAATAAAATTTTCTGAAAAAAATTGTTCTTCGTAAATTTCTCTATCTATCACCGTTCTCCCGCAATTTTGGATTGAAAGTTTAAAATGGCCGCCATTTTGAATTTTCGAATTGGACAAAGTTGAATATTTTTCTTACTGTTCATCTCTCTTATTTGAGCATACTTACCGATTTCTATAGCGATCGGTTGGGAAAATTTGAAGATAAAAATGATTTTGTTAAAAATACAAAATGGCAAATATCTCGTAAACGGAGCGTTTTTGGAAAAAAATCCACATTTTCTCTTTGTTTTGACCCATAGAACCTATTCCCGAAGTTTGGCACTTTACTTTTGGGACATCCTGTATTATTCAACTAGTAGTTGTATGAACCAATGTACCTAGAGTACAAGGTAGTGGCCACGAAAAGATGCGCAGTAACATATCCGAACCAGCTGGTTGGTGTGACGTCATTGGTGCTCTATCTATTCTTCACATCTTTTCAATGTTAAATTGAACAACTTTGTAAGTCTTTTTCTCAAAAAGTAAATAACGTTCTACTACCATCGACATTTCCTACGATTCATACAATATTTACCTTCAATTTTTATAGAAATTCAATACTTTTGGAAGGCTGGATCTTTTAGAATGATCGATTTTGTAAGAGCCTGCATATCGAATACCTGTTGCTCTCTTATTGAAAATTAACATGCTTTCCCTGGCTCTTTTGTAATTCAATTACTCAATGCTAATGAATTTGATAAATCGATCTTTGAATAAGGGATTATAAACGTGAAAACATCAATTAAAGTATAATACTATTTCTCTCAAAATCCTTGATATCTTGTCTGCGTAGTCTACTGTATATTACATAGAATCAGTAGAACATCTTGCCGGTTCAACATCTTTAATCCTTTAGGAGTGCACTCTTAATTCAGTAAGAAGATAATATACACAAATCCACATACTTCAACGAGGTGATAGATGTGTGTTACGGTCATATACAATATTTATGCGTTGTTGGTTGGGCTTGAAAATTAAACTCGTATTGCTTGAAAATAGAATCGTATTTTAATATAACTTTAAAGTGAAAAAACACTCCCATTCTTTGGTGTGGCGACGACCGTTTCGTGCTGGTATTGCACAATCTCAAGCCAAACATGAACTCTGAGATTATATTTTCAATAGGCTTGAAAATGTGCAATACCAGCACGAAACGGTCGTCGCCACACCAAAGAATGTGAGTGTTTTTTCACTTTAAAGTTATATTAAAATACGATAGTAACAATATTTATCTCTATTTTTCTCGAGTAACTTTGTAAGTCTTTTTCTAAAAAAGTACATAACTTTCAAGTCCCATCGACATCTCCTACGATTTATACCAGATTTATCTTCATTTTTTTTTAGAAATTCATCACTTTTGAACTCCTAGATCTTCCAGAATGCTCGATAATGTAAGGGCATACCGGTTTGGAGATGGAGAACTCTCATTTGATACTACGAGAAGGGATACTCGTTGTAGGAATGAATAGATTTAATTTAGCAACATTTGAAAAGATGAATGGCTTCAAAGGTTTTCCACTGTAGATTTTTATTCAAAGTTTTAATATCCCAACAATTAAAAAGTTGATAAAAAGATACTGAATGTATTTCTCTGAATGTATAATATAGGCATATATTTCATTGTCACTGTCATTGTCAATCACTGTTCCATCATCATAATAATTAGGCTTGGCTTGAATACTTTAATAGTTATCTTGAGCTTTCTCGTTATTTATTACGTTGTACACATTTCCACATTTGAGCTGATCCTTTGTCTAATGTAATATTCTTCTGCAAACTCAACCAATATCTATCCTTCCAAAACTGATTCTAATACCAATCTGAATGCAGAAGACATAAAGGAAAAGCTAAGATTAATTTGATAAAAGTGAAATCAAGAGCGGTTGCAGAGAATAAAGGTTGTTAGTGCAGGGCATTCCATCAGTGATTTGGAAGGAGAATGTGGATGATCAATGGATGAAGATGGTAAGCGCACCACTTTCCTTCCTTATCCTTCAAATATGTTGTTTAGACTGCACTTCATAACACATGAAATTAATCTCAGCTATTATTGTTCACATTAAAGAATTTTGGGAACTATGTAGCTTGTAGAGTGACACTCATATGTATCTCATTTACCCAAAACATGTTATTCACCACCTTTATCCACTAATTCACTTAACATCAATAATTTTTATAAATTGTTAACAGAAAAAGACTAACCATTTCTATGTAAGATTCATATAAAAAAAGATTGAAAAAACATATTTTGGAAATTTATCATTCTTTCTAAAGCCTGCATTGTCTCCACGTCATTGATAAGAAGATATTTAATGATTTTGTTTGTTATAAACAATCGATTGGATTGATCAACAATTAAATGTCAATTGAATTTTCGATAAAGAACTTTGGATTCAAAATTATTTCTACTCAGTGACCAAGGCACAATCTAGAAACATAATTTTTATCACATATACATCACTCACACGCTATGTGATAGAAAGCCCCAATATGGAACAAATGAGAGTTTGGGGTGATAGTATAACACTCACATCATAAATGCATTATAAACTGAATAAATTGCAATTTGAAAAAAATATCTTTAAATATGCCCAAGAGATAGTTTCCTATCTCTCCGGTTATAGGAAAATAATGTGGAGATTGAAAAGAATTGGAATTTACCACACATTTTCCTGTTTTAAGTGTATGAGAGTTCAATTTGTAGAATAGAAATGCCCTCTGAGTTGGTTGAAGAGGTTGTCATCCTTTCGTAGTCTTTCAAACAGGCATTCAACCAATCACTTGTCCCATTGAGTTGAGTTTATTAGAAAGAATATATTGTAGGATACTCATAGTATGAATTCATATTCATACGTATACTTTTCAATTTATGATTCATTTTTATCAAATACATTATTATTGGATCATGAAGAGTTAGTTTTCCCTTTCACAAATAAAGAATGAGAGTTTTACAATAAGAGAACAAGTATCAATTGAGAATTCCTCTTACAAATGATAAATGAGAAATATGTGTTTCACAATACGAGAGCAAGACATATTCAATACAATTCTCAATTATTGAGAATTCCCCACGCGGTATGCATGCTTTAATAATATATATTCGCCCTTATATTTTGTTTTAGTTTCCAATTAGAGAGATTCAACCAGAAAACTATTTCCTGATCAAGTATGTGAAAGCCATAATTTACCTGAAAAAAGAGATCCTCCCAAGGGATTAGGCAAGATATTCCATTGATATAGTTTACAGTACACAGACAAGATAAGGGATTGTGAGAGAAATAATATTATAGTGCAATCAATGTTTTCATTTTTTTAATCCCTTCGACAAAGGTCGATTTATCAAATTCATTAGCATTGAGTAATTGAATTACAAGAGAGCCAGGGAAAGCATGTTAATTTTCAATAAGAGAGCAACAGGTATTCGATGTGCATGCTCTTACAAAATCGATCATTCTGAAAGATCCAGCCTTCCAAAAGTATTGTATTTCTAGAAAAATTTAAGATAAATATTGTATGAATCGTAGGAGATGTCGATGGGAGTAGAAAGTTATTTACTTTTTGAGAAAAAGACTTACAAAGTTGTTTAATTTAACATTGAAAAGATAGGAAGAATAGATATTTAGAGCACCAATGACGTCACACCGATCATCTGACACTGATCATTAAAAGATCGAGATGCGCGTGGCCAGTACCTTCTATTCTGGGTACCTTGGTATAAACAGAGGACATTGTGCAGTTACCCAGAGTATCCAGTTATCCGCGCAGTTAACCACAGCCTCATCTAATCAAATGTCATGCTCTAGGACGAATGGCAATGTTGTGGAATAATGCTGTCAACTGGTCAGCCCGAGTTGGAAACAATGAAAAATTGAAAGAAATAGTTAGTTCAAATTGAAAAAGTTGCATTGAGTTAATTAGATGCATCATTGCATCCATGTCCTTTATCCATGACACTACTAACACACCAAAGTAGGTGGACTATACGCTATATTTGCTTATAGTAGTGAGACTAATTGAAACTTTCAACAGCAATTGGAAGCAACGGTGTAAGGAGGACAATTTGAAGAGAATCTCACTATAGAAGCATTCTATCTCTATGATACAGAATACTTTTTCAAAAATAAAAAAACTAAATTTGGGAAAGAAAGATGATAAGAGAGAAGAAAGAGAGATGATAGAAGTAGGGCGAAGTTCCCCCGGCCAAGATGCGGTCATCACACAGCCTGACCACGTGAATGCCGCTATCCTCCACGTTGGCAAACCGGTTCATCAGGTTCATTGAGCGCAGGTGCCACAGCGACAGGTAGGGACCTCCGCCGCACACCTACAAAATCAACAAAATTATTTAAAATTCAATTCTCCATTCCCAAAATAGAAACACTTTTAACCAAACAAAATATAATAAAAAAGAAAATATTTCCCCGCATTGACTATAGGGTGGGCCATCCACTGGAACCGATTTGATCCGAACTAGCATCTGCCGAAAACTACCGAACTCGTCCGAACGATCCCCCCAAAAAGAAAGGAATAGATGCTCGTCCATTGCAACAGATTCATACGGCTGTCTCCGGCCGATAAATTTTTTGATCCGAATTAAATGGGATTTTCCGGCTCTATCCGGCCGAACTAACTAGTCGAGACAACAACTAGTGTTATAAAGACTATTCGCTTGCGACAAGAATACGGCGTAATAGACTATTTACACTCAAAAAAGAAATATTGAAGATGAGTGGCGTGCGGAGTTCTGTTGTGAAGGGGGAACAGCTGATTGTTGAGGGACATATCTTCACGTGGGAGGCGGAGGATGGTCTGCGGTGTGGAAACGAGGATGGGCTGGAGAGATTGAATCGGATTCTGAAGATGGACTTTACTGAAATAATTAATAATGTTTCGAAGAAGGATGAACAATCTAATGAACGCTCAAATAAACAGTCTAATGAATAGGATAAGGTCGTCTGCCAGGTAAAAGGAATAAATGAATTAAGTGTGTTGGCTTATAATGTAGCGGGTCTTAGAGGGAAGGTGAGTTCAAATTATTTTCTTGATTTCCTAAAGAATTATGATATTTTTATTCTATGCGAAACGTTTGTCGAGGAGAAAGATTTTAATCGTTTAGAGGGCTATTTTCCAGGATATAATATATTTTGGGTGCCAGCAACTAGAACGTCAGGATTTGGTAGGGCAAAGGGAGGAATAATGATGGCTTATAGGTCTGTCTATAATAGGAGGGAAGCTTGTAAATTCACTTACTTAGAAGAGTGGCCAGTAATAACTCTTAAATGTGATAGATATGGAGAAATTCATATTATGTCAGTTTATCTAACGCCAGGAGAAAGCTGGAGTGCTGACTTTAACAAACTGAATGGATTCTTAGAAGGCAGAGAGATGGGTGAGAATTTAATATTGTTAGGAGATTTTAATGGACGCATAGGGAAATGTCAAATAATACCGGATGAAATTATGCAGAGAGATTGGGTGATAAATGTTGAACGAAATTCTAAAGATGAAAATTTGAATAGGAATGGGCGTAGAATACTCAATATGTGTGAGGAATTTAATATGTGTGTGTTAAACGGGAGGACAGCAACAGATGATAAGGGAGAATTTACCTATGTTACAAGTGTTGGATGCTCAGTTATCGATTTATGTTGTGTGACGATGAGTACACTAGCAGCTGTAAATAGTTTTGAAGTCCTGACTGAAAGTTTTTCTGACCATATGCCAATAGTAGTTCGATTGAAAGGAGACATTTCGAATTCAATAGGTGATAATTTAACGCTATTGCCCAAGCTGATTTGGTCAAAAGTAGATGCAACAGAGTACCGTAATAAGTTATCGCGGAGCAGCTGTGATGTTATCTTGTCACCCGATAGTAGTCAAGCCGCAGAAAAGATTATCAATATCGTTTATGAAGCAGCGGGTAACAATGCAAGAATTTCTAAGAGAGAAAATAAACATGCGAAACAGATATGGTTTGATTGGGAATGTGATAAAGCGAGAAAAAGAAGTTTTGCCTGTCTTAGACTTTTTAGGAGGGTGAATAGTCAGCAAGCTAGACAAATCTATGCAGAGGAAAACAAAAAGTACATTCAGTTGTGTAAAACTAAAAAAGCCGTGTATTATGATAATATTAGAAAATGCTTAGAAAATGTGCGCGACTCGAAACAGTTTTGGGACTCGGTGAAAAAGTTTAAAAGAACATCCTTCAAGTGTACAGGCCAGATAGATATTGGAAGCTGGGTCAAACATTTTAAAAACTTACTTTCCGTTGAAGTTGAGGCAGATAAAATAGCATATGCCATACCGTTCATAGAGGACGAAAAACTAGATGCAAAAATAACGAAAGAAGAACTGAATTTGGTATTGAAAAAGGCAAAATGTAATAAAGCTCCAGGCACTGACGGCATACCGGCAGAATTTTTCAAATCAGCTCCAGATCAATTCTTAAATTTGCTGCTCAATTTTTATAATTATATTTATGATACAGGATTGGTGCCTGACAATTTTTCGGAAGCGGTTATCTTCCCAATTCATAAAAAAGGTGATTTGAATGAAGTTGCTAATTACAGAGGCATACAATTCATCAATGCATTTGCAAAAATTTTCGCAGGAATTTTTCTGAATAGATTAAACGAATGGGTAGAAAAAAATGAAGTAATAAATGAGGAACAGGCGGGATTTAGAAAAGGATACAGTACAGTGGATAATATATTCAGTTTATACAGCATCATCAATTTGAAACTGAGGAGAAGGAAAGATAGAGTTTATTGCTTGTATGTTGACGTCAAGGCCGCTTTCGATAAAGTAGATCGTAATGCTTTAATTTATAAGTTGTTTCAGATTGGGTTGTCTAGCAAATTTTTGAGAATTGTCCAGAAATTATATGAGAATACACGGGCGTTTGTTTGGTGTAGAAATAGTCAAAATAAGAAGGATGGGCTGAGTAATGCATTCTATACAGAGAACGGATTAAAACAAGGCTGCTTGTTGTCCCCGATTTTATTCACCCTGTTTATTAATGATATTTTTGATAATATGGAAGAAGGGATATGGGTGGACGAGTTGAATATTAAAGGACTTATGTATGCCGATGATTTGATTCTGATTGCATCCACGCCGAAAGCATTACAAAAAATGATAATATGTTTGAAACATTACTGTGAGACGTGGGGACTTACAATCAATACCGACAAAACTAAGATAATGGTGATGAGAAGGGGAGGGAGACTGGCCCATCATGAGAGGTGGTACTGGGGAGAAGAGCGGATCGGAGTTGTAAACAAGTACAAATATCTAGGCGTAACATTCACTCCTCAGTTGGCGTTCAGTGAGCATGTCAGAGAGAGAGTGTCAGTGGCAAAGTTTGCATTGAATAATGTGTGGAATAGTTTTGTGGCCCAAAATGAAATAAACATCGAGAGTAAGTGGGTAATGTTTGATGCGGTGGTAAGAGCTCTTGTGAGCTATGGTGGTCAGGTGTGGGGATATAAGCAATTTGAAGAAATAGAACGGTTACACAGAGCCTTTATCAAGAAATTATTTTCGTTACCGCAATCAACACCCAATTATATCATCTATTTGGAAGTCAATAAGTATAATTTACACCATTATTTGTTTGAGATGCATTACAGCTATATTATAAGAACCCTTTCTTTGCGACCAAACAGGCTGCCACGAAAACTTGCTCAGAAAATGTTTGAACAGAAAGTAGAATGGTATAAAGTGTGGAAAGAGCAGGCTGAAAAATATAACATTGAATTGCCAAGATGGGAGGAAGGAATGCGGGATGTACTAAGGCAAAGTTTGAATAATATTAACGAATGTATAAAAAACGAATGTAGAGAGAAATGGAGAGAAAGAGCAAGGCAATCTGTAAATTATACTGTCTATTCAAGTTTGAACCCAATCACCGAACACAATAATTATATAGGAGCCAATCTCACCCGCAATGAGAAGTCAATCATATTCAGATCAAGGGGAGGTCTATGGTACTTGAATAGTAGTGTGGGAAGAGAGGGAATTCAGACCATATGTACGTTATGCAATAGGAGGGAAAGGGAGGATACAATGCATTTTATCGGAAGGTGTCCAGTACTAGCAGAGATAAGAGGAGCGCATTTAGGCGATAGAGAGCTATCAGAGGATCAGGTGGTAGGGTTTTTGAATGGTAGTGATTGGAGGGCGCTGATAGGTTTTGTGAGGAATGCTTGGGCTTACAGAAAAATGCTAATACAGGAATATAATACTTGATGGTTTCACTGCTTTTCTTTTTTTACTCCTGCATATGTAGTATAATGTAATTTCATATGTAATACTTTTGTTGCCATGATCTCTTTGGTTGATTGATTCCAAAATTGTTTAGAATTTAGAATTTTTCAAATTGGATAAAATTCAATTTCAAATACTTGCATGTAAATTTTAAATCAATAAAATAGCTCAACTTGGCAGACGACCAACAGGTCATGTCATAATATATATTATATTTGTGTAATCATCAAATTATTATTGATTGAATGTCATGTTATGCTGTTTCTTGTATCAATAAATATATTTTCTATTCTATTCTATTCTAACTAGTGTTCCTGACCTAAAATTGTTCCACAGTCTTGTTTGTTTTTTGAAGTTGTTCTGTGTCATAAAGATGTTTTACAAGCATTATTCTATTGCAATGACTGAAAATTCAACACATCATCATACTCTATAATTTATTGTGTCATAGCGTTCATCCTCAAATAACCCTCCAAAGTCATCCATACAATATCATTTTAAGTTTTTAAGATATTTTGTTTTTAAGTTTTTGATATTTAGTTAATAAATGAATATTTAATGATGATTTTTATCAGTTATTTTAATGTGTTAGGGTAATTATGAGTTAATCTATTTTGTTTCTAACAAAAAACTAAGAGAAGAAAAACTGAATTAGAAAGTAGAAATAATTGTGTTATAATAATATTGATATTGTGATTGTGAAATGTAATAAATAAATGAATAGATAGTGTGACATCTTAAAATTATTGAGACTATGAAATAAAATAAATCTAAGTAATAGAATATATTATTATTGTCAAAGGCTAGGAAGAGTATCAAATGTACTGTTACCAGATAGCAATGAAGATTACACTTATCAACAGCTGTGACTGAGATAAGAGCACTGTTATATACGGCATATTTTGGAAGAATTATTTATTGAAAATTATAATATATTGCAAATAATTTGTAAATTGTTTATAGTCAACCATCAAATTTGGAGGTTACAACTTTGTTTATTTTAGTGAACAGCTGTTTTGAATGCAGTCAAGAAATTAGTCAAAATGAATTATTCGTACTGCTGAACTTACGTTTCAAAACGATGATATAATTACATCTAAAAATCAATAATTATTGTAATAAGGATAAGAGTTTCAAAATAAAAAAATATATTTATTATTGTTAAAATAATTTATTAATGAAAATATACAACATGTTATATATTATAAAAGCGAGCATGGTCATGATACAAGCATTATCCTTGATAAGAATTGTAATAATAGTTTTTTGTTATTTATTAATGTAATAAGAATCTTTTGTATGAAATATTAATATTATAGAATCAACCGCATGGACCGATGTAAAAATCTATGTAGGCCAATAATAGGTCAGAAAAATGACACCAAAAAGGGATGATATTCAAACATGATATTCTATTTTTGTTATCAGCAACTAGAGAAGGCTTTATCATATGCGGTAACACATTATATGTTGAATAAGGAGAAATATGAAGAGAATTTAATTACTAATAAAAGGCAGATAATTTAAGTTTATTTATTGTAAAGCAAGAACTATTCTCTTACTCATCTATGACGTGATGTATATGTCATACTATTTCCAGCAATAGCAAATTAAGTAAGAAGGAACTGCTCAGCAAGAGTTTTTCGAGAAGAGAGACACTACTTCTCTTTCAATGCCTTCACTGTAAAGACCTTGTTCTCAAAAGTTACCATTTTTCTAGTGAGATTCTTATTTGTTAAATTTATGTATTTAAATTGTTAGCCTATACCTGAGGCAATATTATTCGTTATATTTGTAAAATTATTCTATCAATTGATTACTTCCATGAATCTAAATTTTATTATTCATTTTTTTATTAGTGAAGGAAATAATTAATTTATAAAGAAAATCTCCCATGTGCTGAAGATTGAAGTTTGGACGAACCATCGAATCGAAATTAATTCAAAGAAACTACCATACCAAGAAGGATCACGTGAGTTTTCTTTTTTATTTTATGGGGCCCCACCCTTCGCTTCGAAAAGTACAAAAATTACTTCCATTTTACTTCGCTAAATAAACTGGCTAGTCAATGTGCTATTAAGATAAGTGTACTGATTTATAATTGTAAGTTTTGTGGTCGTTTAACTGTCCTTATCTGCCTGAACCACGACCCTGATTAATTTTCACATATTGTAATATTTTCTAGTTAAATCATTTGGAATTATAATTTATCTTTCTGAATTTTTAAACTTTGTAAAAACAACGTGCATGATAGCCCAGCATCATAGCACCAATTCAAATAAGCCTGTCAGCAGAAAATTATTCAAAACCTGTTTATTGAATCTTGAAACTGTACTGTTTATTAATTATTATTACTGCTCATTATATTTAAAATTTTATACTTCACTTCCTGAGTTCGATTATTTCTTTAGCCCTTCAGATTTTGTGTTTCGCACGTTTGTACTTGTTAAGCACCGATCAAAAACAATCATTGAAATAATTGATCCAAATCTGGTTCAAGGAACAGATCTAAGTGGAGGTATTAAGTGGGGTCAGATCGAGATCATATGTTCTCAGTCCTTACCTGCTAATATCTCAGCTTCTATCTGTGCCCTTCATCGACTTAGGAATAAAAGTTCCTACCACAGAGCAGAAACAGTTACAGCGTAAAGAATCATACAATAGAGCCTGAAACTTGGAAAGATTCTGTCCGCGAAGTATCTTCCGAACGGCATTTGGTATATCAAACCTAGCCTAGACCGTCGGAATTTATTAGTGGCGCAATCCCGCAAATTATATGCACCAAGTTCCTTGCTCGACCTGTTTGATTTTGTGCACTGTCCACAATAAAGGTAATAATTTAAGGTCTCTGAATCTGGTGTCTAGCAATTGCTACACTACGACGCATACTTGCAAAGAATATTATTCTCATAGAGATAGTCATTGAACAGATCAAGGGTGTGCAGGAGTTTGTGTCTCACGCGATTTGGACTATTAAATTAAATCTTATATTGCATCTCTCAGTCTGGTGTTCTGTAGAATTCATCCACATACTCATAAATTTGAGATTACAACACCGAGGATTGAGTGTAAGATTTTATTCCTGTGTGACGCCTCCGTCTGGGGCATTATTAAAGTCAAAAAAAAAAAAAAACAGGAACCCCCCAAGGAGCGTTACATAATTTTCTGACGCATCGTGAGGCATTTAAATAGGCCACCCCACAATAGATAAATGAATAATTGATAAATAGTAGGTATTTTCAAGTCAACGTTAGTAGACTGTCTACTAACTCTGCTTTCAAGTAGCTCATCGAAATCCATTCGATGGATGAAATCTCACAGACTTTGTAAACACACAAAGAAGAATCATTTTCGCTACTAACTAGCTTTCCACTTCACTTTCTGGCAACCAGCCAACTACTGAATTGGTCAGAGGGAAACGGTTCCAATGGACAACCGTATTCGGCCGAGTCGACGGCCGGCAGATTCGACCGATCCAAAGGCCGAACGGATCGGTTGAATACGGTTCCAGTGGACGGTTACCCTTAATCTGCTGAACAGACAGACAGATAGGATTAAATATCAATTTGGGTCTGCTGTAACTCTTTGTTAGAAGAAGTATTCATTCAGAAAATCTCTTCTAATTCAGAAGTTTTCTCCTGAGAAATATCACTTTTATAAGTCAATCATCTGACTAAAATTGTTGCCTTCCAGAATATCGGTCAAAACATAGTGGTGCGGCGAAGTCAGAGTGTATCAGAAAAGGTTGCTAAGAGTATTTTTATGTTTTTTGATGTATATATTTATTTATGTAAGTTATGTATTTTCGGCAATACACGATTTTCATAAAGGTAAAGGAAATTTTTATATTTTTAAGTATAAATCTTATTTATGTAAGTTATGTATTTTCGGCAATACACGATTTTCATAAAGGTAAAGGAAATTTTTGAATTTTGCGTCGATTACAAGGTTTTTTGAAATTTTGCATTTTATGGATGATATAAAAAGAAAAGGAGTCTCCTTCATACGTCAATATTACCGTAAAAATTCGACTATAGAATTATTCATCATAAATCAGCTGTCCAGTGTATTTTTAAATGCATGAAATCTATAACTCGAAGTAGCATAGTATTTTCCCCGACTTTTCTCTGTTTTGAAATCGGTAAGCTTTTGATGATACTAGCATAGTTGTTTACAACAAATTATTAGCATTGTCGATACAGCAACCCAAACAGCTATTAGCCGTTTACACACCGATATCTCGCCGACAAGACAGGACAGTATTCACTCTGATGGACAGTATTAGAAGCTGTTGTTTATAACTGCGCGATGTCTACTGTTCATAGAACTACTAGTTTTAACACTCTCCGCTACCTTCTCTGATGCGCTCTATTTTATAGTTTATTATGTTTTCACCTTAAGAGGAAGTGCATAAGAGTTTCTAATCTCTAAGGCGAGTTTCACCAAATCCATGTTAACGCTTTGCTTAGTAATCTCCAATTAACACTAACTGATGACTTTAACGAAAGATTAAGAAATTTGATTTCACCAACGTAAACTAATGTTACTTTACGAAACGACAGATTAGAGTGGATCAGGGTGGCAGTGCGCCGCCATGACACATGTAAAACCTAACCTAGAAAATCCAACTAGATTCCGAAACCACAAGTTTTGTTCATCAACTTGAGTGGAGATTAGCCTACAAATTTTAGTATCTAATTAATAATAATTATAGTGCAGTTTTTTTAGTTGTATGATTTATGAAATTTAATTTAGGTTGTAGTGTTTTAATAATTGTTCTATAGATTGTTTTTTTTAAATAAATAAGTAAAACTTCAAATTTCACAGGATGTCTTCTAGCCATTCTGTCAATGTTGTGTTGCCTAAAGCTATTAAAAGAAGAAGGGACCCAACATTCATGAACAGTGAAAGAACGCATCTTATTGAAAAATAAGTCGATTTCGTCCAAATTATGAAAATCATGAACCTTTCTCTTATCCATCTAGGTCTAGCTCTCAAATGCCAATTTGTATGCTCTTCTTTTAGCATTTGGCCTTTCCATATTGAAACAACAATATAAAATATAATATGATAAATATAATATAAAATATTCGTAAAAGCCAGGAATAAATATTTAAACATAACTTCAACAAACTACTTTCAACAAGACAGTAAACAGAACGCCTCCATTTTTTATTAACGACAGATTATAGATGTTGACTGACCAAATTTGGCCGGTTAACTCTATAACAGCTCATTAGCTCTAACGGAGTGTGGTGAAACCCGATTTTGTCAGTTAAGGGCTAATTGGAGTTTACGCTTTCTCTAACGACAAGTTTAGTTCCTGGTGAAACCCGGCCTTAATGAAGTTTTTAATACAAACATCTGTTACTCAATTTGTTAAATGTAATATGTGATTTGTTTTAATTGTAGTAATTGTTATAGTATTCTAATTTTCAATGTAATTGTTTTTGATGAATACATTTTATTTTATTTCTGAAAATTAGCTTTCCGAATTACAATGTTAGTGAATTTTATGAAATGGAGGAAGGCCTACCAGCCAGTCATCATTGAAGCAGGCGTCGCCAATCCACTTGCCCAGATGCGGCCTGGCCAGCTGCTGGTTGGTGTGAGGCTCCAGTTGCGCTGTCCTCGAGCTCTGGCGCCAGTCCCACATGCATACTTTGCCGTCCTCGCCACTAGACACTATCTGCGAGCCACTGCAACAAAGTCAAAGTACACACCATACTTACACTTACAAGTGTAATCATTATAGCATAGAAGAGAGATGAATTTAAGAAATTAATTGAAAAGAGTTTTGATGATCTGTTAATTTTAATTATACAGTATCAAGTTGGATACGGCATCAATTTAGATATGGTATCCAATTGTATACGATATACAATTAGATACGGAACCGTGTGTTGTGTCAAGTTTAGTAAAACACTACATACTAATTTGATCTAAACAAAACATAACAGAACTAGTTTCATCTCAACACAACATATCACAATTCTACTTCGAAAAAACATAACAATGCACACAACACAACTAAAATTTGTTGGGCACACATGAAATATCTCTTGTGTTGCGTTTATTTTATTAATTATTTTGTAAGTTGATTTGTATTCATATTATGCATTGAGTTGAATTGTTTCTTACTTTATGTAAGTTAAATTTGAATCTTTATTTTTGTGTTATTAATTCCTCTTAGCAAATCCTTGCTTTCTCATTTTTACTCCTATCTTGTATTGCTCAGTGTAAAATAGATAACACTCAGACGACGATTTGTCACAGCTGCGCAATTTACTCACTCATGATTCTCACTATTTATTTAATCTACTCTACTTACTTAATTTCTATTCTATTGAATTGTCGATTTAAATAACTGTAAAATGTTAACAAATAATTTATTTTCTTCAGATGTTTACAATTTGTATAGGATACAGCTTTAGGCTTTATAAGCCTGTCAGCAGAAAATTATTCAAAACCTGTTTATTGAATCTTGAAACTGTACTGTTTATTAATTATTATTACTGCTCATTATATTTAAAATTTTATACTTCACTTCCTGAGTTCGATTATTTCTTTAGCCCTTCAGATTTTGTGTTTCGCACGTTTGTACTTGTTAAGCACCGATCAAAAACAATCATTGAAATAATTGATCCAAATCTGGTTCAAGGAACAGATCTAAGTGGAGGTATTAAGTGGGGTCAGATCGAGATCATATGTTCTCAGTCCTTACCTGCTAATATCTCAGCTTCTATCTGTGCCTTCATCGACTTAGGAATAAAAGTTCCTACCACAGAGCAGAAACAGTTACAGCGTAAAGAATCATACAATAGAGCCTGAAACTTGGAAAGATTCTGTCCGCGAAGTATCTTCCGAACGGCATTTGGTATATCAAACCTAGCCTAGACCGTCGGAATTTATTAGTGGCGCAATCCCGCAAATTATATGCACCAAGTTCCTTGCTCGACCTGTTTGATTTTGTGCACTGTCCACAATAAAGGTAATAATTTAAGGTCTCTGAATCTGGTGTCTAGCAATTGCTACACTACGACGCATACTTGCAAAGAATATTATTCTCATAGAGATAGTCATTGAACAGATCAAGGGTGTGCAGGAGTTTGTGTCTCACGCGATTTGGACTATTAAATTAAATCTTATATTGCATCTCTCAGTCTGGTGTTCTGTAGAATTCATCCACATACTCATAAATTTGAGATTACAACACCGAGGATTGAGTGTAAGATTTTATTCCTGTGTGACGCCTCCGTCTGGGGCATTATTAAAGTCAAAAAAAAAAAAAAACAGGAACCCCCCCAAGGAGCGTTACATAATTTTCTGACGCATCGTGAGGCATTTAAATAGGCCACCCCACAATAGATAAATGAATAATTGATAAATAGTAGGTATTTTCAAGTCAACGTTAGTAGACTGTCTACTAACTCTGCTTTCAAGTAGCTCATCGAAATCCATTCGATGGATGAAATCTCACAGACTTTGTAAACACACAAAGAAGAATCATTTTCGCTACTAACTAGCTTTCCACTTCACTTTCTGGCAACCAGCCAACTACTGAATTGGTCAGAGGGAAACGGTTCCAATGGACAACCGTATTCGGCCGAGTCGACGGCCGGCAGATTCGACCGATCCAAAGGCCGAACGGATCGGTTGAATACGGTTCCAGTGGACGGTTACCCTTAATCTGCTGAACAGACAGACAGATAGGATTAAATATCAATTTGGGTCTGCTGTAACTCTTTGTTAGAAGAAGTATTCATTCAGAAAATCTCTTCTAATTCAGAAGTTTTCTCCTGAGAAATATCACTTTTATAAGTCAATCATCTGACTAAAATTGTTGCCTTCCAGAATATCGGTCAAAACATAGTGGTGCGGCGAAGTCAGAGTGTATCAGAAAAGGTTGCTAAGAGTATTTTTAAGTATATATCTTATTTATGTAAGTTATGTATTTTCGGCAATACACGATTTTCATAAAGGTAAAGGAAATTTTTATATTTTTAAGTATAAATCTTATTTATGTAAGTTATGTATTTTCGGCAATACACGATTTTCATAAAGGTAAAGGAAATTTTTGAATTTTGCGTCGATTACAAGGTTTTTTGAAATTTTGCATTTTATGGATGATATAAAAAGAAAAGGAGTCTCCTTCATACGTCAATATTACCGTAAAAATTCGACTATAGAATTATTCATCATAAATCAGCTGTCCAGTGTATTTTAAATGCATGAAATCTATAACTCGAAGTAGCATAGTATTTTCCCCGACTTTTCTCTGTTTTGAAATCGGTAAGCTTTTGATGATACTAGCATAGTTGTTTACAACAAATTATTAGCATTGTCGATACAGCAACCCAAACAGCTATTAGCCGTTTACACACCGATATCTCGCCGACAAGACAGGACAGTATTCACTCTGATGGACAGTATTAGAAGCTGTTGTTTATAACTGCGCGATGTCTACTGTTCATAGAACTACTAGTTTTAACACTCTCCGCTACCTTCTCTGATGCGCTCTATTTTATAGTTTATTATGTTTTCACCTTAAGAGGAAGTGCATAAGAGTTTCTAATCTCTAAGGCGAGTTTCACCAAATCCATGTTAACGCTTTGCTTAGTAATCTCCAATTAACACTAACTGATGACTTTAACGAAAGATTAAGAAATTTGATTTCACCAACGTAAACTAATGTTACTTTACGAAACGACAGATTAGAGTGGATCAGGGTGGCAGTGCGCCGCCATGACACATGTAAAACCTAACCTAGAAAATCCAACTAGATTCCGAAACCACAAGTTTTGTTCATCAACTTGAGTGGAGATTAGCCTACAAATTTTAGTATCTAATTAATAATAATTATAGTGCAGTTTTTTTAGTTGTATGATTTATGAAATTTAATTTAGGTTGTAGTGTTTTAATAATTGTTCTATAGATTGTTTTTTTTAAATAAATAAGTAAAACTTCAAATTTCACAGGATGTCTTCTAGCCATTCTGTCAATGTTGTGTTGCCTAAAGCTATTAAAAGAAGAAGGGACCCAACATTCATGAACAGTGAAAGAACGCATCTTATTGAAAAATAAGTCGATTTCGTCCAAATTATGAAAATCATGAACCCTTTCTCTTATCCATCTAGGTCTAGCTCTCAAATGCCAATTTGTATGCTCTTCTTTTAGCATTTGGCCTTTCCATATTGAAACAACAATATAAAATATAATATGATAAATATAATATAAAATATTCGTAAAAGCCAGGAATAAATATTTAAACATAACTTCAACAAACTACTTTCAACAAGACAGTAAACAGAACGCCTCCATTTTTTATTAACGACAGATTATAGATGTTGACTGACCAAATTTGGCCGGTTAACTCTATAACAGCTCATTAGCTCTAACGGAGTGTGGTGAAACCCGATTTTGTCAGTTAAGGGCTAATTGGAGTTTACGCTTTCTCTAACGACAAGTTTAGTTCCTGGTGAAACCCGGCCTTAATGAAGTTTTTAATACAAACATCTGTTACTCAATTTGTTAAATGTAATATGTGATTTGTTTTAATTGTAGTAATTGTTATAGTATTCTAATTTTCAATGTAATTGTTTTTGATGAATACATTTTATTTTATTTCTGAAAATTAGCTTTCCGAATTACAATGTTAGTGAATTTTATGAAATGGAGGAAGGCCTACCAGCCAGTCATCATTGAAGCAGGCGTCGCCAATCCACTTGCCCAGATGCGGCCTGGCCAGCTGCTGGTTGGTGTGAGGCTCCAGTTGCGCTGTCCTCGAGCTCTGGCGCCAGTCCCACATGCATACTTTGCCGTCCTCGCCACTAGACACTATCTGCGAGCCACTGCAACAAAGTCAAAGTACACACCATACTTACACTTACAAGTGTAATCATTATAGCATAGAAGAGAGATGAATTTAAGAAATTAATTGAAAAGAGTTTTGATGATCTGTTAATTTTAATTATACAGTATCAAGTTGGATACGGCATCAATTTAGATATGGTATCCAATTGTATACGATATACAATTAGATACGGAACCGTGTGTTGTGTCAAGTTTAGTAAAACACTACATACTAATTTGATCTAAACAAAACATAACAGAACTAGTTTCATCTCAACACAACATATCACAATTCTACTTCGAAAAAACATAACAATGCACACAACACAACTAAAATTTGTTGGGCACACATGAAATATCTCTTGTGTTGCGTTTATTTTATTAATTATTTTGTAAGTTGATTTGTATTCATATTATGCATTGAGTTGAATTGTTTCTTACTTTATGTAAGTTAAATTTGAATCTTTATTTTTGTGTTATTAATTCCTCTTAGCAAATCCTTGCTTTCTCATTTTTACTCCTATCTTGTATTGCTCAGTGTAAAATAGATAACACTCAGACGACGATTTGTCACAGCTGCGCAATTTTACTCACTCATGATTCTCACTATTTATTTTAATCTACTCTACTTACTTAATTTCTATTCTATTGAATTGTCGATTTAAATAACTGTAAAATGTTAACAAATAATTTATTTTCTTCAGATGTTTACAATTTGTATAGGATACAGCTTTAGGCTTTATATGCCTGTAATTTTCTGTTGATTTCATGTAAATAAATAGGATACTTATGTCCTACGTCTACATAATTTAATGGTAAATTAGTTTTTCTTTTCAAATTCAATTTATTTGCCACAATGTTATACATTAGGTAACTTACAAAATGACATTCATTGAAAGCTATAGTCCAAGTTTATAAACCAATTTTTGGTAATACCTGAATTTCAAGGATTTGATGCATTTTTAAGTTCAGAATTCTCTGACACATGAATTTACATAGAACATTCAACATTATGTCAATAACGCAGGTTTTATTTACATAACTCAATCGAATCAATCTTACAGTGTTTTTAAACACTCAGGATGCATAGGACAAATGCAAATACTCTAATAATTAGAGTGATTTAAATTCTCAAGAGACGATTATAAACATTTAAACTGAAAAACTTTCTGGATTGCTTGGCATGTTATTTTTCAATTCGTTAACGTAGTTGAGGACTTAAATAGACTCTGGAGTTTAGAGATCATGTTAGACCCAGGAGTTTAAAAGGCTTATAAGTCCAGGTTGAAGGGCTTATGAGTCCAGGACTGGAATTAGATTCTCGCCTCTTTCCGAGTCAAGGATTTATAAAAATCGTTAAGTCCAGGACTTAAAACAGCATGATTTTAAACCCTCGACTGGGGTAGGGTTTAAATTCAAGTTCTAGACTTAACTGAGCAAACACAATTCAGTTATTGTTTTGGAGTACATAAAAAGCCAAATATATATGTCATGGAATACCTGAATTATTTG
This sequence comes from Nilaparvata lugens, assembly GCF_014356525.2. Taxonomy (NCBI): domain Eukaryota; kingdom Metazoa; phylum Arthropoda; class Insecta; order Hemiptera; family Delphacidae; genus Nilaparvata; species Nilaparvata lugens. Next base: position 97,491,040 of record NC_052518.1, read on the forward strand.
GATTAGTCCATCTAAATTCATAATTTATAGTTTGCAAGCTCATTCTGGAATAAAATTGTATCAGAATTATGCGTAAAAAACTAACCTCATTTTACGACTGTGACATAGCCTGTTGAAATGTTCAACAAAAATGTTCAAGCAAAATAATACAAGGATTGCCTTGGAATTTATATTCCAATCTGAATGTTATTAATCAATGTCATATTCAAAATATTAATAATAATAACAATAATAAATTATTACTCCAGTTTTTTCAAAACAAATACGTTTTCGAAGTCAATAGCCTAATGAAATTTCAATTCCAAAATCACTGGTTAGGATCAATGATCAATAATAGCATAACGAAAAATGAAATGTTTATTCATTCGCCTTTCAAAGGTTTTGCTTTGCATAGGCCTACAAAGAAATCGAAACGTATTTTTTTACAAAATAGTTTGCAGAGCATGCTCATTTGAATTGTCCTGCTGTAATCAGCTGTTTCCGTTTTGCTATAATGCCAACAATACAACAGCAAAATATTGTGAATTTCCCTCACGTTTACTGCGTTAAAGTCCTGGACTCAAGTAAGTCAGAACTTGATAGACTCCGGAGTTTAGAAGATAAAATCGTGACTCAAAAAGTCAATTTAGACCTGAGAGCTTATTTTTGTCGTGGACTCTGTAAGTGCAAAACTTATAGTTGCCAAGCTCCCAAGCCCGGCCCTTAATCTTGTTTAGGCTGTTTTTATTTTGAGAGTTTTATGATAATGTTGTTTTTGTTGTACTCACGATGCATATACGGAATGCACATAGTTGTCATGTCCGTCGAAGCTGTGCGTGCGCTTGCCCTGGCGCAGACTGAAGAGGTGCACCTTCTTGTCGCCGCAGCCAGCCACCAGTGTCTGGTCGCCGCTGTTCTCCACAATCGCCAGCGAATTCACGTCCGATTTATCCAGAGAATCTCTGCAAGCCAATAAACTCATTAGCTCTTCAAATAAAGTATGATAATTTTTACACTTGAAAATGGCTCTTGAAGGGTTGAAACTAGTTGTGTTGTGATAAATAAAAAGGTGCTTGATTGTTTCAATTATTTCAGTAGCCCTAAAAATGAAAGTGAGTGAATAAATAATATGAATATAGTATACGACATTGGCCGTTTTGACACTTACCGATTGTCGGCTGACACTGTGAGTCAGGTGAGGCCAGTGCCAAGTCTATTAGCGAAACGTACCTTTCTAGCTCTATTAGTATCATTATTATTATTCAAATATACAATTACCTAGTTTGTTGTTCCTAGCATTAAATGGCCGCTGGCAGTAGCCGCGTCTATTGTTCTTAACATAGTAACGATCCATTGTTTGTCTTCACAAAGTGATGAATTTATTTAGAATGAGGTAAGCTCAAAGCAAGTCCTCCCACCTGTACAAAGTAAACTTGACTATCTTATACTGATTGATTCATTGACGTGATAAAATATGTTCTATTACCTAATTATTATTTTTTATTTGTTGAAATATTTATATGAGAGTTTTTAAAAAGCTAGCAACATTTTAAATATTGATAATATTGTCATACGATGATCATTATAAATTATTATTGCGTTGAATAGTCCTTCCCTATCGACGGCTGAAAAGCATCTGTTGGTGAGAATTAGTCAACCAGAGGACAATAATTCCAAGTGTCGGCTAAAAATTTTTAAGAGTGAAAACGCCATTGTCGACCGTCATTCAGAATTGTTCTCCGATTGGCTGAGAAGCAGCTGTTGGTGAGAATTAGTCAATCAGAGGACCATTCTGAGTGTCGGCCGACAATCGGTAAGTGTGAAAACGGCAATTATAATTGTGAAAATGGCCAGTCATGACAATATCACAAATTATAGCAAGGGCGAATGAGGATTCAAATTTGTGCAACTTAGCATATAAAATTATAAAATTAATGGAAATAATTTAGACATTCTATCAAAGTGGAAGTGGTTAGCCAGTAGAGTAAATATAGCTCCAATGTTTTCAATTCGGTAGCATCGTCTAAGGCCCGATTTCACCAAACACCAAACCAACAGTTTAACGAAATGAAAACTGCTGTTTGGCGGCAACCGACAGAATCGAATTTCACCACACCCGTTAGGGTCACGTGACTTCGAAAACTCCAGTTCAAACTGACCGGCCAAGTTTGGTTATAACCTAAAAATGTTTTAGATTGCACTACCTACTGTCGCGTTTCTGTGTACTGCAATCGTAGAGAGCTGAATGTTAAGGTCACACACTAATGTATTGTCATTTCAAATGTTGTTAAATACTCAGTTGATTATATTGATATTTTTTCGAATTAGTTATAAGTTAGTTAGCTAATTCATTAGGCAGTAGTTTATTAAAATTGTTGAATTCGTTAACTATTTTCAACCACTCCAACTCTTTTAACTTATTTGAATAATATGTTTTCTTACATTCAATAATATTGAAAAAATTCTATTAGATCAATCAGAACTGTTCACATATATGCAGAGGCTCCCTCTAAACGTTTTTCCACTTACGTTTTCTCCATGAGTTTCTTATTAAGCTACCTATTATATATATCCAATTAAAACTAATTAACAGTAAAAAACGAATAATTTTTATAACAAATAATACCTATAAATAATTTACAACACTGGAAAAACTATTGAAACAAGAAAAAGGCAACTTATATATGTGAAGTTTTGAGTTACCTTTTTAATGACTGTTTGGTTTGCAAGGGCATTTTTCCAAGTGTATTGAAAAACATTAAGGTAATACTTGTACATTTAAATGCGTTAAAAAAACTTGAAGAATTTCAGACCATTATCAATTGTACCTGTGCTATCCAAAGTATTCAAGGCCATAATGCTAGACCAGATATGAAATCATTTTGAAAGCTTTGGTATTTTTACTGAAAAACAATCTGGCTTCAGGCTATGTAGAAATACTAGTAATGCAGTTACAAGTCTAGTAAATAGAGTTGTTGATTATTTGGATAAGGATATTTCTGTTAGCTTCAGGCTTCAGGTCATATGACATGTCTAAAGCTTTCGATACTGTTAAGCATAACATAGGCTACTTGGTAACAACCTTTGGTATTATGGCTGCAATTCTGAATCAATCAATCTGGTTATGTCATATTTGAAGGACCGCAACCAGTTTGTTTACAAGGTTGGTCAGTTCTTTACGTTGGGCAGAAAGGTTAGGTATAGGGTCCCTTAAGGCTCCATACTTGGAACAATACTCTTTAATAGCCTATATTTAATGACATAATTTTGTAATATAGAAGATACTCATAAAGTAGGATTTCTTTTTGATGATGATTTGAATCTCAAAGTTAGTTGTAAATCCAAAACAGGAGTACAAAATTTTCTAGTTGATCTCTACTCCTTAATGGTTTGTGTGCTAGTAATAATCTCTCATTGAACCTAGAAAAAATCTGATATTATGTTCACTTACAATAGAAATTTAATTAATGAAGTAGGGACTGAACCTTTAGAATTTTTAGGTACTTCTTGATTCAAAACTTAATTGGCAACCACATGCAGAGTTCATTAGTAGAAGACTAGCAAAGGGTATCTACTTGCTGAGAAGGTTAAAGTCAATTGTAGACATTAATGTATTATTGAATGTGTATTTCTCTCAAATACAAAGTTTTTTGTGTTATGGTAATAAATACACAAATTTGCATGCAAATGAGTGTTTTTTATCATGATGCTCAAAGTAACAAAAAAAAAATGGAAAAATATATTGGATTTATCCAACTAATACCGTCAAAATTCTTGATTAATATTCCTCAATCTATTAAAAATCTCAAAGTACACGAATTCTTTGTAATATTGATATGGATGAGGACTCTTTTCTTACAAACTTGGGAATATGAATAGGCCTAGTCTATTCTTTGTATGTCTTAAGCTGCGTTTACACCAAAGTTATTAACAAAATGTTGATAACAGTCTAGTTCTGGCATGCCTAGAGAGTAGATACATCTGCGCAGCTCCGCATTGAAGTAGTGTTTTCAGTAGTATTTTCCGTTCAATTCAACCTAAATTTGATATAGTTTTATTCAGTTTTAGAAGTAAAGTAACCAAATCATATTATTATTTTTCAAAAAGTGTTAGTTTTTTTAATAAATCAGTTTTAAAGTTTAAATTAACTAGTTGACACAAGGCCAGAAGCTCACACGACAACGGAACAATGGTGAAACGTAACGGTACCGGTAGTTCATCGACCCCCAAGCAGCCAGCCACCACTGCTTCTATTTCTAGAACCGTTGGCGACAACCCTTCGCACAATAGCCTGGCTGAAGACATTCTTCTGAACATGAAAAGTCAGGTAGAAGAGGCAGTAGCCAATGCTATGAAAGGAGTTTTGCTGGAACTGAAACAACTGAAAGAAGAGAACAAGGAACATGGTAGACGACCATGAGCAATATGGACGTCGACAGAATCTTCGCATTTTCGGTGTCCCTGAAAAAGACAACGAAGATACGGACATCGAGGCGATGAAAGTTTTCAAAGAGAAGCTGGGCATCGATGTTCAGTTAGAGGAGATTGACCGCTCTCATCGAATTGGAAAACCACAACAGACAAGCAGAGACTCCAGCGGCCGCCCTCGCCCTATCATCATTAAATTCCTGAGCTACATGACCCGGCGAAGGATCTTCGAAGCCAAGTCAGCTCTCAAGGGGACAAATATTACCATTAGAGAAGATCTGACGAAGCACCGGCTGGCAATCCTGAAGGCGGCGGTGGACCGGTTCGGCGTCAAATCGGTGTGGCCGGTCGACGGACGCATCAAGATCGCCACCAACAACCAAGGCAGAAAAATCGTTCATACCATTGAGAGACTCTCACAACTAAATAAAATACGCCCTCTCCAGGAAGCAGACCATTGAGAGACGGTACACCCTCGAACGGAACCGATCGGTAGTGATAAACATCAATAGTGGAGCTAGACAATGCGTGCTATTATCTTCCTTTTTGAATTTTTAATTATCAAGCCCTAGTTTATAGTTTCTATGTTTAATCCCTACGATGAAGGTGAGTCTATTGGCTATTACAATACAATTGAAATAGACAATTTTTTCTCTTTTTAACCCAAAAATTACGTAAATAATCAAGACAATATTTTCTTTAACATCCTTCACACTAACATAAGAAGTATTAATAAAAATTTTGATGAATTCTCACAGTACTCAAGCAACAGTAAATAAAATATCAAATAATTTGCCTAACCGAAACATGGATAACTGATGATTCTCAAACAAATTTTCCCCTGCAAGGTTATAATACAATACATAAAAAATGTAATTTCTCAAGATGCGATGGTTTATCCATTTATATAGATGAAAATATTCCATACAACGTTTTAAATATTGAAATAAATCAGGCAAATTCCATAAACATCTCTTTTCAAATTCAAAAAAAGAAATTTAATCTGATGACAATCTACTGTTCCCCAAATTTAAACATTGAAACCTTTACAAATAGCCTGGAGCAAATCCTTTCAAATACAGAAAAAGATATGAATGTGATTTTATTAGGAGATATAAACATAAATATTCTAGATAATGACAGATCTTCAAACGGATACTTAAGCTCACTCCACCTTAATGGGTACAAGTCTTACATAAATAAACCTACCAGGGTTACCGATAGAAACAGCTCTGTATCGATCACATCTTTCTCAAAAACCATTCACTAACTAACAATTCTATTCTAGGAACTATAACAAAAACTAACTTAACGGATCATTACATGACTTCTCTTCACATAGGAAGAATTGATAAGAACGGATGTCAATCAGACGAAAAGGAAAATAAAATAATTAAAATTGACTTTGAGGGCCTAAAACAAGATTTTCAAGACTTAAACTGGGATACTATATACAATATCACGGACAATAACATAGATAGAATGGTTGACATTTTTATTGAGGAAACCACTAGAGTAATTGATAGAAGATCAAAATTGATCCAATTAAGTAGGAGCAAGAGACCACTCAAAAAATGGATTAGTAGTGGTCTGGTGAACTCGATAAGAGAAAGAGACAAACTCCACAAAAAGTTGATGAAACAACCACAAAACATCCAACTTAGAGAACAATACAAAACTTACAGGAACATTTTGAATAATTTGATTAAAACAGCAAAAATAGAATACTTCGATAAAAAGTTTGAAGAGCACAAAAACAATCCTAAAAAGACTTGGGAAAATATTGCCGAAATTTTAGAAATTAAAAGAAATAAAAACGTCCCTAATTTAAAACCTAAAATCTTAAATGAATACTTTGCTAAAGTAGGAGATACATATGCTAAGAAAATTGTTCCAGACATAAATAATATACCTATTCCTAAATCTATGTTACCACCATGTAACTACAGTATATTTCTGAAACCAACAAAGGTAGATGAAATAAGCAGTCTTATACATAGCTTGAAAAATAAATCATCCCCAGGCACTGATAACCTGACGGGTCTGATCTTGAAAAAAATATCACCCCTCATAACAAAGCCTTTAGAACATATCATAAATAAATGCTCAAGTAATGGTTATTTCCCTAAAAGATTCAAAATAGCAAGAATAATCCCTTTACCCAAATCAGGCGATTTGAGGCTACCAGAAAATTACAGACCCATCAGTCTCTTGAGCAATATCTCAAAAATATTAGAGAAAATAATAAAAAACAGACTAATGGAGTTCTTGATCGAATATAAAATTATTGACAAAAATCAATATGGCTTCCAATCTAAAGAATCAACCAAAGATGCAGTAATACATCTGAATTCTATTATCTATGAAAACTTTATTTCCAAGAAAAAAACCCTAGCTGTATTTATGGATTTATCAAAAAGCATATATCTGTATAATGGTATCAAAAGCATTTGATACCATTCCTCGCAATATTCTCTTAAACAAATTAAATACATGTGGTATTAGAGGTATAGCAAACAACTTATTCAAAAGCTACCTAGAAAATAGGGTACAATGCCTCACATTGAACAATGAATCAAACATCACAAACTCAACATGTTTTGGACTGCCTCAAGGAACCGTACTATCCCCTATTCTATTTCTTTTGTATGTAAACGATCTCCTAAAATTAGACACTGATAACTACTCAACCATATCCTTTGCAGACGATACAACATTCATATTCACAGGAAATAACTGGCAAGATACGTTTAAAAATGCAAACCTTAGACTGGAAAAAATCCGTAAATGGCTCCAGGAGCACATATTAACACTGAACATAAATAAAACTGAATATATAACTTTTTCGCCTAACAATAGTGGGCAACCCCCAAGAGCTATGAAAAGAAAGAGCTTTTAATAGATATTAAAATTAAAAATAACAATTTACGCAATAATGAAATCAATCAGTTTAAAATTCTAGAGAAGGTTGAATCAATAAAATATCTAGGTATAATAGTTGACCAACACTTAAAATGGAACAAACATATTGATCACTTGTGCTCCAAGTTAAAATATCTTATCAGCGTATTCTATAGATTAAATAAACTTAAAGACATAGAGATTATTAGAAAAATATACTTTGCATATGCACACTCCCTCTTCCAATATATTATTGAAGTTTGGGGTGCAGCCTACAACACTCACTGTAAAAAATTGTTCAATCTACAAAAGCATATTATAAGAGCCACCTTAGGGAGACCTAGACTATATCCCAGCAGACTCATATTCAATGAATTGAAAGTACACACACTGCGACAGACCTATGCGAGAAACATAATCCTATTCATCAATAAAAATAGAGATCAATTTACAATCCACACAACACCATATAATATACGTCTATCTGGAACAAATATGTACAATGTTGACAGGACAGTTTTATCAGTAAATCGCCATCAAATGTTCTATTATAGCAAAATCCTCATCAACAAAATCCCAACGTCCTTTATTATCAATAGAATCACTAAAACCAAAGCTAAGGAATTAGATAAGTGGGTTCAAGAAATGATTTTCTTTGACTTGGGAATATAAATAAAAATTTTTTACCTCCATTACTTCTAGCCATATGGACCACCACATTGTTACTTTTACTTCATTCGATCAAAACAGATTCCATCTTTACCTATTTATTACTTCTCTTTTAATAGCCTATAGGATTAGATTATCATTATGACTATTATTACTACATTTATTATGATCATTATAATTACATTATTTCACTGAAATCGGGACTATTCACTAGATATGAGTTTTCTACAACGAAAATCAATTATTGTTCAATATTATTATAATTTATTATACCCGAATAAATTTAATAATAATGTATTTTGTTTGGTAATTATATTATTGTCTTACAAATATTTGCATAATTTATATCGGCTAGCGCAAAAGTTCTTAACTTATGCTAGTCGAGCCACGAATTGATAAAAAAGCTTGATGTTTTGCTTTCTCTATTTACTAATTTGATTGACATTTGTGTTTTATTACAGAAATATTATTTTCAAAGTCAAATTGTATTTAGAGGACAATTCATATAATTGTAATGTATTTTATGGCAAATAAATTGATTTTGATTTGAACTTATTCCTTATAGATTCTATTAGATTGAACATAACTTATCATACACGTGATGATCATATGTGTTTGTCAAGATCCGTTCAATCTAATAGAATCTATAAGGATAAGGTTATTAACACTTTGTTAATAGCTTTGGTGTAAACGCGGCTTTATTCAGTGTTAGTTATGTAAAATAGAATAGAATGACTGCCTTTATTTTTGAACTAGTACATAGTAGTAATCTGAATATTTTATTTATTTGAATAGTGTCTTTCATGGATGGGACACACAGGCAATGATTTGATATTCCTAGTAGTAAAGAATTGTAATGTTTGGCAGATGTATACACACGATTTTTTTCGAAGTAGTTATTAACACGGATGGGACACAGTAAGCTCCGGTTGACGTGTGGGGTTTCTTGAACCTTTGGATCCTTGAATCCGTCTCTTCAAACATAACATGACTCATTGATGTGAACCCAGAAATAGAAATAATATCAGAGTTCAACAGCTCAGGTTCACTACCTCGAAAAAAATCGTGTGTATACATCTGTCAAACATTACAATTCTTTACTACTAGGAATATCAAACCATTGCCTCTTGCATTCTTCAGAAGAAAATTGAAAACTATGCTGGAAGTTTTTATAGCATACCGTACAAGAATTTTATGTGATTGACTAGATCAAAACTATTTGTAGGCTAATACTACTATGTATTATCTAGTGCCTATTATTGACGTTTATAAATGCATTGTTAACAATGTATTTAATTATAAATATTCTTATTCGTATTCTTAACATGTTAGATGTTAGAACAACAAACTATGAGAGCACGACAAAGTTTTTAGGTTATAAAAATGATGTCAAGCGGGTTCACTGCCTTCACGATACTCCAAAACGACGGTTTCGGAATCTTTGGTCAGTTCGTGCTGGTGAAATCCGTCAGCATTCAAAACTTCTGTTCAGCCAGGAACCACAGTTTCGAAACCGGCGGTTTAAGCAACTTTGGTGAAATTGGGCCTAAATTGGCAACCTTTTTTAAGCGCTTCAAAACTGTACGACAATAGTCTTACGTGCGTTTTATATGGTCTAAAGACTCCTTAACATCCATATAGATAAAAAAATATGACTCCTTGGACACAAAACCGTTTGAAGGACTAGAAAAATTAAAATATAGGTTGGAGTGCCATGATTATTCTAATACTCTGGGTCGATCGACATAGTACGGTGTATAATATAGTATACAGCACTTTCCTGTATAGTTCTAGTCTAATAGTATAGTTCTGTATTGTCCGGTATTGTTTAGTCTAGTGAAATCACTATCATTTCTGTTGAATTAAACAATTGATTACTCGAATCAGAACTTTCATTTATGTGTTATGATACTTTACATCAACTTTAATGATATTTTTTATTAAACCATGGAAGCACACTTCATCAATTTTAGAAATATATACCTGTAAGTAGGAATCTGTATGGACCAAGCCACTTTTGGATTTTTATTGGAAATTATACTTTTCCAATCGTAACCAGTGACTTTACCAACAGTTCCAACAATCAGAAATTTGCTGTTAGAAACCAAACTGGAGACCGACTTATCTCGCGCTGATTGGAACACATAAAGTGGTTTTGAAATGTGCTCGCTAGCTGGCTCATTTGGTTCCACGGCATTCTGCAAACTGAAAAATTAAAATGAATAAGTTATAATGTTTATGAATAGTGCAAATTTCAGCATCATCAAAATTATAGTTTGAATGGTTGTAAGGAAGAATGATATACCATTAGAGTAATCTATAGTAATCATATAGTGTCACAAAGTGTTTTATGACGACAGAAGGAGAGTCAAGATGCATGAAAATCTTGGATTTTGGTTTGTGTTTCTGATATGCATTCTCACTCATCCCCATTTTTTGGAGATAATAGCTTTAGAGAAACAGCTTAGAAATTGAAGTTGGTTGGATTTGAGCTCACCCCATCCCCTATTAGGACATTACGTCAGGGGACCGATAATCAAGCTGTTCAACCCTCACATCCTTGCCACGACCTTCTGAGACTAGCCGGCTGGAAGGAACATCTTGAAAGTCAATATCAATGTTAGGAAAAACTATATACGAGACAATGATAATCTATAGTTATAAAAACTCACCAAGCCCCAATATATATTGCATTTTAAGTGTTGTCATCGAGGTGTTAGCAGCCCCCCTGAGCAGATTGATCAAAGATTGTCTGGATATTGCAGTATATCCTGATCAATTGAGGCTTTTACCTATTTTGAAGAAGGGTGATCCAGAGGATCTGTCGAATTCAGGTCAATAGCAATCATACCAATATTTGCCAAGATAATGGAGTCAGTCAATCATTCATCCGAATGATTGAACTGAATAATTCTTAAGCAAGTACCGTATCGTAACAACAGTATAAGAAATAAACCTTAAACGTACAGTTGAAATAAAAAAATAAAACTCACTCGAAAACAGCTATTTGACCATAAATATTCCCAGCAACTAAATAATTACCACACGGTGAAAACGTCTGTGATAGTGTAGTATTGTAAAAACATCTATCAACCATGGTTAATTGTCTGAGAGACTTGAATCTTTTAAAATTATAAAAACTTTAATAAATTTAGCATTCAGGTATAATAAGTGAGATGACTTATTGAGAAAATAAATAAATAAATACCGGCTTATTAAAGAAAATAACACAGATAATAAACAAAGAGACAATGATGAATTTTTAGGTTATTACAAACCAGTAAACCACAAACTACGTCAGTGCTGCCAAATGCAAATACCTAATTTTATTCAAAATTAATGTTTGAAGTGATTATCTCATGAATCCCATTACTCGATTTTCTACAAATTGATAACAATAATTAGATCCTATCAATAATTGAATCAATCAATAATTTTGGATGCGATTGATGATAATGAATAGTGCCTACAACTCTCAACAACTAAAAAGCTGTTTATATATTATTCAGGGATCAAGATGGCAGTGGTTTTTTTATTTTTCCACAAACCACTCTCGGTCTCAGACAGCACCGTATCGCGCATGCGTTAGTAACGGTTTTTTCCCGTTCCATTCAGTCAGTTCTTTGAATGTAACGTTCTTTGTGATGATTGTTACCGTGCACCGTAACTGGAGCCGTCATTCCATTTTGATGATGATATTATTATCCAATGATGATTTATCATTAAATTCGATTTAATATATCATCATCATTTCATTTAATAAATGAAAGAGTACTTTTCAATAATATAATTAATAAAATATAACGGTTGTTATTAAACTAATTTTGAAAAACACTACAACTTAGTCAGCATATTGTCATTTAAAAGCCAAAACCTAACCCCCTAACCTACCCTTTTATATTTAAAACATTGATAAACATAAATCTTGGTAAAAACCGTAATCCCTTCCAGCATATTGCAATTTCAAAGCAAAATCCCAACCCCCTAACCTATCTTTTAACCTTTGAAATATCAAAAACCATAATTTTACCTGTACCCTAGCCCTTTCTAGCATATTGCAATTTAAAAGCAAAAACCTAACCTAGCCTCATGAAACATTATTAAATATAACTTGAAAAAAACCCAACCCCTAACCCTTTCACATTCAATACTTTGGATTTCAAAACAAACTCCTAACCCCCTAACCTATCCTTTCACCTTTGAATCAACAAAAAACATAACTCTACCTTGACCCTACCCCCTTCTACCATATTGTAATTTTAAAGCAAAACCCTAACCTAGCCTCATGAAACATTATTAAATATAACTTAAAAACACCTAACCCCTATCTCTTTTACATTCAATACTTTGGATTTCAAAGCAAACTTCTAACCCCCTAACCTATCCTTTCACCTTTGAAACAACAAAAAACATAACTCTACCTGGACCCTAGCCCCTACTAGCATATTGCAATTTCAAAGCAAAAACCTAACCTATCCTTATGAAACATTATTAAATATAACCTAAATAAAACCTAACCCTTAACCCTATTTTGTCAATTAGTTGAATTTCTACATTGTTGATAAACGATGTGGCAACCTTGCAATACGTGAAAGAGATAGCGCCATCTGCTTTGTTGAATGATACACAAGGATAGCAACACCATTGCAAATTACACACTGCCATTATAACGTTGACCTAACTATAGATACTCAAAGAATACTTTTGAATAACTATGTGATAGCTGTGACCGTTGCTGGCCGTTACTCTGTATCTGAGACAAAGAGAAGCTGTTTTTTCCAACGAGCTAAAATATAGTAAACTATAGAGTGGCTGAGTGGCCGCTATGATGGCCTATTGTTTCATCTCCATGATCCTCCTTGTCCACAACATCAAGGCTGGAGAATTCCTTCTGCTCCAAAAACCTACAAAAATTATGAACACTTGTATAAAGTTTTTTTCAACGTACAATAACGAAAATAGTCTGGTATTGAAGCATGATATTTTCAATAAATACATAATATGCAAATGGGAATATAGTGTAAGAACGATCTAGCAACGTTGCGGAGCTAGTAAAGGATAGCGCTATCTGCTTTGTCGAATGATTGACAAGGTTAGCAAAAGGGGGCCAACCAACAGACCCAATTTATTTTTCACCCAATCTACAATTTCACCCAATATTTCGGAATCGTGAAAAAGACAGTGAACTCTATACTAACTGGAACGGGCTGTCCAATGCTAAGCTACAGCCAAAAGTGTGTAAGGCGGAGTGAGTGAGACAAGCCTACCGTGTGGGATTCCCTTCTCTCTCGTACACATACATTTAAGCAGGTTGTTGCAGCTCTTGAGTACGATTTTTCATTTTTAAAGTTGAAAAACGGATTTGAATGAGTATTAGGGCTATCAGTATTAGATCACAACCTTTTCTCTTGAATATTGTGATGTATTTGTCGTAAAATGCATAGAATTGAATAAAAATACGACCGAGAAATGGTGATGTATTGTGTTGCATTTGGATGCAAGAATGGGCATGTTAAAGGAAATGAAATATCATTTCACAGGTAAGTCAAACATTTTTAATCTATTAATTAATTTGAAGAAACCTTTCTGTTTTACATACATTTCCAATACTTTTTTTTATATTAATCAGTTTATTTTACCAAAAATGAAAGAACAAATTTGTTACAAAAAAACAACAAACAACAAAAATAGTTTCTAAGCTAATTGAAAATTTAGGCCTACTTTATAGCATCTGAAATAAAGAAACATAGTTGAAGAACAAATTAATCCTTATTCAGAAAAGAATAAATACAAATGATTAATAATTTTGTGTTATCATCATGAGATGACATAATTTATTTCAGGTACCTACTTTTATTTTGAAAAATATGATATTGCTTTCAGCTGAATTGTGATTAATTTTTGAAACCTTTCCGTTTCAAATGAATAATCGTTCAATTTACAATATTATAATAATTATTTAGCATATTTTACTGTTTGCTTATCATATGGTCATAATTATAATACAATATTAATATAAATGTTTCTTCATAGATTTCTTTGCATCATTTCTGAAACTCCCACACTTACATGATTTGAAATGTAATCAGATTGTACCTAGTATATTGCTATCATTACATATTCAATAATCCTGTGTTATTGAATCATCATGAGTCCACATAATTCATTCTATTTACCTACTTTTATTTTAAAAAATATGAGATTGTTATCAGCTGAATTGTAATCAATTTTTGAAACCTTTTAATTTCAAATTGTTCATTTTACTCTGGTAATTATGTAGCATATTTTACTGTTTGCTTATCATAGTCATATAATATAATAAAATGTTTCTTCATTAATCGCTTCATTTCTGAAACTCCCACTCTTACATGATTTGAAATTACACCAATGCATACCTACATAATTCTACATTCATAGCCTGCTGAAAGTAGGCCTATATTATTAAATTGAGATATTTTCTTAAACAATAAATCATAAATCTTCCCTTTAACAATAACAATAAATCATATAATCCACTACAGACTGAAATCCACCACTTTGAAAATGACATATTTCTGTGACGTCACTGGTATTGCAGATTGCAATCCTCTTATGTAGAACCGCTGGGCGGTTCAAGCTATAACTGTATATTTATTAGAGGTTACTTCCTATTATCAAGTATTTAAGAATACAAAACTAATTCTCTTTACTATGGTGATTTTCTATGGTACTTGATATATGTGAGTAGCAGAGCAGTATTATTGTTTTTTCAATTGTTTCAGAGAGAATTGAAGCATAAATCTTCAGGTGTTTAAGCTGTGTCTGTGTTACATATTTATCATGCATAAGGAGTTTTGTTTCCAACAAACTTCAATTTTAAAGCATAGTACTTTGAGAGATAATTGAAAATAGAATTTTTGAAACCAGGCCTAATATATGTATTTGCTTATATCTAGCATAGTCATGTTTTAATATCGACATTCCTTGTCTTGGCCAACTAAATCCTATGCCTACATTAAATTTGATACTGTAATTAAAATAATTAATTAAGATTCACTTTACAATTTAATAGATATCATGAGAATAGCTCTGACACCTGGCCCTCAAACGCTGCTATAGTGAACATCAAGTGGAATCAGTTAGCCTATCTAACTCTCATCATTCTGACCTTCTCACCTTCCTA
Organism: Nilaparvata lugens; assembly: GCF_014356525.2. Lineage (NCBI taxonomy): Eukaryota > Metazoa > Arthropoda > Insecta > Hemiptera > Delphacidae > Nilaparvata > Nilaparvata lugens. Next base: position 97,506,179 of record NC_052518.1, read on the forward strand.
CCTCTTCTCATTCTGACCTCCCTCCAAATTAGCTCAATTCATGCTCAAAACTAGTTATACTGTATATTTTTAATAATATAGACATGCTTACTTCATTTCTATACCAGATCATTAACGCTGTACTCTATGCTATCTGTATCAATCCCTTCGCTCTCTCTTACTCACTCCCTGTCTCTCTCCTTCGGTTTTTCTCATCCCTCCAATTTCATTTTCTTATTATCTACCTCATTTTATGAACCGGATATTTACTACTTTCTTCTAATATCTCTCTCTTCATCCACCTTTTTAGACAATAATCTTACATAATCTATGTGTATTCTCACACAGCTTAGTCCTCTCTTCACATTCTTCTCTCTAACAACCGTCAACTGCAATTTGAAATCAATCTACTGATTCATATTTCTCGTTCTTATTTTCCATCTCTCTGTACACTCTCTTTTAATTATCTATCCTCTTAATGATTTTCATATACTTTCTGTACTTTTTTCTGCTGTGTTTCTGCTGGAGTTTTCTTCCTGTTTTCAGACCTGGTTCCTGTGACTTCTCGCACGCGCTCTCTCTTGCCGCCGCCCTGGATCTCTCTCGCTAACCCACCTGCTCGCTCCCATCAGCATCTACCACTGCAAACTGCCCACCACGTTGGATTATCTGCTGGACTCTGACATGAATAAAGGAATCTGAATCTGAATCTGAATCTGAATCTGAATCTGAATCTCGCTCTACCTCCACTTGGACCCGATTCTTCCACTACCGGATACCTACTCGCTCTATCTCCACTTGGACTAGATCTCCCACTACAAGTTCTTCCTCAATCTTCATCTTATTCACCATTAGGATTATTCATCACCGGAACTCCACACATCTACATCTTATTGTGTTTAGTGAATTTTTTGAACTAGTGCTATAAATAGTGAAGGGAGCCGAACTGCCAAGGCATACTGAATGCACTCCAATCAAGAGACTTTTTCATTTAGGTTAAGTTTTATCAGTTTCATCCCCATTTTCCCCGTCATGTGTCGTTCTGAGGTCGGTTCACGATTGGTCTGCTGCTTCCATGATGCCTCTCACTGACACGTCAGCTCGCTCGCCCTCAAGTAGGTATGATTATTTCAATAGTAGTAATAATGACGCAGGTATGTTTCTAGCAAATAAGCTCCACTCTTTCAAAAAACTTTTCAAGGCTGCTCACCTTAACGTACAATCCCTCAGCTGCCACATTGATGAACTCAGAGCAATCTTCCGTTTTCAGGACTTCAATATAATCGGAATTTCCGAATCATTTTTGAAGCCTAGTATTCCATCAAATTTTGTTGCTTTGCCTGGATATAATCTTTTCCGGTGTAACGAAATATTCTTAGTGCGAAATAGTCTTAGTACGTTACGTCACAGGGCAACGTACGCACGCGCATACACATGCAGTGATATTCTTAGTCACTATGACATCACCAGAATATTCTTAGGAACTATGACGTCGCACGGAATGCCGAGTATCCATAACCAACAGTAAGATAACCTAAAAGGGAACGTTTATTGCTCGAAGATCCTCTTTTACCCAGAATGGTAGTGCATAACGGAATGGTCCCTTGCAGCCATTTGAAAATATAATTACAACAGGGTACATCTTGCTATTTGTTACCTATGAAGTATATTGATTTATGCAAATAAAAGCTCCAAATCAATTTCCCTAATAAAACCAAAGGTAGTGCTCAATACATATCAAGTGATTATTATGTTTTAACAGTGTTATGAGAGTTATGACATTATATTTACATTTACATTTATTACATTCCTTAATCACAACATCAAATTAATGTTTGGGAGAGAATCAACAGGATAAACCCAAAACTGTTCCTCTCCCTAATTTTGATAAAAATAGTTCAAATGAGGTTATGAAAACACTTTTATAAAGATCACAAAAATTTACAGTCCAAATATACATTATACTAAAAAATTTGTATCTCGGTTGATCAGAAAGATGAAACAAATTATTATTACACTTGAAAAAGCATTAATAAATTGAAAAATATTAAAAAACTTGATAAATTATATTGAGAGTTATAACTTAATTATCAATCTAATTGAAGAGAAGCTTCAAAATCAGATGAATTTGAAAAGGTAGGCCTTGTTGCACAGAAGCCGATTAAATTTTAACCATGATTAACTTTACGAGAACCAATCAGAGAAGGCCTTTTATAAAAGAAGGCTTCTCCGACAGGCTCTCGTAAAATTAATTACGTTCAAAATGAAAAAATGAAATGAAATTTATTGATTCCTTTTCACAAAAACATAGCAAATTACAGTTTACAAATAGGAACTAAGTTGATCACTCTAACCAGTATTCGTTAACTTACAGAAAAAAAATCATCATTGGGTACTAAAAAAGTTACATAAATGGTTATGACTTGATTTGAAATTATACAAAATAAAATCCATTGATTTTTGAGTCCAGCATTAATTAAAAATCTCTTGCACTCCTTGACGTCTGCAAACCAATGAGAAAAAAATATACAACCAATACAATTTATCAGGAATATTCAAAAAATGTAGGCTATCATTATTATTTTTTATATGAATGTATTAAAAACCATTACTACTCAACTATTTATCTCTCACATGTGTTATTCACGATTCTAATTATCGAAAAGAGAAAAAATGTATATGTATATAATGCTGAATCTGTATATTATTATGTACCTGCTTCTACTACCTTATGTACCTACTATAAACATATTCATACTTATGTCAGTGTTGCATCAAGAAAAACTAATTCTTGGAAAGACACCAGCCAAGGTCTTAATAGTTTTTAAAAATCTGGCGCACTCACACAACTTTCCTTGCCGTTATGAAAATTGATCACCTGACGCTAGTGTTCACGCGCATCTCAAGTCTACTATTCCAAGATCTGAGCCAGCTGGGGACAGGAAAATAACGCTGGAGACACTCGAAGTCTGCTATCTCTTTATAGTGAATGTTTTAATAGAATCAACAGTTTGCAATTGAATAATAACATTTTCTCGAATTCCGAGCTTATTTTCAATTTTAGGTGAAAATGTTACTGAACATTAATTGTACAGTTCTTCATGCTCAATCTTTTCCGCTAGAAATTGTTTAAATTGTATCTGAAGCCTGATAATTGGGAATCTAAAATCGAACTTTGCATAGATGGGGCGGAGCTCCTGAAATTTTTACAGAAATGGGACTTATGGCAGTTGATAGAGCTTATCAATGAATATATTAGGTATTAATTTGATCAAAATCGTTGGAGCCGTTTTTGAGAAAATCGCGAAAAACCCTGCTTTTCACAAAATTTTCGCCATTTTAGCCGCCATCTTGTATTGCATTTGATCGAAATTGTTCGTGTCGGATCATTATAGTGTAAGGACCTAAAGTTATTCCGTTAATTGGGAGATGAGATATCGTGTACACTGTCGCACATACACACACACACACACACACACACACACACACACACACACACACACACACACACACACACACACACACACACACACACACACACACACACACACACACACACACCACACACACACACACCACACACACACACACACACACACACCACACACACACACACACCACACACACACACACACACACACACACACAGACCAATACCCAAAACACTTTTTTGGACTCAGGGGACCTTGAAACGTATAGAAATTTGTATATTGGGGTACCTTAATTTTTTTCGGAAAGCAATACTTTCCTTACCTATGGTAATAGGGCAAGGAAAGTAAAAAGACTTAATATTTTCAGATGATTTAATTTCGTATGGTAGTTGATTGAAGTATTTTGGAGCTACATATTGGAACGATTGCTTGAAAATTGATTTATTGACTTATGGTAAACGAAACATTCTTTGTGTGATTCTTCTTGTATTGTATTATAAATTCTCTGTACCAGTATTGCCAGCTCCGACATAGAATAGATTTGAGACTTTATATACAAAAAGATGTTGTAGAGCATTTTCAATTACTCTTTCCATGATTAATTCAGTTTTGAAAACTTGGAACATACAATCTTCGGGGACGAAATTTCACTTTACACCTATGTGACAGATATTGTTCTAACTCTTCTGTAGACTTGGCAGAGGGAAAATCAGGCAGGCACATTAATCACGTTAGATTCTTCTTAACTATGTGTTCACGTATGAAAAGAATTTATTTTTCAGTTTCTTTTTAGGGGTTGTTTTTGCATTTTGCCTTTGAAGACTAATACTGGGCTGCCGTCTCATGGACACTAGTTGGTCCTTGACTTTGACATTCCTTGTCTACACATGGCAAAACTAAGCATATACCTATGATTCAATGAACACGCACACTCACCCACTCACATTATATGCACCATATAATATGCACTCATATATTATATGCACCACATTTGACAAAAGGAGACATTCTTTAGAAGGAAACAACTATCTAATACTTGTATTTCCTGGAATGAGCTCATAGGTTGCACGTCTTTATTGAAAATGAACTTAGTTGATCGGTAAATCTTACATGATGTGGTCTATTGATTGATGCATTCAAATGCATTTGCCATCAGCTATCATACTCTGGAGAAGGAGGAGGAGGAGGAGGAGGGGTAGGAGGAGGAGGAGGAGGAGGAGGAAGAGGAGAAGGAGGAGGATGATACTTATTATGGATGGTTATAAATAAATCATTCAAATCGCAGAATAATAAATATATTCAATGATCAATCACAGATATTGTAAAAAAAATCGAATACAATATGAAAATAGTTATAAAATGCAAATTTGAAATTGAAAAACTATTGAAATATTTTTAAAATGGCAGATGAAAAATTTCAGAATTATAAGCTGATTAAAAAAATATTCAATCAACTTAATTAGTTAGCCATTAGTCCACACTGTAATCATTATCTTTCTATCCCTTGATTCTTGATGTATGAATTAAATATAGAATATATGAATAATTATTGAGAGTTTATGCATGCAAAACTACGAATAATAGAGGTCGAAGATAAGCCAGCGCTTGACTTTACTATATATTATCAACGCCAGTGTAAAGTTGGAAGAACATTATCCAGAACTACATCGAAAATTGACTGTTCTGGATGTAGAATCAATAGTTCCATAGTTCCTTATGAGTTATGACAATAGTTCCATGTAAATATTTGGAACAACAGGATTCAAAAAAATAATGCCCTTCAAGTTCTTCAAAATAAATGTATTTTGGTCAGATGAGCACAAAAATATGCTTATAGATCATCGATTATGAAAGTTCTATGAAGAGGAGGTCATCGTAGATTCAGAGCCAGTAAGTTATAATGAAAAAATTAAATACGGAATTATTTATGGCTAGTTTAAACTCGTAAATCGAGAAAATTCACGTTTTCACCAAAAGAATACTGAGTTTGAGAATTTGAGAGGTGAGAACCACAGTTCTAGGCAGGGGGAATCACCCTGATTACATAACTGTTGAGTTCCAATCGATAGATTCCACAAAAAATTTTTCATGGCCATTTTTGAAACTCGGAAATCGAGATAATTCACGTTTTTTATAATGGATTCAACAGGAAAGATCTATTTCAACTTTGCGAATGGATATGATTAAGAGAAAATGAATATGAATATGAATAAGAGAAAGTAATATGATTGTAATTCTCTTCTCCATCCTTATTATTAGCAAATCATATATGGACAATATTGTATTATCATCTTGAAATATTCACTCAACTTCTTTGAAAAGGAAAGAAGTTCCTTGTATCCACGTGTGTATTGCTGTTTGGCTTTGAAAGCTGCATTCTTGTTCGAATTACATAAATGAGTCGAAAGTGACCTGCTAAGAGGGAAATGGGTCGCCAAAAACATAGGGTGATGTTATCGGAGGTTCAAACGTATTCCATAACAAAACCTTTTCTAGCTGAAACTCTTTTCGGAAGGAACATGGTGCTTTTCTCAAAAGGGCTTATTTTCTGTCCAGTCTACAATCTGGAAGGTTTCGAAGGAAAGTGTCGAATATTCATAACAATAAGAATATCTACAACAATAGATGACCCTCACACTATAGTATAGTTTCTTCGAATTCTGGGAGTACAGATGGTACTATTGTTTCCCTAGCCAGTTTGCAAACATTTTCTTCAAGTGTTCCATTGAGAGGGAAGTAGTTATTTGTAAGGAGAGGCAACATCAAAGTCGCAGTGATATCAATACATTGAATACTAGAGAGGTATTTCATAATGAACCGGTGGAGGTGTTTTATAAACCAATTTACCTCACACCGGATATCAATCAATCTGTAACCGGTGGAGGTGTTCTATAAACCTCTTCACCTCACACCGGATATCAAATTATGTCGCCGAGAATTTCTTTATACCATGACTTAGTTAATCTTCATGGCACAACGTGCAATATTAATTACAAAGAACTAAAATAAAGTTTAGGTCTTCAAGAACTAAGAACTAACTAAAGTTCTTACTTCTTATCCTTACTTCTTTCTTAGACATGAGGTTCGAAAGACACTCTTGCAGTCTATCCCACCGTTGTGCACCAATGTAAACGGTGGAGAGTTTCTCCTCTCCTGTAAAATTTACTGACATTATACTACTATTAAACATCTATTTGAATCTGTGATTAGTTGGGAGCTTACAGTGGATTCGTCAATCCAAATGCACAGATTCTCAGCAATATTTAATCGTCACCTATTTTAGCAACTAATAACTACGAGCCAGGAACTTCAATGAAAAATACTTTAAGAATTTAACCTCAGGTTTAGACCTGATACACAAAAAAACTGCAATAACATTCACTCAATTTCACACTATTACAATTAATAGGCTTCTTATTATATAGAATTCATTTATTTGATTGGCTTCTTAACACTAATTCTATTTCCTATTCAAAGAGCAAAGCGAAGTTATAGTTTATGGTAGTTTTAAATTGTGAATGTTATTCTCGTGGATGTCGATTCTAGAGAGCTATAGTGTATTATCTTTAGTCTTCGACCATGATTGTATAGATGGCCCAATACATCCTATACATTGTCGAAATTCAAATCACCACACTTATGATTGCCGTCTGTCATGGATCAGTAGCCTCTCCACCATAATTTTGTGTATTGCCAAGTATATGAAAGTATTATCGAGTATTATCAAGTGAAGGCTATTAAAGTTTTATAAAGTGTTCTGAATGATAAGATACTGAAGTATTGAAGTAATGATTTTCACAACACATCAAGATCATTATCAAATTTGCTTTACTCGGTTGACCCCTTACCCTCCACCCCATTGATTCAGAAAAAAATTAGCTTCTACACACACTCCCCCCCCATCTATACAAATTTTCGTCAGTCATACTACATCACTAGCTTTTTTGGGACCCCCACACAAGAATTTTATTGATTTAGAGAGAACTTGAATGGAAATCGGTATTCAAAAGTCTGTATTCAATACTCTGTATCTTGAAAGTCTTAAAATTTCTCTGTATCTTTTAAAGGTCTTTCTTTCTCATTTAAAAATTGAAGAAAACTTGAAAAGACAAAGATATCGAAATATATATGTTGCAAGCAGTCATCATAATATGATTATGAATATGAATTTTAATATTATGTGTAAGCTCTAATTATTAATGTTAATATTCAAAATCTCTCATATAATTATATTTTAATTAATAATCAACTGAAGAGTTATTGGAGAGTTTGGAATAACAAAAGAAATGCAATTGCGAATATTTAATTGCAAAATCATCATGGAACTTCGTGAAGCATAACCTTGGATTATTGTCATAATGATAGATTGCAACATGTGTTTCATTTTATATCATTGAAAGTCTTCTTCCTCTTGATTTTGAGTAAACATTCCAAATCAATAGAATATCATTTTAAAAGAAATTGAAAATACTGATGATGATGTAATCTAAGTCGAAATTATGTTCTATCATGTTAGTCTATAATATCTATAGTAGTCTATCTATTGATATAGTATCTATCTATCGATCACAACTCAATGTGAAGCATTGAATCTATTGAAAGGAACAAATTAAAAGATTGAAATTAATGTTATGATAACACGGGTGAACACACCCTCCCCCCCACTGAATTAAGAAACTCCCCCCCCCCATGTAATATGCATCCCCTGGGCACCCTTGAAAATAATAATCATCCGTTGTAGAAGAATGGTGTGAATCTGAATACAGTCGCTTCACATTGATTTGAAAGGTTAGTGTGAGGAATTAAAAAATAAGTTGGTTGAGACCCTCAACTTGACCCTCAACTTAATTTGAAATGAAATATAAAACTAATAATTGCTAATATGATCAATAAACTAATTAATCAATCTCCAGATAAAAATGTTTTATCGTTTGAATTTCACCAGATTATATCAAGAAGAAAAATTTAACTCAACTTCCTATGCATTACTGTATAAACTCGAAATAAGTTGATATTTACCTTAAAAAAAATTATTTAGCCTTAAAAATCGATTTGATGAATGATAAGGTGGGAAGAAATGCCATAGTAATCTATTAATTCATCAAATGAATATTGATTGTTTATAGTTCACTTCTAATAGATAATTCCCCTAGAGTAGAAACATAAAAGCTGTTTTCCCACAATACAGCTTTTTTGAGTTACTACAGTAATGATCTGATATTGTGCCAAGCTATTGCTAGGAAAGAAATCTTGCTGTAGGAATGCATAGGGAAATTATAGTTTAGAGTTTCTATTGTTGGTAACACTGATCACGCGGACTCGCGTGCGTGAGCATTAACTTGTTGCTGTGATAGTGTAGAACTGTACAGCGCATGCGCAATGACGTCATTGATGACGACATTATACTAAGAATATTTCGACCAGTGCGCATGACTACTATTTCTATTTCGGCCTTCTGCGCATGCCCGGTGACGTCAAAATGACGTAGCATACTAAGACTATTTCGCACTAAGAATATTTCGGTTCACGGGATCTCTGACCGGCTACCCAAGGCACTTTATACAATTAGACCACGGTCACTCCATTTCTGAATTTTGAGCGTATGCTTGTAGGTAAGATTTCGGTGAAAATGTTACGCAATAAGCAAGTGTAGAGATTATCATTCCTAATCTTTTCAACTGAATTTTCGTTTAAATGTATCTGAAGCCTGATAATTGAAATCTTAAATCAACATGCATAGATGGGGCCGTAGTTGCAAATATTTTGCCGCCAATCGTCATTATGTTATTCCCCTAAATTATTCTCGTCTAAGAATGAGGCTTACAGTTCAATGAGCAAGGAAAGTTGTGTGAGTGTACCACCCCAGATTTTTTTTTTTTTTGATCACAAAAATTAATCAGGTTGAGTTATTAGTGTTTCAAAGGTAGAAGGTAGGTTAGGTTTTTGGTTTGAGATTGCAATATGCTGGAAGGGGTAGGGGTCCAGGTTAAGGTATGTTTATTAACGTTTTTAAAGTAAAAGGGTAGGTTAGGAGGTTAGGTTTTTGCTTTTAAAGGCAATAATATGCTGGAAGGGGTAAGGGATAAGTACTGTATCGACCTATTCATAGTTTTAAAAACAACATTGCTGACACGGTATAGGTTAAATGCATGCAAAATTGTGCTGCTTTGAACTTTGTTTATTTTAAAAACAATAGTGACCGCCGTTTAATTTTTGTGATCAAAATAACATACTAAATCGATCACAACCAAAAATTTGATGACAGGTATAATGGCACTGGATCTAGAGTTACGCCAATAAATGTAAGTCCCATAAAGTAAGAAATGTATATTGAGTAGTTGAAAAAAATGTTATCTATACATTTAATTTGCAGGTTAAAACTGGATTGGCCGAAATTTTTGGCACCGAACTGGTGAAAGGCAAGCCGTACCATTTCACAACAGGAGCCAAAATTGCTGTGTTCACCTATCATGGCTGCACTATTGAATTCAAAGGCCGCAAAAATATCAGCTACATTTCAAAGGAAACACCTATGGTAAATACAGTATTTACATTTATTAATCAATTTATGATTAACACTCATTCAACTATACATTAACCTTGCTAGCATCATCTTACAAGGAATAATTGTTGTAAAATGTATAGGTTCAATAACAAGTTTGTAACAGAGATATCTATTGATATATAATAAACTGCTGGTACTAGTTTACAGACATTTATAGTCAAAGTGGGGCCTAAGTGAAAATAAATGAAATTATAAACTTGAACATTTTATTTTACTATTTCTTTCCTATAATATAATGTGCAAAATAATGTATTTTGCTGAAATTGTTTCAAGATTTTAAAAATATCGTGTATGCTCTATGAATCATGTAGCCTAGTATTTCCTTCAATTCAATTTTACTCATTATCACACATAATATACAAAATAGAAATTCAAATATACAATTGATTACATGCAAATAATATAAAAACAATCATAAAATCATAATATTTCAATTAGGAACTGTGCAAAAATTTAGGAGGATCATTAGGTTTTCCAATTATGGTTATCCATGTACTGGGAAATCCTTCAATCCCTGAGAGGGTAAAAATGGTATCAGGAAAATTAGGTGTGATAAGATGTGATGAATGTATGACGGGATGGGAAAAACGATAAGACCAGATGGTGAAAAATTTCCAATCTGTCGATCAATGCCCAGGCATCCCTGGATGGATCGCGTTATATACATAAACTATACAAGTCCTAACTTGACTAAAATTGTCAAAAAACGTATGTCATTTGATTGGCGGTGTACCGAAATATTCTTAGTATGAAATAGTCTTAGTACGTTACGTCACAGGGCAACGTACGCATGCGCATACACATGCAGTGATATTCTTAGTCACTATGACGTCACCAGAATATTCTTAGGAACTATGACGCCGCACAGAATGCCGAGTATCCATAACCAACAGTAAGATAACCTGAAAGGGATCGTTTATTGCTCAAAGATCCTCTTCTACCCAGAATGGTAGTGCATAACGGAATGGTCCCTTGCAGCCATTTGAAAATATAATGACAACAGGGTCCATCTTGCTATTCGCTACCTATGAAGTATATTAATTTATGCAAATAAAAGCTCAAAATCAATTTCCCTAATAAAACCAAAGGCATTGCTCAATACATAATATCAAGTGATTATTATGTTTTAACAGTGTTATGAGAGTTATGACATTATATTGAGAGTTATAACACAGTTATAACTTAATTATCAATCTAATTGAGGAGAAGCTTCAAAATCAGATGAATTTGAAAAGCTAGACCTTGTTGCACAGAAGCCGATTAAATTTTAACCGTGATTAACTTTACGAGAACCAATCAGAGAAGGCCTTTTAAAGAAGGCTTCTCTGATAGGTTCTCGTAAAATTAATTACATTTGAAATGAAAAAATTAAATGAAATTTATAGATTCCTTTTCACAAAAGCATAGCAAATTACAGTTTGAAAATAGAAACTAAGTTGATCACTCTATCCAGTATTCGTGGTAAACTTACAGAAAAAATAAAATAATCATCATTACTAAAAAATTACATAAATGGTTATAACTTGACTTTAAATTATACAAAATAAAATCCATTGATTTTTGAGTCCAGAATTAATTAAAAATCTCTTGCACTCCGTGACGTCGTCTGCAAACCAATGTGAACAAAAATATACAACCAATACAATTTATCTGGAATATTCAAAAAATGTAGGCTATCATTATTATTTTTTATAAGAATGTTTTAAAAACCATTACTACTCAACTTTATATCTCTCACATGTGTTATTCACGATTCTAATAATTATCGAAAAGAGAAAAAATTTATATGTATAAAATGCTGAATCTATATATTATTATGTATCTGCTTCTTTATAAACATATTTATACTTATGTCAGTGTTGCATCAAGAAAAGGCTTGGAAAGACACCAGCCAAGCTATTAAAAGTTTTAAAAAATCTGGTGTGGCGCACTCACACAACTTTCCTTGCTGTTATGAAAAATGATCAACTGATGCTAGTGTTTACGCGCATCTCAAGTCTACTATTCCAAGATCTGAGCCAGCTGGTGACAGGACAATAACGCTGGAGACACACGAAGTCTGCTATCTCTTTATAGTGAATGTTTTAATAGAATCAACAGTTTGCAATTGAATAATAACATATTCTTGAATTCCGAGCTTATTTTCAATTTTAGGTGAAAATGTTACTGAACATTAATTGTACAGTTATTCATGCTCAATCTTTCCGCTAGAAATGTTTTGTTTAAATTGTATCTGAAGCCTGATAATTGGGAATCTAAAATCGAACTTTGCATAGATGGGGCGGAGCTCCTAAAATTTTTACAGATATGAGTCTTATGGCAGTTGATAGAGCTTATCAATGAATATATTAGGTATTAATTTGATCAAAATCGTTTGAGCCGTTTTTGAGAAAATCGCGAAAAACCCTGTTTTTGACAACATTTTCGCAAACATTTTCGCCATTTTAGCGGCCATCTTGTATTGCATTTGATCGAAATTGTTCGTGTCGGATTATTATGGGTGCATACCAACTGACCCAATTCCCATTTGACCCAACCTACCACTTGACCCAATTTTTTTAAATCGAGAAAAGCCGTGAAACCACTTGACCCAATAGACATCTGACCCAATATACCATTTGCCCCAATATCATAAACATCACAAAACCATCTGACCCAATTGACATCTGACCCAACCTACCACTAGACCCAACTACTGTGCTGCGCTCTCGTGGCATAGTTTATGGTGGGCAAAACATCAATGCCTTCTTGATGAGTGGTACTCCTTCGACAACTTCAATAAATAACTCAACTGAGAAATGCAGTCTCATAAGTACCGGTAACCGAGAATTGTAGGGTACTATATCATGGAGATTATTTGATTTTTTTTACAAATTTCGTTGTGCAAATTGTTTATTTCTCAGTAAATAAATAGTACAACCAGAAACATAGCTTCTGAAATATTCATAAAACTATGTAGGTAGGCTACTCTGAATCGATATACTCTAGAAACACTTATCCAAATTTACTGAGGGAAGAAACTTGTGAGGAAATTTTTTAAGGCAGATTCCATCAAAGTCATTCTCTACAATTATTTATGTTGTAGGTTTTAACCTAGGTTATAAGGAATGTCCATAAATATTCATTTCCAATTTCTATTTCTAATACAGTAACTCAATTCCATTGTCTTACAGAACTTATATCGTAGGCTGTAGGATACCTGTCAACAGCTTTTTTCTGACTTAATAAAAACTATGATAGCAACAATAGACTATAATACTTGGAGTAAGGTAAAATCTAGTTGTGAAAAGTTACCTATATCAAATTGAATAATCATCAATCATTTACTGATTGATAAGATGCTTTTATGGTGGTTTTACCAAATCTAATAACCTCATCCAAATTTAATAATACAAATCTAACCTCAAAATCACAAAATAACACAAATCTAACCTCAAAGATAGCAAGAACTGTCAAAACAGTTGTGCTTGGTTTCAAGGCCTTCTAGACTTTTACCTGAAGAGTAGACCGTAGGTAGAAACCAAGCCTGGAACATTGCAGACGTTTTGCCAGAGTGCAGCACAGTAGTTGGGTCAAGTGGTAGGTTGGGTCAGATGTCAATTGGGTCAGTTGGTTTTTTGATATTCATAGAGTTGGGACAAATGGTATATTGGGTCAGATGTCTATTGGGTCAAATGGTTTTGCGGTTTCTCTCTATTTTAAAAAATTGGGTCTAGTGGTAGGTTGGGTCAAATGGGAGTTGGGTCAGTTGGTTGAGCCCCATTATTATAGTGTAACAAACTTAAGTTCCAAGTTTCAAGCTATTCCGTTAATTGGGAGATGAGATATCTAATGACATATTTTTAAAATGGCAGATGAAAAATTTCAGAATTATAAGCTGATTAAAAAATATTCAATCAACTCAATTAGTTAGCCATTAGCCCACACTGTGATCATTATCTTTCTCTCCCTTGATTCATGATGTATGAATTAAATATAGAATATACGAATTATTGAGAGTTTATGCATGCAAAACTACGAATAATAGAAGTCGAAGATTAGCCAGGGCTTGATTTTACTATTAATCATCAAGGCCAGTTTAAAGTTGGAAGAGCATTTTCCAGAAGTACATCCAAAAATGGACTGTTCTGGATGTAGAATCAATAGTTCTACAGTTCCTGATGAGTTATGACATTAGTTCCATGAAAATATTCAGAATAACAGGATTCAAAAAAATAATGCTCTTCCAAGCTTCACAAGATAAGTGTATTTTGGTCAGATGAGCACAAAAATATGCTTATAGATCATCGTTTATGAAAGTTCCATGAAGAGGTCATCGTAGATTCAGAACCAGTAAGTTCTAATGGAAAAAATTGAACACGGAAGTATTTATGGCTTGTTTAAACTCGTCAATCGAGATAATTCACGTTTTCACCAAAAGAATACTGAATTTGAATATTTGAGAGGTGAGAACCCCAGTTCTAGGCAGGGGGAATCACCCTGATTACATAACTGTTGAGTTCCAATCGATAGATTCCACAAAAAGTTATTCATGGCCATTTTTGAAACTCGGAAATCGAGATAATTAACATTTTTTATCATAGATTTAACAGGAAAGATCTATTTCAACTTTGCTAATGAATATTATTATAAGAGAAAGTAATATGATTGTAATTCTCTTCTCCATCCTTATTATTAGCAAATCATATGTGGACAATATTGTATTATCATCTTGAAATATTCACTCAACTTCTTTGAAAAGGAAAAAAGTTCCTTGTATCCATGTGTGTATTGCTGTTTGGCTTTGAAAGCTGCATTCTTGTTCGAATTACATAAATGAGTCGAAAGTGACCTGCTTAGAGGGAAATGGGTCGCCAAAAACATAGGGTGATGTTATCGGAGCTTCAAACGTATTCCATAACAAAACCTTTTCTAGCTGAAACTCTTTTCGGAAGGAACATGTGCTTTTCTCACAAGGGCTTATTGTCTGTCTAGTCTACGATCTGGAAGGTTTCGAAGGAAAGTGTCGAATATTCATAACAATAAGAATATCTACAACAATAGCTGACCCTCACACTATAGTATAGTTTCTTCGAATTCTGAGAGTAGACAGATGGGACTATTGTTTCCCTAGCCAATTTGCAAACATTTTCTTCAACTGTTTCATTGAGAGGGTAGTATTTATTTGTAAGAAGAGGCAACATCAAAGTTGCAGTGATATCAATACATTGAATACTAGAATGGTCTTTTGTAATGAACCGGTGGAGGTATTTATAAACCAATTTACCTCACTCCGTATATCAATCTGTAACCGGTGGAGGTGTTCTATAAACCTCTTCACCACACACCGAATATCGAATTATGTCGCCGAGAATTTCTTCATACCATGACTTAGTTAATCTTCATGGCACTACGTGGAATATTAATTACAAAGAACTAAAATAAAGTTTAGGTCTTCAAGAACTAAGAACTAACTAAAGTTCTTACTTCTTTCTTATCTTACTTCTTAGACAAGAGGTTCGAAAGACACTCTTGCAGTCTATACCACCGTTGTGCACCAATGTAAACGGCAGAGAGTTTCTCTTCTCCTGTAAAATTTACTGACATTATACTACTATTAAACATCTATTTGAATCTGTGATTAGTTGGGAGCTTACAGTGGATTCGTTCATCCAAATGCACAGATTCTCAGCAATATTTAATCGTCACCTATTTTAGCAACTAATAACTATGAGCCAGGAACTTCAATGAAAAATACTTTAAGAATTTAACCTCAGGTTTAGACCTGATACACAAAAAACAACTGCAATTATACCCATTTTATATTGTTTAAATTTCACCAGATGATATCAAGTAGAAACATTGAGCTCAACTTCCTATGCATTACTGTATCAACTCGAAATAAGTTGATATTTTCCTTAAAAAAAAGTTATTTAGCCTCAAAAATCGATTTGATGAATGGTAAGGTGGGAAGAAATGCCATAGTAATCTATTAATTCATTAAATGGATATTGATTGTTTATAGTTCACTTCTAATAGATAATTCCCCTAGAGTAAAAACATAAAAGCTGTTTTCCCACAAAACAGCTTTTTTGAGTTACTACGGTAATGATCTGATGTTGCACCAAGCTATTGCTAGGGAAGAAATCTTGCTGTAGGAATCCATAGGGAAATTATAGTTTAGAGTTTCTATTGTTGGTAACACTGATCACGCGGACTCGCATGCGTGAGCATTAACTTGTTACTGTGATAGTGTAGAACTGTACAGCGCATGCGCAATGATGTCATTGATGATGTCATTATACTAAGAATATTTCGACCAGTGCGCATGACTACTATTTCTATTTCGGCCTTCTGCGCATGCCCGGTGACGTCAAAATGACGTAGCATACTAAGACTATTTCGTACTAAGAATATTTCGGTTCACCGGTGTACCGAAATATTCTTAGTATGAAATAGTCTTAGTACGTTACGTCACAGGGCAACGTACGCATGCGCATACACATGCAGTGATATTCTTAGTCACTATGACGTCACCAGAATATTCTTAGGAACTATGACGCCGCACAGAATGCCGAGTATCCATAACCAACAGTAAGATAACCTGAAAGGGAACGTTTATTGCTCAAAGATCCTCTTCTACCCAGAATGGTAGTGCATAACGGAATGGTCCCTTGCAGCCATTTGAAAATATAATGACAACAGGGAGTAGGTGAGATTCAAGATTTCAGACGGGCTTTTTTGCGCAAATCCCCCTCCCCCTCCCCCTTCCCCCTCCCCCTCTAGAGTTTGCGCATGCGCAAACTCCCCCTCTCCTCCCCCTCTCCCTCTCCTTCTCCCTCTCCTTCTCCCTCTCCCTCTCCTTCTCCCTCTCCTTCTCCTTCTCCCTCTCCCTCTCCCTCTCCTCTCCCTCTCCTCTCCTTCTCCCTCTCCCTCTCCCTCTCCCTCTCCCTCTCCTTATCTTATCTCCCCTCTCCCAGTGAGGACGAGGGGGTTGAAAAGAGAGAGAGATATATCTCTCTCTCTCTCTCAGTGAGGGAAAAAAATTTCCCTTTTTGGAGGAAAAATTCCCTCTCTCTATAGTGACAGATTAAAGTGAATCCATCTAATGCTATACTGACAGATTAAAGTGAATGCTAAATGAGGAAAAAATTCTCTACTGTCAAATAAAGTGAATCCATATTCTACATCTAATGCTATACTGTCAAATTAAAGTGAATCCATATTTCTACATCTTTATACTGAGTGAATCTGTATAATTTCCCTTTGAGGGAAAAATTCTCTACTGTCAAATTAAAGTGAATCCATATTTCTACATCTTTATACTGACAGATTAAAGTGAATCCATATTGCTATACTGTCAAATTAAAGTGAATGCTAGATGAGGGAAAAAATAATGTCCCTTTGAGGGAAAAATTCTCTACTGTCAAATTAAAGTGAATCTGTTACATCTTTATACTGAGTGAATCTGTTACATCTTTATACTGTAAAATTATAAAGTGATTGCAAATTAATACAATTGGTTTGCTTTCCACCTGACAGTTAAGAAAAATTTCACAAATTTATATTGAAATTTTCTATATGCTGTACAAACCGCAGGCGTTATTTTTTAAGTGTTTCTCCGAGAATATCTATAGTAAATTTAGTATGAACAAGCATTCCAAAAATGGCTATAGATATCCTCAGACCTATATCACTTGGGGTATCAGCTCTATTGATGTCTTAACAGAGAGAGGTCAATGATCTAAGTTGATCTTTTACATTTTTTATCTGCAATGTCATACAAGCATTTCCAAAGTTCATCGGAATTTGTAACAATAGTTGAGAAATCATTTGCACTACAATAATGTAGATGACCTGTATCTAGTATGTCCAATAATTCGAAAATCTCAGATAAAATTGGAAAATGTACATTTTCTGTTTTTGTTAACGCTAGATCAACATCATCGCCTTGGAATCCTGTTGAAAATTTAATATTTTTTGCAATAGAATCAAATTCATTGAATGAAATTGACATCAAGAGGCGAGTTAATTTTTTGAATTTTGCAAAGCTAAAACACTGCATGACCTTGATTGCTATGAACTATAATTGATAAGGTAGGAATGTGCACTTAGCTGTAACAGTTGTGTCTGAGGGGGCGTATCTCTTGATAAGGTAGGAATGTGCACTTAGCTGTAACAGTTGTGTCTGAGGGGGGCGTATCTCGCGTCCTCACTCAATCAAGTCTACACTGATACTAAACCAAAATGTTCGAGGAAATATCTATATATTTGTTTACAACATTTCACTACAACAATACATCATAACTTCATCTTCAATTTTAATTAATTTATCTATAGACAAATTGTGTGGACGGTAATAGCACAAATAGTCTTTTATATCGTTCAAATTAACTGTGCTTAGAAAAATGTCTTTCAATTGTTTCACCAAACTATAATTTTCAGGAGTTGATTTCCTAATTGCACTTTCACACTCATCATACCAGTCTATGCAGTTTTTTAACCTCACTTCCAATTCGTTGTCAGCAGCTAACCACTTTGTCGGATCCATAGTTGTCGAGCAAATGGAGTAAACTATGTGTAGGCGGGCACTATTATAGAGTAATTAAACGGTCTTTCTTCATTAATAATTGTAGACAGACAACACGTGCGAGCTTTATGCAATCTCAGTGCATGCAAGCAATAAACACACTGTAATTCCTTTCCGTTGTAGAAGAATCCATAACGTGCAAAGTTTCTTTTCTGAGCATTTGTATACATAGGCGCCAATTTCATACTTTGCATTCGATTGTTTTCGCACAAGAAATTATTTGTTTGATACATATTTTTAAACAGCAAAGAATTATAATGTTGGGCAGAGAATAAAGCACACCTTCCATCGGGTCTATACTTATGTATCTTACATGCATCATAACACCACGAAGTGGTGAAAAAGCTGAAATCAGGCTTGACAAAGTCCTCCGGTATGCATTGTACGTTAGAATGCAATCTTCTCAAAAACTTTGCTTTCTCAGTTCCTTTTGTGAAAATTTTCTCATAACCTGCAAGGTAATCACGTATTAATGAGTCACTGTATTCTAAATCTCCATCTTCCCATTTTATTTTATGATAGTTACGTTCCAGCCATGTTACATCGTTATACAATTTTGCGCTCAATTCCATCTTTGCAAATGGTGATTTGAAATGGAATACAGCATAATTATTGCACTCGTCAACGATAGCAAGTTCTTTCACAATAATTTGATTACAAGTTTGTTTAAACCAGTGAAGATCAACCGTAGCAATTTTCGTAGGTGTCTGCTTGTCGTCCACTCCTTTCTGTTCCTCTTCACGTTTCTGTTCCTCCACCTCTGGTGCCCCCTCCTCCTCCTCCTCTCACGACTTCTGGATTGGTGTACTGCTTCTCCTTGGTTCATAATAGAAACTTGTTGATTCAATATCGTAAAGTACCGACGACTGAGTTTGAGCTTTGTCCAAAATATCAGAATCAAGATCACACTGGATACCAATAGAGCGAGTTTGTGGCTTGTCCAAAATATCAGAACACAAAGAATAGGACATGATTCCTGTTCAAAGGTAAAACTGATAATGGCTTACATTTGGCGCAGTACACACCTTATATAACCTGCAGTGATGCACTCTATCAACAAATTACTGAACTTCTTTCACCATGCTCGTGAGAGGCATGTACTCCATCACACGATCGCTAATTAAAACGCAATACGCGGAAGTATTTGCAGGTACTGCACTATTAAATTCCATTTCAATACGAACATCTGTCGATGATTTCAAATGACTTGGTTGGTGTGAACAATCTACAACAATCAGCGGTGTTGATTCACAAAACGTTTTAAAATTGATTTCTGTTCCGAGTTCGCTATTGATTGAATGATTATAATACGAGGGTGCGAAATCCAGGAACATCCGGCATAAAACTTCCTTCTTACCTAGCAGATTTTCGTATGGATAATACTCACTATTCAAATATACTTTAACATTGTAAATATTACAGCTGTCAAAATTAGATATTGATTTTTTAATTTTATTCTTTCGATCAGTTTGAAATGCAATTATAATATATTTTGGAGTATCAAAATTCGATGTCGTGCGTACTGACCAAGAATGAACAAGTGAATTTTGCAAATTTGGTAATTCACAAATTTCCCAATGGCGGAAACTTAATTTCAGTGGAGTGTCGGCATCGAGCAGTCTCAAAAATTTCAATCGCACATGATCTTCTAAAGTAATGTAGGGCATCCGCCATTGGAGCTTAGTAATTTTTACACTAACCTCTGTACCGGTTGCAGAATCGACGCAATTGAGGTCTGAGGGCGACCTCAATAATACAAGCTCTTGTTTCAAGTTTAAAATTATTCTTTGAAAATCTTCAAAAAATGGAAGGATTAATTTCAACGGCACACAGAAAGTGAATTTATTATCTGTTAGCTCATATCCTGCTCTGTCAAAACCAGCTAAATGATATGTGTTTTTATCAGATGTGTTCTTCACAAGAATAGCTTTAATTGTAGAAGTTAAACCAATTAATCTTGATTTGGAAATTTGTTGACCTGCTAATTCGTATCGTATTTCATCAAAAAGGTTGCCCACTATGTTACTGCTTAATTTATAGTCTGCCGCAATGGGCGCACCAGCCGGTTGAGTTGCCTCCCCTGCTACTGTAATCACAGGCGCTGCCGGTTTTGTGCAGCTAACCGTTCCCTCAATCAATATAAATGATTTGCAAGGTAAAGTGTACACATCCAATGAATTTATTCCTATCCGAGCTTCATCAGAGTTTTTTATTTCTTGTCCCGAATAAACTGTATGAGTATGAAATTGGAATTTGGTTATGTCATTATAAAACTGAAGCTCTGTCTCCACATCCAGAATATCACTAATTGCTGCACCTGACATTTCGCCAATCAACTATAAAACCTAATTTTTCCAATATTCTCGCACTTTTAGCCGATAACGCCCTATTGCTTTTACTAGATGTTGACGATATCACGTTCCTTTCTCTAATGACTTGATTGGTCTTATTCGAACGCGGATTAAAAACAAGATATCCCATTACTTTTGTTTTTCACGTATGTGCAGTCTAATTGTAATTGTATCTCCGCGGAAATCAATAAACGATCCGTTCTGGTCTGTCACCTTTACATTAATAGTTTGAATTCGACGTGTATTCAAAGGTACATAAATAATTGGAGAGGGTACTTCGTTTATTAAATAACCGCTAGGAACCTTTGGCAAAAATTCGTAGATTATATGTTTTTCTTTCCCGTTAAAGTAACTGCCACATGCTAAATTACACTCAACAAGAATACTGTCAATGCTCGATATGTTAACCAAATGTTTGGAATAATACCATTTATTTGCTTGCAAAACAACATTATCAAAACCGAGTATCTTAGCAATCGAATCAGAACATGTTAAATCAATAGGCTTATCAGAATAAATTTCAATCTTCATAGTATTTGCATTTGCACGTATAATAAGTTTATTCTTCTTCCCATCAATATTCAATTTATTCTTTAAAGATTTTATAATATCTTCAAGTTCATATGCGCCGGTATCCAACATGATTAACTTATCGCCATATTTGAAGCTAGAATTTGTTCCTTTGTTTATGTTTGCAATACTATTGTAACTAGAAAAATTAATCAGTCCAATTTCCCATTCACAATTTTTGTCCAATTCTATAATTTCTTGTAAATGTTCATAGAGGTTACTTGACTTTGATCTTAAGGTAATAATGACCATCTTGTGTGTTCACCACAAACACTTAATTACAACTGATTTGCAAGAAACAATAATGTAAGATGGCCACAAAAATTGCTATTTAATGGCTGCATATGCTCCACATTATAAAATATATTTACTCCATTTTCTTTTTTCCAATATTTGTCCAATTCGTATGGCGGTTGTAAATTTCCAATTGGATCAAAATACCATACATTAGAGCCAACTTTCTTATATGCTACCCAATGTGTGCCATCCTCGCTTTCCCTTGCTAAATTCACAATGGCATTTTCGTTTTTTAGAATTTTTTTGGGTAATGCATCTAGCATATCTAATATAGCTAGGTTTAGAAAATCCAATCCATTTCACTAACAATCCTTTTTTATCACGTTTTAATATTTTTTCAATCAAATACACTTGTCTCTCCATTTCGTTTAATTGCGTTTTTTTAATTTCTTCTGCATAAAACCGACCACTAATTACTTCACCGTTTAGATCTCTCAGTGAGTAGGTTATAGGTTTGGAAGGGAAAATGGAGTGAATCACAAAATACTCTGCGCTCCAGTTTATGTTATAAGATTTATCGAAAAATAATCGTTTCTTCGAGATTCGCACGATATCGCCTAGCTTAAATTTTGGTTTTGAATTTTTCAATTTATATCGTCTATTGAATGCAGAATTCAATGACGATAAAACATGTGTACGATCTTTCCTGCGAACATCTTTAGGTTTCATTCTAATTGAACTGTGCACTGTAGCATTATAATTTTGAACCAAACTGTCTAGATTGGTTAACCAGTTTTTGGTTCCGTGCTCAGTTAATATCTATAAATTTTCGATTTCCGTGTTCTAATCAGCCGTTCAACTATAGATGCTTTCTTATCGGTAAAAACATGGTAATGTTTAATACTATATTTATCTAATAATGCTTTAACTTTTGAATTGAAGAATTCTGTTCCCTGATCTGTTTGAAACAGCTTAATGCTCTTATTTTTAGAAATAATTGGTTGGAGAGCGTTAAATACAGATTGACTTGTCTTGTCTTTTAATGGTACACAATATGCAAATTTTGTAAAACAATTAATAACAACTAAGATATATTTATAACCCTTATTAAAACGTGATAAACTTATCATTTCAATAAGGTCTACTTGAAGGAGATCTTTTTCACTTTTCAGTTCATACTTGCGAGTGGGATAGTTCACACGCGGCACGCTATGAAGCTCTAAAGCTAGCTTAGATCTAATAATATTCATGATATTTACAACAGACAAATCAAATTAGTGGTGTTGGATGATTGTCATGACACATACTGATCAATCAGTTGAAGTGTTGAGGGTATAATGACCGAAAGGCAGAGTATTCAGACCATTTTCTTCAATGTATCTTTTATTGTCATAAGGACTCAAACAGACCTTAGCACATTCGACCTGAAACATACTATGGTTATAGGATGTTAACATACTAAATTTTTCTACATGTACACTATGTTCAAACAATGATTTCTTATACAAATTAAAATTAAGTTTTCTACATTTAACCGATGACTTTACTCCTTTTGCTACGCATTTATTTACAACCTCGTCATCATTCTCATTACAAACTAAAAAGCTGTAAAGTTTCGATCTAAGACCTATAAATTTAGAGATCGGCCTTGAGCCCGTTTCATCCTTAAACTTACCTACAACTTTATTTCTCTCCATGGAAAAGCAAGGGTGGGCAGGTGGATAGTTGGAAGTATCGAAAAGGGTCAAATTTTCTCTAATCAACTGATACACATCTTCGACTTTTAGGTTTAGAAGAAAACTGTCGGTATCGGTCATACAGAGTTCTACGCGGTTCCAGGGTACGATTTTTTGTAATTTGCAATAGAAAAAATCGTACATATGGAATTTACTCAACTCCAGTACGGAAAAGCCGGAATAGACAGGTTTGTTCATTTTAAGTTCCAACTTGCGAGAGAAAACTGCGATCACGTCCGGACTAATTATTTGCCAGCGTTTGCATAACGGATTTGAAATGTACTTGTCTAATCGTTTTTCGTCTGTAATAATTTTAACATTCATATGTTTCCGAACTGATTGTATAGTCTTACCAAATATCAAGTTACAACATGCCTTAAAGAAGGATATTTCAAATTTATTTTTCGTGTTCTGTCTATTCCGGATATTGAAGTCGATGTAGCTTTTCAGCCAGGGAGATTGGGAAAAACTAATGACGCGATGCACTTTCAATAATTTCAAACCGAGCTGAAGGTAGAGTTTTAAATTGACATAGTGTACAATGTACTTTTCACGGTTAAAAAGTGTGTTCATGAGTTTTCTGGTCACTCCCTGACCGTTCTCATTTGTCTGATACTCGGACAGCAATTCCCGCGGTGGAGTTAAGTGTAGCGGCGCGAGAGGGAAGCTGGCATGCTTATCGTGTAAATCTTTCGGGTACTCGAGATCACATTCTATTATATATCCAGTTTCTGAATTCGCGAAATCAAGTTTGGAAATTTCTTCCTCTGTGAGGAATTTGAAATTTCCAACAGGTAAGCTTCGGCTCATAGCTTCCGAGTATAAACTGTTTGCATCGATATAAAGCAGATAATTAGACGGTTTTGAAGGATCGTATGTTTCGGGTAGATGTTTGTTATTTGCTTCGCAATAACGTTTACCGATAAATGACACCCCACCCCTCATCCCCGCCTCAAACATAAGATGCATGTCAGGATCTGTAAGTAATTGCAGTTCGACTTTAGTGTGTTTCAGCATGCAATTCCAGGTGAAGTGCGCGAGAGAAAGAAAATGGGTCACATCGAGGCCGTATGAGCTAAAAAGCGTAGACCTCATGGATTCAAAAACTACCGCTAATAGCATTACGTCCAAACATAAATAAAAATCGTGATATTCACCCAGATTTTTCAGCTTGAATGTTGAGAACACTCTTTGCGCATGCTCATATTCTTCGCAAGACAGAGGTGTATCAGTTAAGTCGTTATGAAAACATTCAATGGGAGGGAGCGATGTTTCCGCGAATTTTTCGGGACAGCTCATGTATGAGTAGGGATATACTCCTTTTTTCAACAAGAGCTGTCTGTGTTTGCGAGGTGGATCATGAAACACCGAAAATAATCGTTCAAACTTCTTTTCCATGTCTGTACTTTCTACCAAATTACGCACCAATACTTCCAAGGATTCAGACATAAACTTGTAGGAATCTAAAAATTTAATTTTGCCTACTGAAAGTGTCAAAAATCTCTCTGACGTATTTGCGATGCAGGAAATTTCTTTTTTACATTTACTGAGCGATTTCAGAATAAAATGTGAATCAAAACCAGAGAAATTATGAAAATAACACGAAATGTACTCCTGAGTACGAGCTGTTAAATTGCAAGAAACATGTGCTGCACATAGGTAATTACCGGTTTCATGTGCATGGTGACGACATTTAATATCGGTTTCTGAGAACGGTTCAGCACAAAGCCCGCAGTTTACTGAATTTTGAAATTCGCGCTCTTCACTTTCGGACAAATGTTGCATTGGAATTTCACGTTTCATATCCTCATACAAAATTTCGCCAAGATCTGTAATTTCCTGAAGAAATTTCTCCATGATTTTTTTGTCTAAACTACTCGATCTATGGAGTACAGGTCCGTAGGCGATTTCTCCGTTTACATCTATAACAACGAAACAATACCCGCAAGGAATATGTCGCGCCGTTTTCTTTGTGTAACTACGAGTAACTTCATCGGAATCGGAATCATCATCATCATCATTATCAATATTCACAACGTATGTTTCTAAATCCGCGTAAATAGTGTACTTTTTCTTCAACGTCGCGCCTAGTTTCTTGAATTTACTTGTCTCTCCGCGTTTAAGATATGAAACGCGCTGAGATTCAAACTTGGAACAAAGTTCCACATGTTTCAACAAATTTGCTTTACCATCACAATTCTTAGATTTCTTCGATGTGAACCGGTGAAAACAAAAATTGCAAATGTGTACTTGACCATGGCATTTTGAAAGGTGGGAGAGAAGACGCGATAGCCCGTTTTTCCCGTTCGCGGTATTTACTAAACAGAAATGAGTTTTTCCTGCATCGCCTTTCAACATTAAAAGATTAATTTGGTGTTTACGCGTGCGGAAAATGCTTGTACGGAAGGGGAAAAACTTTTTGTTCTCGTACGCGATGACGTGAATTGCAATGTCCGGATTGAGTATTTCAAATTTCTTAATATCGCGTGTCGTCACCGGGAAATTTACTCCTCGCGTATTAAGTGTGTGAGCAAACTTGCTCAAATACTTTACAGTCAAGTCCAAGTTCCTTGGCTTCTGATGGAAATACGCGAGCACTGACCATAAAAAGCATTTTTCGTCAGAGAGATTTTTGACATTTATAATACATTTTTTGTTTTTCAAAAACTGGGGTGTTTGAATGAAACTGGATGTGTATATAGGATTAAATTTAATCACGTTCACATCCAGTGATTCAATTTTCTTTAGCACCCATCCGCTCCCATGTCTTACAAAATTTTCAAAAGATGAGAGGATTTTTCTCACAGCCAAGAAAAAATTCTCATTAAAATCTTCATAGTTCTCAAGCACGTTTAGCGCTATGTTGGAGTAACTATGTAGATTTATTAGAGATGAAACAGACTCATCAACCTTGTCATCCAGCACCACTAATTTATACAGCAAAACGTTAAGCACTATAAACCACTTAACATTCCCATCATAGCGTGCCGCATGTTCCCTAATTATATCGAAAACTCGACGTTTCGAGCTCTCAAGCACGTTGCTGATGTCGATATCCTCGTCATCGAGGGTGATGCGATGACGGACTGTGCTTGAATTGATGCCACGAAGTCTGCGTTCCCTCGGCATGATGCTGAAAAAACAAAAGAATAATGATCAGGATGGCATAGGCAATTAATAGTGTAAAGGAGTACAACTACAATTCACAATCAGTTGTGAATTAGCATTCACGATGTTATCACAAGGACAGATAATGTTGCATGAAAGATTGAGATTATTAACATTCGATAAAAGATGGTTGAAATCTTCTCCGCATTTGTCCGCGGAAAACATGGCGAAAGAGGGATTTATATTCGCGTGTGAACCGGACATTGTACGCTGCGTATTTTGTTCAATTTTTTTAGGAGATTGGGAGCAAAATGATGTTGTAGCCAACGAACATGCAAAGTTTAGCCCGAACTGTAGAAGGAAAGGAAATATAACAATTGAAGAGGAGAATTACGATAATAATATTCTACGAGAATATGAAGAAAGATATTTATCATTTACTAATATGCCAGAAGATTTATCTGTACAAGGAGAGTACTTTGAAAAACTACCTCCACACCATCTACATTGTTACATTTGCAAACCATTAACTGATAGAGCAGACTATTTTGCAAGAAATGGTTATTTCTTACATAACTATCACTATCTACAATGTGTGTTTTGTAAATATATTATCGTTGAACCATTTGAAAAAGTAATGCATTTACTGTTTTGTTTATATGCTGATGAGTGTAAGAAAAAAGAAGAAGAAGAAGAAGCTCATCATACAGATGAAGCGAAAAAATCACAAGCATGCAGTATAATGTAGAAGGTTTTTTATCCTCCGAGGACAAACACTGTGCTCGGAGGAGAAAAACTGTGCTCGGAGGAGAAAAACTGTCCTCGGAGCATAATTTTCCTCCTCAGAGGATAAAATCGAAGTAAAAATGTACTTACATGTACTGGTTGATGCTGCGTGAATCTCCTCGAGTGTAGAGGTGTAGATAGCGGCCTATGCTACAGGTGTAGATAGCGGTCTATGGTACAGGTGTAGATAGCGGCCTATGGTATGATTGATTCCTCTCAGGTGTAGATACTGCCTTTGACTCCTCGAGTTGAGAGGTGAGAAAATGCTGTGAAAACAATGAAATATTTAATAACTGTAACAAAATATATATAAGTAGAGTACTATAAAGTACAATAAATTATCGCTAGAGTGTGATTTTCATAATAATAATAATAATAAGCTAGAGCAAGCTAATCTGTTAGTAGTGATCTTGTCTTTGCTGATACAACATCAAGCTACTGTACTGAGATGGATAATGTGTTTGGTGCGGAGTCTGAGTTAAAGTCTTCAGATTTGTGTGTTCAATTCATTATAGATAGACATTTTAATCAATAAGTGAATACCATTCTGTTCCTTTAGAAAAAATGAGATATCAATATAAATTAAGTGAACTCTTGGACATGCACCTAGATATATTGGACCAGTTAGCAGAAAAAGGATGGACAAATCTACAATATTAACTTTTGTGAGAGATTATGAAAAATTAGGAGTTTGGCATAGTGATAACTATAATCATATTCTTGTTTGTGATTTATATGGTACATCATATGATAAATTCAGGGAGAATGGCGATATCCCAGGCTCATGTGTGTGTACAATCCTTACACACTCTATCAATAGAATTAAGAAGGTTATAATAGAAAACAATGCTCATTTAACAAAAGAACAATTAAATAAACTTACCTGGAATTTTTTACGAGATTCTTCAGATGAAACAGGCTTAGAACAAGATTGACAAAGAAAGATCAAAATCAAGTATGTGTGCAATATTGTAAATAAATGAAATGTATCAACTTTGCTACTGGTTGGTTAAATATTAAAATGCGTTATCTCATTGATGATAGAAAACACTGTCAAGTTAAGATTCATGTTTGAAAAATGAGCTCCTCTTACTTCCTTGTTGAAGGATCTAACGTGGAGAACAATATTGTCCTCGGAGAAGAGGAAAATTCAAGTAAAAATGAACTTACATGTGTTGATTTGACGAAATGAAATAATCGGATATGCTTCTCTCAGCTCCTCGACTCGGTTCAGGTAGCTCCTCGTTCCAGCTTAGCTCCTCGGCTATGATTTTCTCGATGCAGGTAAGTTTCCCTCACGAGAGCACAACTGCTTATGAGACCGAGTAGTGAGGTGAGAAAATGCTGTGAAAAACAATGAAATATTTAATAACTGTAACCAAATATATATTATAAAAATCAATTTAGTGTTACTTCACAAAAATATGAGAATGTAACAAAAATTTTTACTTACAATCAATAATGTTAGCGTCGAGCTAAACCTCTGTGGAGTATGCAGTGCTCGCCAATTGTGATAGGCCTCCTCGGCAGCTAGTACGTGTAGACAAGTGCACTCAATCACTCTCCACTACGCAAGCTGCATTAAGTGATAAGAAATTAAAAATGTGTTTTTATATAGCTTGATGTATGTATGCACAGGCTGACATCACTCGGTCGCTCACTCAGTCAAGGCCGGGCAATGCCCTCCCGACCTTCACAAGGCCGCCCGAGGAGCAGAATGGATTCACTTTAACTGGCAGTATACGAATGACGGATTAAAAAGGAACTCACAACTGATTTCTCTTTCACATGGCTTTTGCAATAGAGGAAAAAGCGGCAACGTGCCAGGGGGCTCGAGTTGGGTGCAAGCCACATATAAAGTGACATATAAAGTGAATAATATGGATTCACTTCAACTGGCAGTATAGGAAGGTGGAATTAAAAAGGAACTCACGACTGATTTCTCTTTCACATAGCTTTCGTAATAGAGGAAAAAGCAGTAGCGAGTAAGCGAGAATAGGAGATAACGCATGGGGCCATCTGTTTTTGGGCCATCTGTTTTTTTCCACCTAGTAGTTTGCACAATCTTTAAGCTTATGCGAGAGGCAGAGAAACAATGGGTGTATCACACTCTCTTGTACCCTCCGAATTATTCAATTTGCAATCACTTTATAATTTTACAGTATAAAGATGTAACAGATTCACTCAGTATAAGATGTAACAGATTCACTCAGTAAAAGATGTAACAGATTCACTTTAATTTGACAGTAGATACAGTATAAGTTATTAGTTGTATTAATTTGCAATCACTTTATAATTTTACAGTATAAAGATGTAACAGATTCACTCAGTATAAAGATGTAACAGATTCACTTTAATTTGACACCAAGGGAATTTTTCAAAGAGATTTTTTCCCTCATCTAGCATTCACCTCAATCTGTCAGTATAAAGATGTAACAGATTCACTCAGTATAAAGATGTAACAGATTCACTTTAATTTGACAGTAGAGAATTTTTCCCTCAAAGGGACATTATTTTTTCCCTCATCTAGCATTCACTTTAATTTGACAGTATAGCAATATGGATTCACTTTAATCTGTCAGTATAAAGATGTAGAAATATGGATTCACTTTAATTTGACAGTAGAGAATTTTTCCCTCAAAGGGAAATTATACAGATTCACTCAGTATAAAGATGTAGAAATATGGATTCACTTTAATTTGACAGTATAGCATTAGATGTAGAAATATGGATTCACTTTAATTTGACAGTATAGCATTAGATGTAGAAATATGGATTCACTTTAATTTGACAGTATAGCATTAGATGTAGAAATATGGATTCACTTTAATTTGACAGTATAGCATTAGATGTAGAAAAATGGATTCACTTTAATTTGACAGTAGAGAATTTTTTCCCTCATTTAGCATTCACTTTAATCTGTCAGTATAGCATTAGATGGATTCACTTTAATCTGTCACTATAGAGAGAGGGAATTTTTCCTCCAAAAAGGGAAATTTTTTTTCCCTCACTGAGAGAGAGAGAGAGAGATATATCTCTCTCTCTTTTCAACCCCCTCGTCCTCACTGGGAGAGGGGAGATAAGATAAGGAGAGGGAGAGGGAGGGGGCGAGGGAGAAGGAGAAGGAGAGGGAGAGGGAGAGGGAGGGGAGAGGGAGAGGGAGAGGAGAGGGAGAAGGAGAGGGAGAAGGAGAGGGAGAGGGAGAAGGAGAGGGAGAAGGAGTGGGAGAGGGGGAGGAGAGGGGGAGTTTGCGCATGCGCAAACTCTAGAGGGGGAGGGGTAAGGGGGAGGGGGAGGGGGATTTGCGCAAAAAAGCCCGTCTGAAATCTTGAATCTCACCTACTACAGGGTCCATCTTGCTATTCGCTACCTATGAAGTATATTAATTTATGCAAATAAAAGCTCCAAATCAATTTCCCTAATAAAACCAAAGGCATTGCTCAATACATATCAAGTGATTATTAAGTTTTAACAGTGTTATGAGGGTTATGACATTATATTGAGAGTTATAACACAGTTATAACTTAATTATCAATCTAATTGAGGAGAAGCTTCAAAATCAGATGAATTTGAAAAGCTAGACCTTGTTGCACAGAAGCCGATTAAATTTTAACTGTTATTAACTTTACGAGAACCAATCAGAGAAGGCCTTTTATAAAAGAAGGCTTCTCTGATAGGTTCTCGTGAAATTAATTACATTTAAAATGAAAAAATTAAACGAAATTTATAGATTCCTTTTCACAAAAGCATAGCAAATTACAGTTTAAAAATAGAAACTAAGTTGATCACTCTAACCAGTATTTGTGGTAAACTTACAGAAAAAATAAAATAATCATCATTACTAAAAAATTACATAAATGGTATAACTTGACTTTAAATTATACAAAATAAATCCATTGATTTTTGAGTCCAGAATTAATTAAAAATCTCTTGCACTCCGTGACGTCTGCAAACCAATGTGAACAAAAATATACAACCAATACAATTTATCTGGAATATTCAAAAAATGTAGGCTATCATTATTATTTTTTATAAGAATGTTTTAAAAACCATTACTACTCAACTTTATATCTCTCACATGTGTTATTCACGATTCTAATAATTATCGAAAAGAGAAAAAATGTATATGTATAAAATGCTGAATCTATATATTATTATGTATCTGCTTCTTTATAAACATATTTATACTTATGTCAGTGTTGCATCAAGAAAAACTAATTCTTGGAAAGACACCAGCCAAGCTATTAACTTAAAAGTTTTAAAAAATCTGGTGTGGCGCACTCACACAACTTTCCTTGCCGTTATGAAAAATGATCAACTGATGCTAGTGTTTACACGCATCTCAAGTCTACTATTCCAAGATCTGAGCCAGCTGATGACAGGACAATAACGCTGGAGACACACGAAGTCTGCTATCTCTTTATAGTGAATGTTTCAATAGAATCAACAGTTTGCAATTGAATAATATCATATTCTTGAATTCCGAGCTTATTTTCAATTTTAGGTGAAAATGTTACTGAACATTAATTGTACAGTTCTTCATGCTCAATCTTTCCGCTAGAAATGTTTTGTTTAAATTGTATCTGAAGCCTGATAATTGGGAATCTAAAATCGAACTTTGCATAGATGGGGCGGAGCTCCTAAAATTTTTACAGATATGGGACTTATGTCAGTTGATAGAGCTTATCAATGAATATATTAGGTATCAATTTGATCAAAATCGTTTGAGCCGTTTTTGAGAAAATCGCGAAAAACCCTGTTTTTGACAACATTTTCGCCAACATTTTCGCCATTTTAGCCGCCATCTTGTATTGCATTTGATCGAAATTGTTCGTGTCGGATTATTATAGTGTAACGAACTTAAGTTCCAAGTTTCAAGCTATTCCGTTAATTGGGAGATGAGATATCTAATGACATATTTTTAAAATGGCAGATGAAAAATTTCAGAATTATAAGCTGATTGAAAAAATATTCAATCAACTCAATTAGTTAGCCATTAGCCCACACTGTGATCATTATCTTTCTATCCCTTGATTCTTGATGTATGAATTAAATATAGAATATACGAATTATTGAGAGTTTATGCATGCAAAGCTACGAATAATAGAAGTCGAAGATTAGCCAGGGCTTGATTTTACTATTAATCATCAAGGCCAGTTTAAAGTTGGAAGAGCATTAAATGCTCTTGGCAGTTGATGAATTTTTTTTTTTTTCATTTTTCCAGAAGAACATCTAAAATTGACTGTTCTGGATGTAGAATCAATAGTTCTACAGTTCCTGATGAGTTATGACATTAGTTCCATGAAAATATTCAGAATAACAGGATTCAAAAAAATAATGCTCTTCCAAGCTTCACAAGATAAGTGTATTTTGGTCAGATGAACACAAAAATATGCTTGTAGATCATCGATTATGAAAGTTCCATGAAGAGGTCATCGTAGATTCAGAACCAGTAAGTTCTAATGAAAAAAATTGAATACGGAAGTATTTATGGCTTGTTTAAACTCGTCAATCGAGATAATTCACGTTTTCACCAAAAGAATACTGAATTTGAATATTTGAGAGGTGAGAACCCCAGTTCTAGGCAGGGAGAATCACCCTGATTACATAACTGTTGAGTTCCACTCGATAGATTCCACAAAAAGTTATTCATGGCCATTTTTGAAACTCGGAAATCGAGATAATTAACATTTTTTAACATAGATTTAACAGGAAAGATCTATTTCAACTTTGCGAATGAATATTATTATAAGAGGAAGTAATATGATTGTAATTCTCTACTCCATCCTTATTATTAGCAAATCATATATGGACGATATTGTATTATCATCTTGAAATATTCACTCAACTTCTTTGAAAAGGAAAGAAGTTCCTTGTATCCATGTGTGTATTGCTGTTTGGCTTTGAAAGCTGCATTCTTGTTCGAATTACATAAATGAGTCGAAAGTGACCTGCTTAGAGGGAAATGGGTCGCCAAAAACATAGGGTGATGTTATCGGAGCTTCAAACGTATTCCATAACAAAACCTTTTCTAGCTGAAACTCTTTTCGGAAGGAACATGTGCTTTTCTCACAAGGGCTTATTGTCTGTCTAGTCTACGATCTGGAAGGTTTCGAAGGAAAGTGTCGAATATTCATAACAATAAGAATATCTACAACAATAGCTGACCCTCACACTATAGTATAGTTTCTTCGAATTCTGAGAGTAGACAGATGGGACTATTGTTTCCCTAGCCAATTTGCAAACATTTTCTTCAACTGTTCCATTGAGAGGGTAGTATTTATTTGTAAGAAGAGGCAACATCAAAGTCGCAGTGATATCAATACATTGAATACTAGAATGGTCTTTTGTAATGAACCGGTGGAGGTATTTATAAACCAATTTACCTCACTCCGTATATCAATCTGTAACCGTTGGAGGTGTTCTATAAACCTCTTCACCACACACCGGATATCGAATTATATCGCCGAGAATTTCTTCATACCATGACTAAGTTAATCTTCATGGCACAACGTGGAATATTAATTACAAAGAACTAAAATAAAGTTTAGGTCTTCAAGAACTAAGAACTAACTAAAGTTCTCACTTCTTTCTTATCTTACTTCTTAGACATGAGGTTCGAAAGACACTCTTGCAGTCTATACCACCGTTGTGCACCAATGTAAACGGCGGAGAGTTTCTCTTCTCCTGTAAAATTTACTGACATTATACTACTATTAAACATCTATTTGAATCTGTGATTAGTTGGGAGCTTACAGTGGATTCGTTCATCCAAATGCACAGATTCTCAGCAATATTTAATTGTCACCTATTTTAGCAACTAATAACTATGAGCCAGGAACTTCAATGAAAAATACTTTAAGAATTTAACCTCAGGTTTAGACCTGATACACAAAAAACAACTGCAATTATACCCACTCAATTTCACACTAACACGATTAATTGGCTTCTTATTATATAGAATTCATTTATTAGATTGGCTTCTTAACACTAATTCTATTCCCTATTCAAAGAGCAAAGCGAAGTTCTAGTTTATGGTAGTTTTGAATAATTGTGAATGTTATTCTCGTGGATGTCGATTCTAGAGAGCTATAGTGAGCTATATAGAGAGCTATATCTTGAGTCTTCGACCATGTATAGATGGCCCAATACATCCTATACATTGTCGAAATTCAAATCACCACACTTATGATTGCCATCTGTCATGGATCAGTAGCCTCTCCACCATAATTTTGTGTATTGCTAAGTATATTAAAGTATTATCGAGTATTATCAAGTGTAGGCTATTAAAGTTTTATAAAGTGTTCTAAATGATAAAATACTGAAGTATTGAAGTAATGATTTTCACAACACATCAAGATCATTATCAAATTTGCTTTACTCGGTTGACCCCTTACCCCTCCCACCACAATTG
Source organism: Nilaparvata lugens (assembly GCF_014356525.2). Lineage (NCBI taxonomy): Eukaryota > Metazoa > Arthropoda > Insecta > Hemiptera > Delphacidae > Nilaparvata > Nilaparvata lugens. Next base: position 97,540,925 of record NC_052518.1, read on the forward strand.
ATTCAGAGAAAAAAATTAGCTCCTACACACACTCCCCCCCATCTATACAAATTTTCGTCAGTCGTACTACATCACTAGCTTTTTTGGGACCCCCACACAAGAATTTTATTGATTTAGAGAGAACCCAAGAATTTCAAGAACGCATAGACAGGGGAGGGGTGTTAGTAACCCAACGAAATATTTCAATTGGAGTGAAACCTAAGTATCTCATAGGCCCTATCCAAAACGATTTCAAGTACAAGCTTGGTCAGAAGTATAAACTTCACTGAATCATCTTGAATGGAAATTGGTATTCAAAAGTCTGTATTCAATACTCTGTATCTTGAAAGTCTTAAATTTTTTCTGTATCTTTAAAAGTCTTACTCTCTCATTTAAAAATTGAAGAGAACTTGAAAAGACAAAGATATCGAAATATTGATATTTTAATCTATTGCAGCAGTCATAATAATATGATTATGAATATGAATTTTAATATTATGGGTAAGCTCTAATTATTAATGATAATATACAAAATCTCTCATATAATTATATTTAAATTAATAATTAACTGAAGAGTTATTGGAGAATTTGGAATAACAAAAGAAATGCAATTGCGAATATTTAATTGCAAAATCATCATGGAACTTCGTGGAGCATAACCTTGGATTACTGTCATAATAATAGATTGCAACATGTGTTTCATTCTATATCATTGAAAGTCTTCTTCCTCTTGATTTTGAGTAAACATTCCAAATCAATAGAATATCATTCAAAGGGACATTGAATTTGAAAATACTGATCATGATGTAATCTAAGTCGAAATTATGTTCTATCATGTTAGTCTATAATATCTATATCTCAATGTGAAGCATTGAAGCTATTGAAAGGAACAAATTAAAAGATTGAAATTATTGTTATGATAACACGGGTGAACACACCCTCCCCCCCCACTGAATTAAGAAACTCTCCCCCCCCCCATGTAATATGCATCCCCTGGGCACCCTTGAAATGCCATAGTAATCTATTAATTCATTAAATGAATATTGATTGTTTATAGTTCACTTCTAATAGATAATTCCCCTAGAGTAAAAAAATAAAAGCTGTTTTCCCACAAAACAGCTTTTTTGAGTTACTACAGTAATGATCTGATGTTGCACCAAGCTATTGCTAGGGAAGAAATCTTGCTGTAGGAATCCTTAGGGAAATTATAGTTAAGAGTTTCTATTGTTGGTAACACTGATCACGCGGACTCGCGTGCGTGAGCATTAACTTGTTACTGTTATAGTGTAGAGCTGTACAGCGCATGCGCAATGATGTCATTGATGACGTCATTATACTAAGAATATTTCGACCAGTGCGCATGACTACTATTTCTATTTCGGCCCTCTGCGCATGCCCGGTGACGTCAAAATGACGTAGCATACTAAGACTATTTCGTACTAAGAATATTTCGGTTCAACGGCCTTGTCTACTCAGCTTCCACAACAATACACCCTGAGTCATTCATTCATTCCTACTCATGTCTACTCATCACAGCTGATCGGAGAAAATACTGACTCGGCAACTTTCCTCCGCTCACGCCTTTTATTGATTCATACAAGTACATCATCAAAAATCTGGTGTGGTACACTTACACAACTTTCCTTGCTCATTGATCTATAAGCCTCATTAACGAGGATAATTTAGGGAATAACATTATGCCGATTGGCGGCTAAATAATTAAAACTATGGTTATACTATTGTGATTGTGTTCAGAGTAAATTTTCCTTTGTTTCAATTATGAAATTTGACAATTTTTTAAAAATGTTGTCAAAACAGCTGTTCTACAAATAAAATATTGACATGTGTTCTTTTGAATAAACTGCTCTACCTACCTACCTCACGCACGAGAAGGAGGTTACAAAGTAAATTTCTCAAGGATGGGGTGGACCCCTGTTAGTTTCTCAGGGAGGAGACTCTTGCCAGTTAATAGAGCTGATAAATAACTATACAGGGTATGCATTTGAAAAAAATCGGTCAAGTCATTTTTGAGAAAATCGTGATAGAAATTTAACAAAATTCATTCTCCTCAGGAATATTATGGAGCTAATGCAATTTTCCCAGGAATGAGACTCATGTCAGTTGATAGGGCTTATAGCTATCTATGGTATAAATTTGAAGAAAATCGTTGAAGCCATTTTCGAGAAAACCGTGAAAAACATGGTTTTTTAGTCATTATCCGCCATTTTTCTCAAGAATATTACGGAGCTCCTGGAATTTTCTCAGAAATGAGACTCATGTCAGTTGATAGGGCTTATAAATAGCTATCCATGGTATACATTTGAAGAAAATCGTTAGAGCCGTTTTCGAGAAAAACGTGAAAAACATGGTTTTTTAGTAATTATCCGCCATTTTTTCCGCCATCTTGAATTGAATTTCTTATTGTCGGATCCTTATGGTATAAGGACCTTGAGTTTAAAATTTCAAGGCAATCGGTTGATTAGGAATGGAGTTATCGTGTTCACAGACATACACACATACACACACACACACACATACACACACACACACACACACACACCACACACACACACACACACACACACACACACCAACACCCAAAAATCATGTTTTTGGACTCAGGGGACCTTGAAACGTATAGAAAACTTGAAATTAGGGTACCTTAATTTTTTTTGGAAAGCAATACTTTCCTTACCTATGGTAATAGGTAATTATATCAATATATTAATTTGTAACATTAGGCTAATTGGCTAATACCGGTACGGCAACAGTAGGTATTTATTCAAGGTTCAACATTTCATGTTCTTATTTATAAAGATGAACTACAAACTGAACTCAATTGAAATAAAAAATAACAAAGTATTGATAGATTACCTCAAGAACGACTGTTTCATTATTGTTTTCAATTTCAAACCGCAGTTCACAATCCATATCAAGTTTGAATACTCGAATCTCACACTCCTCATCACCCATACTGAAGTTGGAATGAGTTAATCTGTCTTGTCAACAAGTAAAATCACAATTAAATGCAGAATTTATTTGCTGATACTATTGTAGATGTTAAGAAAATTTTACAACATAAACTCACTACTAAGGGATGAACGAAAGAGAAACGATAAACGACATAACCAAAAAACGCTTGTTGCCGCCTTTTGTTGCCGCTTTAATTGTGATCAGCTGAAAGCTGACCGTCTATAATAGTATAAAATTTGACCACCGTAGCAGCACTTTCCAAAGACTTTTCTTGATATTCCACAAAGAGAAGGAATCTATCTTCTCTGTGGATACTCGTTTTTCAGGAACAGCCCCGAAATAATTTTTCTCGACGTTTCTATGGGCCGGTTTCCGAGTTCGGATTTAGCTAAGTCCTAGACTTTAAACAGCTGGAGTCAGAAAATTGGGTTTCCAAAACGGGGCGTAGTCGCAGTCATTGTCATAGTCACGTTTGAATTAATTTCGAAAAACTAGAAAATTGAACACAAAATAAATAAAGAGAAAATAGTTTGAAGTTTCAGATATTTTTAATTATTTAGGAATGTCTAATTTCGTTAAGGAAAAACGTATCCAATTATAGAAATGAGGAAATAAAAACTACGACTACTGTTATAAAAGCTGCGACTACGCCCCGTTTTGGAATATAGTGAGGTCCACTTTATAAAGGCAGTGTTCTCTGCCTTATTAATTATATTTCTAAATTGATAAAACCAGATTTGGCATCGTTGCGGAGCTAGAAAAGGATAGTACTACCTGTTTTTTTCGAATGATAAATAAAGTTTGCAACATCAAAGTTAATCGAATACTGTCATTATAACGTGGACCTCACTGTAGTTATTTGTGCAACTAGTGCACAAAGTGACAGTTTGCTGCACCGAAAGAAACGTTTACCGAATGAAAAAGGAATGGTTTTTTCTTGAGTGCTGCCAATAAGTAGAAGGAACCTGTGGTGCAGCAGAGGAACTTTGCGCACATATTTCACATTAAATTTTTCCTACAGTTACCATTGAAAATGAAAAGTGGTTGATTATGGGTGAAATGATGGCTGAAATCCATCAAATGTTTGTCTGTATAATTTTGTTATTAATAACAACTTTAATTTATTTTAAACTTGATAATCCAATTGAAAATTGATAATCGATAATTTACTCAAATTAGAAATTAAATTAATCCAATTAATTGGAAAATTTGAATAGTTTTGAGTAAATCTTAATTTCTAAATAATTTTTCAACCAATCAATTTATGATTGAAAAAAATATTATTTGAAATAGTGAATAATATTCAAAATGTATAATTTAATGAGTTCTCATTTTTATTTATTTGAAAATCAGAAATAATATAGATAGAACAAATTCACATTCAAAATACATGGCAACAATGTCAACAGCTGATTGGGATGGCTGCAAGATAATACGCTAAGTAATACTTAGCGCACTAGAGCGGAAAAGTGATTCTTCGCGTTCTGTAATCAGTGCAGGAATGGTCACTTTTCAAGGTACCTGTAGGAAAAGCCAATTTTCTGACTCCAGCTGTCTAGGACTTTATCCGAGCTAAATCCCGAGCTCAGAAAACGGCTCTAAATGTATTTTGGGGCCGTTTGAATTTTCAAATTTAGTAGTGGGTGGAGGGGGTATACCCGAAAATTGAAAATCAAATCTTTCAGTTAAAATACAAATGTTTCATTATATTATACCTTTTCAAGGCGTTCCTAACAAAAACGAATATATTTTGGCTGAAATTATCTAATGAGGGTTATGTTCTATGAGAATCACCCGTGAGATACACTTAATTCCATAATTTCCCGATGGGGGGCACTCATAAGAATATATCAAGGATCAAAACTTCAAACACTTATAACTTTTGACAGAATGGTCAGATCTCATCGTACTACAGCTCATTCTTCTCAGCTCGTCAAATTCGGTCGAAAAAAATTAATCCTTCTCGAGTGTACCTTAGCCAATATTTCCATACACAAAAAATGGCCAATTCCTTTATTCAAAACTGTTTATATCGGTAACCCGAAATGATAAAAATTGTACTTGGTCTTGATTCGGAGAACAGATTATCCTATTTTATAACTATTGTATTTTGATATAACTTTAAAGTAAAAAAAACACTCACATTCTTTGGTGTGGCGACGACCGTATCGTGCTGGTATTGTACATTCTCAAGCCCAACAGAAACTAAAGTATTTAAGTTTATGAGGGTGACTCACCTTTTTTGGAGTTTAGAGAAATTAGAAGTTGATGTCAAGGCGTTTGGATGTTATCGTAGCACAACACATGCCATCCAAACTAGAAGCTAATCTTATACCATATAAGCTCATTCAATAAGTTTTATTCGCATTATCCTATTTATACCTATAGACTACATATTGATTGATACGTCTGTGCAGTACTAGGTACCTATACATTGTTGTGCGATACTGGACTGAAACCTTTGATCTTACTCAAGTAATATTCACTGCCAAATAAAACACTTAAGCTAACGTTTGTACAAAAAAGAATATTTTACATTTCATAGTTAATTGGAAAATTCAAAATTCAACTTGAGGATCAGAAGTTGAGGATCAATTATTGCTGCTTCAATTCAACTATCCAATGGCAAACTTGAGAACTGTTTTATCCTAATCTTACATAATAATGATGGAAATGACATGTACATTTGACATTATTTCTATAGTAAAAGTGGTCCTAGCCTAATTTAATTGTAGTCGTGGAATGAGGCTCATCTATCTGAACTTTACATAGACCTCAGATCAATTGATTCGCCCATTAGTTCCTCATTGAGGGCACAAATCACCCTCTGATCCGGGTACATCAAGTCGCAGAAAAAGTTGACACATCATCCAATATGTTCAAAGTAGATTTTCGCGTACAGTAGTGACTGAAATAATATATAATGTAGTCTAAACAGTAATAAAGAAATCAATATGAATATTAAGATCTCATTACACGAGTAAATATCCGGTCACACATCTTTGATAAAGGTCTCAACGGGATCTCATTTAATACTACAGAGTATGGCTTCATAATTACCTTTTTTAAATGCTTACTATTAATTTAATTGATGACATAGCGGAATGCTAGTAGTCAATTTCGAGAGGGGTGGCTTTAAAAGTGTTGTAAACTCAATACTGTAAAACTATACTCTGTCCAATTTCGCATGAGCTCTGAAGGATTAGGCCGACCCTCCTACTACTCACACACACAAGCGCAGTCTCCTTTTGTGTGTGTGTGAGTAAAGGGACGGTCTGTCTACCTGTATACTACGTAGTATACATAGTGTATCAATGGCGCAGGTAGGCCAGGCGTGTGTGCCTGCGCGTGGGGGAGCGAGGATCGGCCTAATCCTTCAGACACAGAGTAGAGAAGCACTATATTTGTAGAGAAGCACTGGTATATTATTTATTCCATGCTTCAGAGCTCATGCGAAATTGGACAGAGTATAGTTGTACCGGTAACTAAGAATAAAAGACTGGAATGAAATAAATGAGTACAGTAGCCTACATCAAAAGTCTCAGATCAAACTTTTCTGTTCATGAATCAGATTTGATTTCATGTGAGATAGCCCACTATAAGCATTATTTCTCCATAGAATTCCAATTGCCTGTTAAAGAGAAAGTGACAAGTCCATACATGTTTTATGATTATTCAAATAGAAGATTATAAATAATTCAATCCCAACATACAAGGTGTAGTATATAGCCTATCAGGATTATAATAATTGATTATTTTAAATGAGAATGAACAGTTAATATTACATCAATAAACCTGTATTAGCCACCGTCTATAGAAGGCATTGATCAGACAGAGGATCGGCAACGTTGTCTCCTATCTTTCTCCACTGCCATTATAACATGAACCTCACTATATAGTCCAGTCAAATGGTCGTTTTTCAGGAAACAGCCACGAAAGAATTTTTCTCAACGGTTCTACAGAGTATTCTGGGGCGCTGAATTCGAATCTGAAATTTTCTGATATGTCAGAGGGCGGCTTCATTATGGATACAATGTTAAACAAATATAAGAATTAATTAAAAAAATGAAACAGCAGAGCTCTGCATGAATAGAAAGGAAAATATAAACTATAAATATAATGCCTTCAATATGAATAGTGAATATGATCAGATCTAGTACTGGAAACTATCAAGTTTAAATTTGAACAATAATGATTGATTGAATACTTTATTTATGTAGATTGCCGTGCTACCAATTTCTCCTAAATAGGTTGGATAGCATTTCACACCTATTAACCTACAGGAAGTTATCGGCTCCAAAGTGGTAGATTCTTGATAAACTATGAATGGATCTATCGCCTATGAATGAGAAATCCAGTTTTCAGAGCAAACCAACTTATAATCTTCAGAAGAATTTTGGCAATATACAACACAAATCCACAATACAATACCTTACACACTTAAACATCCTAGCATCATTACAAGCTAAAATACTTATCCAGTTTATATAGTTGAAAACAATGGCTATAGACTTGTATACACACAAAACAATTTTATACAAAATTAGAACACCATAAAACTGTTCAAAACTCAATTTAAAACATTATAAATTTCAATTAAACAGAAAAATATTCAGAGAGCACAAAACACTTTCCATAGCCAGCCACCATTTTTCTAGAGAAGAACAAGCACAAAGTACAGAGCAAAGACCACACCTCAAAATCAGTGTCAACGTTATGGACACGTCATTGATATTAAATTCCAAAAAATTATAAATTACAAGTTTAGAATTTACATTTTATATTTGTTCTCAATAAAACTTTATTTCGAAACTGTTATTTTAAATTTATATATCCTCTATATTATAATTTTGTTTCTCTGTTTCGGTGATACCATGGAATGCAACACAATTATTTAAAAACACAAAAAAATATTCAAAATTATATGAACTATTGAAATTTAACTATTTTTGCGTTTTTCAACCATTGGAACATTCAATTTTCAACAGTGTTTTGAAAAATGAAATAATACTTTTTGTGTTTTTATCACACTAGGACTTCAAAAATAAACTTTAGTACGAGAATGATAGAATAGTAAACATTGACAATGAATCAATTAGAAAAATGAATTCATCGAAAGTTGAAAAAATCAAAATGTATAACAACTATGACAACAGGACTGGGAAGCAACTGATAAGTCTAGATGAATCAAATTAACATGGAATTTATTAAACAATATATAAATATATATATTTCTTAACAATATTGTACAAAACAAAAACATGGACGTCAAAGTTTACACATATCACAGTAGTATACAAATGCTTTCATAATTTATTAAAAAACAAAATAGTTTATAGTTAAACACATTATATAAAGTAATAACAAAGTCGAAAGTCATAACAAACAAACAAGACATAATAAGTCGAAACAATTATTTTTGAAATTTGATTAGAAAAAAATACTATGACATAGTAATATTATTACACAATATCATTAAATACACATTCATTTGCTTCATAAATATTATTCATTATTAAGACACAATTTCTCAGGCTTAATATCAACTGATTTATTCATCAATAATCATCTATCAAGTAAATTTATTAAAACCTTTTCAAGAATGATTGTAACAATTTAAATTTATAACTATCAATAATTAATTGATTATGTATAATTAATTGTAAAGATAAAATATAAAAAGGAGAATAAACCTCATGAATGCGCACAGGACATTAACCTCCCAAATCCAAAATCAGAACATTCCAAATTTAACTTGAAATACAAAGCTATAATTATAAAAATATCCAATTCACTTCCAGTAACAACAAGAAAAATAATGTAATCTCAGTAATTGACTGTATAAAAATGCACAAGTAAAAAATGTTTCAATGTTGATTGTGGAATGCCTAAATTCCTTAAAAATTTATAATTCTTGACCAAAGCCCTTTAAATTTTCAGCTTGAATCATATCACTATCTTTTTTGTTCTTACATTGTGACTTAGCACTAAGATCATTCTGTACCAGGATCACCAGTTCAATATATTTATAGTCAGTATTTTCTAGTGGAGAATGGCTTATAAGGACACATATCAAGAAATAAGGTTCCATATGGTCAAGTTCTGTACACTTGTTGCAAACAACATTTTTTAATACCTCTTGATTCAGTAATCGGAGACATTTTGTAAAAAGATGTTGTTACAGTCAAAGACATTCATAGCAATAGTGGAATGTGAGGACAGTATATAATTCATAAGAAACCATTTAACTGAGACTCAGTGCCAGTTGCACGTGCGTCAGTTAAATTTTAATCTTGAGAACCACTCAGAGAAGCCGTCTTTTCAAAAAAGCCTTCTCTGATTGGTTCTTGTGAAATTAATCACGGTTAAAATTTAGCCGGCTTTTGTGCAACCGGGCTGTGCAATAGGTTCAGCAAACGAGGCAAAGGTACTTGGAGTAGTGCTGGACTCTGAACTCTCCTGGCGACCTCATTTAGACCAGCTAAAAAGCAAACTAAACTCGGCAGTATTTGTTCTTAGAACCGTGAAGAAATTGCTGGATGCAGGAACGCTTAGAAGTGTTTATTTTGCTGTGTTCCATTCTCTTCTTTCATACGGTTTATATTTTGGGGCAATTCAACTCATGCAATACATATTATTTCGGATTCAAAAGTGGGCACTTAGAGTGATGGTGGGTGAATCTATTAGAGCAAGTTGTAAGGATTATTTCAAAGAGTTAAAGATTCTCCCACTACCAGGTGTATATATTTTAAAGGCTCTTTGTTTTATTGATAGGAATAAAGATAGGTTCATTACAGGAGAGTTGTTCCACTCATGCAATACCAGATATAGACAAAACCTCAGAGACGACATTCATCGAACTGGTATATATGAGAGGGGGGTAAAGAGTGCAGGAATTCGGCTTTATATTTCATTGCCAACACGTATAAAGGCTCTTACAGGTGAAAAGCTCAGAATTAAGGTGAGGGAGGAGTTGTTGCAGGTTTGTCTTTATTCCAGTGAGGAATTCTTTTTGCATTATGGAATGCAAAGATTGACGACTTAGATTATAATTGACAAATCCTTATACCCCTTTCATAGGTGGTCAGTGGGATGAAAAATGAAATGAAATGAAATGGGGTTCATACCACTGAACTAGTTCAAGATAAAAAAAAATTAAATCAATATGACTCACTTGTCACCTACAATTTGAGCAAGTTTTTCAATTATACTGATTTTTGATTTCGTGCAGTAAGTTTCCAAATGGAAATAGTGACCATCTACATCCGCATTGCAAATAAAGCAATTCTGCTTTTCTATGGAACCCATTCTTCTCGATTCATACCCTTTCTGCAATACAAACAGTTCTGATTACCACATTATATGAAAAATAAAACAATATATTAAGCTATTTTTCATAATACAGTGGACTCCGGTTACAGCGTTAATCCGGTTACAGTGCTCTTTCAAGACAGGTCCGGCCCATTAGGGTTCTATTAAAGATAGGAAGAAAATTATAAGTCTGAATTTGGAAGAAATGAAGTATATTAATTTACTGATTTCCCTGACAATTCCAATGGAGTTGTGTAGGATGGAATTTCAAAGTCATTTAAAATGAACAATATAATAGTAATATCAAGAGAACTGGCTGTCTCAGGTCTGGTGTCATCAACATCTGAATATGCATGACAAACAAATTGTTTATCCCAGCAGACAGGTTTTCTTTGCTGGGAAGCCGCCATGGGGAAATAATTAAAAGGAGAAATATTTCAATAAACTTAATGATAGTTGATTTGATGGCATGCATGTAAGTGGCCAGCCTTAGAAGACAAATGCCGGAGAACATTTTCAACTAAATTGTCAAAACCTTCGTTTTTGGTTATCAGTGAGGAAGTGGCACATGTGAACAAGAGGCAGAATTTTCTTCAGGAAATGTTCATTCATTATGTTCATTCCAGATATGCATTGGGCAAACGTTAGCCCTCTCCATTTGTCTCCAATTTGTCAACCCTTTGCCATTTTCTCTGACACTTTCCACAGTCATAAATGGTTGTCTTGTCTTGTGACGGGGGTCCCAATTTTTGATCTATTTAGATATGTATATTTTATATTTTCAATGGATCTATTTATTTTTGTTTTCAGGCAGCCGGGACCGACGACTTGATGTGTCGAAACATGGAAGTGACCCAAGAAAAACATGTTGCCCGGCCAGGATTTGAACTCAGACCTAAAGCCAGCATCTAATCTATTTAATAAGATAAGATAAACTATGAATTAACAATGACTTTTCAATGTTGATAATTGTTGTGTTTTATCTTGGATAGAAGTTCAAATTAGTTTATTTATAACTTTTACAGAGTTCAACAAAACTGTATCAAATGTGCAGAACTATAGGGGAAATGTTTGTTCCTCGGGCCACCAGTCATATCTCGAAATGAATGGATAGGAAAAATGGGTTTGTACCACAATTAGATTGGTAACACTGCTAGGGAACTCCACAGCTGGAATTGAAGCTTATATCTTACGGAATTCTCCTGTTAAAAATCTTTGTTTACTGATTGAGGAAGAAAATATTCAGCACATTAATTTTTTTCTTTTCATAACCCAGGTATGTATTTATTCTAAAAAATAAATGCAGCTGTTTTCTATACCTTCTGGTTTCTTGGTTTTATGGCCTGCTGTCATTGTAGGTGATTGTTGTGTCCTTGATCTGGATGGCCACAGTGGAATTATTTTTGGGAACTCTTTTGGTAATATTGGTAATATCATTTTAGTTTATACTATTGGTGTTTCAAGTTTAATTGCTCTTATTCCTACAATAGTTTCATGCCAATAGTTGTCCTACCAACATAATCATCTTTATGTAATATATTAGTGTTTTTTTAGCTATAAGTTTCATATTTGCAAAGTTTCCATTATTCTCTTCTCTTTGTTTCTTTTTCCTTTTCTTCTTGAATTCTTTAGTATTAGTTACATACGTCTTTCTTTTTCTTTTATCTGCTACTATAAGTTTCATATCTTGTTTTTAGTTTTTTTCTAAAACTCAATAGTATATTAGTTAAGTTATTTTATTTTCATTTTAATGTATTGTTTTTCAAATTGTATGCTCAATTTTTGTTTATGCCATTATAATGTGGAACTCACTGTATTGGATTCAATTATTCAATAGCTCTCACGAAAGTTTTTTAATATTGCTGATAAATGAAAATAGCCTAAAACATGGAAAGTTTAATAATGGGGTTCATACCACTAAACTAGTTCAACATAAAAAAATTAAATCAATATGACTTACTTGTAGCCTATGATTTCTGCAAGCTTGTCTACTATACTTATGTTTTATTGTTTTGTGCAGTATGTTTCCAATTGTGACCAATAGTGACCATCTACATGCACATTATTGCAAATAAAGCAATTCTTCTTTTTGGAAGCCAATCTTCTCGATTCACACCCTTTCTGCAATAAAAACAGGGAAAACACAGGTATGTGCCTTTCACCTATGATGCAGAGAGGCTAGGTGAAGACTGAAAGTTTCCTGGGAGGGCAAGGCTCTGGAACACACTGGCTCACCAAAATATCCAGACATGAGCCTGGACTGAACTCTGACATACAAACAGCACTGTCAGAATACATCATCAAAAGTCAACTCCAGGAACAACATCATCAGGAAGCTATGCAGCAGCCAATGGGGAGAGAACCCCAGCATGCTCCTAACAGAGCAAACCCCAGCGTGCTCCTGACATCAGAAAAGGCTCTCTGCTTCTCTGTTGGGGAATACGCCTGTTCTGTCTGGTGTTGATCAGTCCACACAAAGAAGGTTGATACATCCCTTAATGAGACATGTCGCATTGCAACTGGTTGCATGAAACCAACTCCCATCGACAAACTCTACAGGGCTGCAGGAATGAACACTCCCAAGTTCAGAAGAACCAGCCACGAATACTTGGAGAGGTTCAAACAGACTTTCGATGAGAGACACATGATGTACAGTCAGCGACTCAAGTCCAGAAGTTTCATGAGGTTCACACAGCCAGAACCTCCAGACTGGTACCCACTCCGGGAACCTGAGACCACTGGAACCAGTCTGTCATGGAGATCCTGGAGGGCACTGAATAGGACACGAACTGGAGTGGCCCCTGTAAGGACCAACCTAGCAAGGTGGGGCTACATACCAGAGGATGACTGACATCTACTGCGACTGTGGAGAGGCACAGGACATTGACCACCTCACACATTGCCCACTGTGCCCTGTTCACTGCACAGCTGATGACCTCTGGAGGGGGAATGTACCTGCAGAAGACCTAGCCCACTTCTGGGCTGGAAAACTTTGAGAATGTCCAGACACGAAAAAGTAAGTAAGTACCAGTTGACTGACACCACACAGGAGAACTCCAATTTTTTCCAATCTTATCGGTGGCGAACTTATGAAGCTCTATCTATAAAAAAAGTTTTAGACTGTAGATGTGCCTCTGTACCGAATATGAACATTTCCCATAGGCCTACATTAAGGCCCACATTTCCCATAGGCCTACATTATAAGTTGATATCTGCTAATCAATTTCCACTTGATAAACACTTCATATTCTATTGGCTCTATATTTTTCTTGTTCTCTAATATTTGTTTCACTTTTTCACTCAATGTAAAGAGTTACCAAAATCTTGACTTGAAGCAATTGCGATCGAATCATAAACATTTTGAAATATTAGAGGGATAAATGTTGCTATAAGTAACATTTCTAAGAAGTAAGTAGCTTTGCTAAGTCAAAGCTATCAATCTGTGATACAAGATTTCATTGAATATCTTTGCAATCAGAATAGTTGCCGGCAAAAAGTTTGTAACCCACAACTTTTGGCAAAGTGATGTTTCCATGCAAAAAGGTTGTAAAAGTAGTCGGTTTTACTTCTACAATATCTTATATTGGTTAACCTGATTATCAACAGCTGATTTCGGTTTTAAAATTTAACCTCCACACTTGATCATGCATAAAGGTTGTAACGTTTTTGCTGTTCCTGAAAAATTAACATTTTGTGGAATACAACCTTTTTGCCGGCGGCTATTCCATTATTGAAGTTGCAATTTTTATTCATCCAAATAAAAATACCATTTTGTAAGACTTTGGATCAATTGTAAATTATTGATGATGAAAGTCTTGACCTTCAGCTCAAGTCCATACCCAAGTTGTATAGTCTAGTTTTTTTTTTGTATTTGGTATAGTGAAATGTATTTTATTCAACTTTGCTAAAATTTTGTTAAGCACAAATTATTTTGTTCAAACTTAGGAATGAATAGATACAGTAAATCCCGTAGCTTCTGTAAAAATGTTTAAAAATGTCAAAAATGTTAATGCTGTTCTTGTGAATTTGAATTGGTTTCTGATGTATTTAATTTGTTCTGCATAAGTAAGAAAATCTTGTAAGCTTATTCTAGTTATCATTTTATAAAACTTTGTTATAATAAACTATTTGAAATTTGTTTATCAGTTCTCGAAAACGTTGATATTAATTATGTAGCTTTTTTTGAAAAAATGTCTAAGGAAATATAAAAAAACAAATATTGTACAGAAATTACAAAACATTCATTCCACCCTTTCAAGTTTCAATCTTCTTGAAAAATCTAGAAGAGCTACTGTAAAAGTAATTTGAAAAACTGTAAAAAGGAACCCTCAAAGGTTACATCGCGACCAAATCTGAACGTATTTGGTCAGTAGATTTTCAGTTCTGTTGATTTATGAATCAGAGTGAGTGATTGAGCGAATGAATGAGTGCAATTTCGCTTTTATATACAGAATGTTTCCGAACTCCCAACCAATATTCTAGGGCATTGTTCCTGGGTACAGAAAATGATTCAATAAATTAACTGGAATTATTAGGTGAGTAGGCGGTACATGGATTTAAGAACTGGATTTTCAATATAAACTCCAAGTCCTTGTGGTCTGACAGATGTAGTCCACTGCACACTCAATTTCACCCTGACTGATGTTTGAAGAAACGTTGTCCAAACAAGAGTTGGGTCAAGTCTGTTTGTACTTGAAAGGCAGTAGAAATTTGTTGATCGCAGCATATTAAGAAAATTGAGTATTTGCACAAGTATGCCTTACATCAATATTTATGTCACCTGTTACAACCACTCTAAAATATTTATACTTTTGTGAATTACAGAGCAACGAAGTGGAATTGAATTGTTGATATTCTCTGTAAACAGTTCAATATTAGAACTAGGAGTTCTATATACATAGGCAATAATTGAATGTTGACTATGAAAAGCAATATCCACTATTTCACAGTAGCCCTCAATGCATTATTGAGGGTTCACATTAACCCAAATAATATATTGGAGGATCGGAACTACAATGTAGATTGCATACACCAATGTATATAGTGACTGGTCTATGAATATTAAGGTCACAAAACAATAATATTTCTGCATCCGTAAGTATAAATATTATTCATGGTAATGAGATTGTTTGTTTATATTGCATTTGAAATTTTTAACTCGAATTCTATGTCAGGAAATGAGAGTAATATGGTTGAGGAATCAATTAAATGTAGATGAATATTACTGTATCTTTTTATATTCTTGGTTATTACTTATTTCAACTATTATAACAGTGGATACATCACGTATCAATTCAACTTATCAATTTCCTTGAATAATTTGTGAATCACATTTTAAAAGTATGCTTGGAAAATGATTATTATAAAAACATTTTTTATGAATGCTTGTGATATAAAATGACAGTATTCTGTAAAGAATAGCATCAAAATGTACCTATTAGAAAAATGTAATTTGTGTCATTTGAACTGGACTAGCTGACTAGAGAAAAATATTTCAAGGGCCATATATGCACAATGTACGTTCAACGCTGAACCACATTTGCTTGTGGATATGGTTGCATTTATCCTAATGTGTTTCAATTTGGGTTTGAACGAACAGATGACATTTATCAGTATGCAGAGGATCTACTTAGGCCCGTTTATTTTATTTAAACCAGACAGTGTTCTAATATCCGTGATTCATTTATGTTGAATAATACAATACATTTTTTCTCTATGATAATACCTAGATATCGTTTTTACCATTGTATGTGTTTGGGAGTCAGCAAATCACAAGGTTTTTTGTTGGTTGTGTATTTTTTCACGTTGTATAATTACATCTTTCTCTTATGAGTTATAAACTTTAATTTCATCGTGGCAGTAATGGCTGTAGGCGCGATCAATGCTGAAGAAACTGCGTGACATTTTCTTCAACTAAACCTACGATTTTTCCTTCTATGTGATACACATATACCTGTTGCTAAAAGATAACTTTTTTCAAATTATTCTTCAGTTCAATATAAGGCAATTGTATAAAATATTGATAGGTACTCTAACTGTTGTAATCGAATTATGAATAAAATATACAATGCAATATTCACTGAAATTTTGAAGGATGTCTCTTTAATTTATTGTGCCCGATTATGAATAGTCCCATTACAGTTCATGGAGATAATATTTTCACTGCGACTCTGATACTGATATGTGGCAATCACAAACTAAGGCGGCAAAGCCAAATTTTATTGACTATTACTGTTGATGTGAATGTCATTGCTGTATGTTAAATGTACCGTAGGAGCGGGTAACTTCGAACAGGAGGGTAACATTGAACGGTTCCGCCTTCCATCTTTTTTTTTTAATCTACCGCTTCTCGTGGCTGACTGGATAGTTTCAATTTCGTAGCTGTTTCTTCCATATTCCAGTTGGGTTGCCAGCACTGTATCTCACTTCAAGGCGCCAAACTAATACAACTGGACTCGATTTTGTACAGCTACAGTTTTTTGTCTGTATTAGTATCTTGTTTGCTAAGGTATGTATCTTATGCAATTTTATTTTTCTAATACTTGTAAACGTATTTATATATCCATCAAAGTGTTATCAAGATGATATTTTAAAGCTAAATAATTGATAGTAGAAATAGTTTTTTTTTATAGGTTATGTTGCATACAGAGTGCAATTGGAGGGTAACATTGAACACTGTACAAAGTTACCCTCCTGTTCAAAGTTAGGCATAATTCAACAAAATTGGCCTATTTAATCTTACTGTTACCTATTAATTCATTTAAAATTTATGTCTATTTATTTATAATTTTATTTTCTCAACTAAGTTCATAGTTTGTTTTATTGTTTCAGCATGGACAAGGAGAAGAGAAGGTATGGCTATTCGGAGGAAGTTTTGAAGAAAGCTATGGATGAGATCTCCAGCAAGAAACTTTCCCTACGCCAAGCATCACAAAAATACAACATATCCCTGGGAACTCTATCGAATAACATCAAAGGAAAACATTGTGGTAAAGTTGGGGCTTCAACAGTTTTGAACGAATTTGAAGAAAAGATTATTGTGAACAACATAATCGCGGTTAGTGAGTGGAGGTTTCCAATTGAAAAACTAGACTTGAGATACCTCTGCAAAAGTTATCTGGACAGAATAGGCCGAAAAGTAAAAAAAAATCCAAACAATTTACCCTGTAAGGATTGGGTGAACGGGTTCTTAAAAAGACACAGCCAGCAAATAGCAAACCGAATGTGTCAAAATATAAAGCGGGTAAGAGCTGGAGTTAGTGCCAATCTCATCTCACAATATTTTGAAAATCTGAAGAAAACTCTACAAAATAAAGATTGTTCTTGGGTTCCACCATCCAATATAATAAATTATGACGAAACCAACCTGTCTGACGACCTGGGAAGAAAAAGATGTATTTTTAAATGAGGAGTGAAATACCCTGAGAGGGTTCAGGACTCATCCAAAAGCTCAACATCAGTCATGTACAGTGGAAGTGCTGATGGAGTTATGTTGCCAGTCTAGGTAGTGTACAAAGCAGAAAGAATGTTTGACATGTGGATGGAGGGAGCTCCAAAGGACACCAGGTTCAACCGCAGCAAGTCAGAGTGGTTTGATGTTGATTCTTTTGCCGACTGGTTTGAATAAACATTGATTCCATTTGTGAAAAAGAATCTCAAGGGAAAAGTAGTTGTGCTCGGTGACAACATCAGCAGCCATTTTTCAGAGAGGGTCATCAAATTGGCAGAAGAAAACAACATTGCATTCACTTGCATGGTTCCAAATAGTACACATCTTCTCCAACCACTGGATGTGGCATTCTATGGGCCATTGAAGAAAACTTGGTGCAAATTTCTGGACCATTGGAAATCAACCCAAAAGAGAAAGACCACTACAATTTCGAAAGAGGACTTTCCTAAGCTTCTGAAGAAGCTCCAAAATGCCATTGCAGACAAACCTTCCAGCAATCAAGCTGGGTTTTGTAAAACTGGGATTTTCCCCTTTGCTCCAGAAAAAGTACTTCAGCAGCTGCCTGATGGTAGACTTGACAATAACATAAGCTTCGAGGATGCATCAAAAGGAGTTTCTGATTCAGTTTTAGAACTTCTTTAAAAGATGAGGGGGGCTCTGAAACAACCAGAAAACGCAAGCGTAAGGTTGATGTGCCTGCAGGCAAGAGCATTACACTAGCTGATCTCAACTGTTCAATTCAAGAATCAAATGAACCAGCATCGAAATCACGACGTGGCCAGCTACTTGAAGAACTGAATGACAGTGATAGTGATAACAGTGACCAACATAATGGCAGTAACGAACAAAATGACAGTGACAGTGACCAACTAGACAATGAAGAGCAAGAAGTGGAATTGCAAGTACCAGACCCTGCACCTGTTGAAGTTGAAGCTGGCGAATTCTATATTGTTAGATTTGAGACCAAACCATCAGCATCCTATGCATTTTACATTGGTCAAGTGGACTGTATTGTGAATGCAGAGTTCTCTGAATTTATTTTTTAAGAAAGAGTAGAAAAGTGGACAATAAATTTATCTGACCATTGGTTGAAGACAGATCGATTGTTAAATTAGACAATATTGTAAAAAAGTAAAGATGACACCAGTGAGAAGAGGTGGATTCATTATTGAAAAGAACCAAATCATTAATTTTGGTAATAAACTCGAATGATCCACCTCTTCTTGCTGGTATCATCTTATGATACATTTTGCAATGTTGAATAATTTTGTAATTTCATAATATTGGCAATTTCATTTTTTCACACTTATTAATTCAAGAGAAAATAAAAATGCTTTAAAATGTTTCTAGATGTTTTATAACAAATTTACTCACACATAGAGTGTAAATTTGTGGCATCAGTAGCCTTACATATACATTTTAGTAAGTTCTGGATGTCTGTTCAAAGTTAGCCGACAGTGAGGGTAACTTTGAGCATGCCTTCTTCTTATTATTTTTCAATAACCAGGAGGAGATGAATTGCTATCATTACAAATATTGCAAGTATACATGTGTGCCCCTGATTCAGTATAGTACCCTAAGTTACCCGCTTCTACAGTAGTGAATAATATATTATGAGCTGAGCTATTGAGGACTAACCTGTACATGTTTTCATCTTTCAGTTCTTCCACACAGAAGAATGCCTGCAAATAGTTTTTGAGACTGACAATGCTGCGGCTTTGAAAGGGCATTAGATTGCTCATCCCATTGTGTGTGTTTGTGTGTGTGTGTGTGTGTGTGTGTGTGTGTGTGTGTGTGTGTGTGTGTGTGTGTTGTGTGTGTGTGTGTGTGTGTGTGTAACTAAACTTGGAAGGGTTTAGAAAAAATCCCTAGAAGGGGAAGTCCCCTGGTAGTGATCTACCAAGGAAAAAGCCCAACCCTAGTACTACACCCATTGAAGTTACAAATTTTGTGAAACTGCATATTCAGAGCTTTCCACATCATGAGTCTCACTACAAAACGGCTCATATTCCAGACAAAAAATATTTGAATGGAATATTGAATGTCGCAAAAATATATGCTTCATATGTTGATAATGGATGATAATGGACATGTGCTGATAATGGATAACAAAATGTTGAATTGAGCTGTTATTATGGACATATTCTCAACTCATAATACAATTTATGCTTTCATGCCCCAAACAAGGATACATGCAAACAATGTGATGAGTATCGGAGTATCGAACAATGTGATGTTTTCACCGGATTCGCTTTCATTCTGGCATGTTCCGGTCTGGTTGTTTGTTGAGTGTTCTCTTAAAATTTTGATAGGCTATCATGAGCATGCTGTCTCAGTGGCCTGGGCACCATAATTTGGAGGGACCGAGGTGGAGGGAAAAACCTCGCGGATATGCTAGCCACCAAGGCCCTTGCAATTTACGTAATAAATGCCTCCAAAGTCATGAGTATAACGAGAGACAAATTTACAAATGGCCTAAACATAAAGCAGAAGAAGCTCCCACTGCACCGGGCAATAAAAGATTGGCTACTACAGAGAACTTGTCTCTAGAAGACAAAAACAGAAACGATTTGAAGCTATTGAAAGCACGTCTTGCTGAAAGTCCACTGCCAAACGAGTTCAACAGCTTAATAACACAACTATTGTGCGCTTCATGCAGCTTAGTTGGTACCAAGGTGCCACAAGAAGCGAAATATATGGTGCCTCACTGGGGCAGCCCAATGCACAGGGATAATGTGCACGATTGGCTGACAGAGTGGTACCAGGAGTTGTGAGCTGATGAGGAGAAGTGGGAGAATTGACCCAAGGCCTATGAATACGAGGAAGATGAGGCGTTCTGCTACGTCTGCATGAAGCCGTTCACTAGTGCCAACATGTCCTATGAGCATTACAACTCCAAACAGCACGAGAAACGCATTGTCACTACATTGACTGATATCGTGATCACTAAGTACCACAATCTTAACCGATTTGGCTGTGACATTTGCAATGTGACTAACACCACACGCACTCAGCTGGATGTGCATCTAGACTCGCCGAAACATGCCAAAAAGCACCATTGAGCAAATTGAACCTATGTGCTCCACATAGCACCACAGCACCTATGTGCTCTCTTGGAATCAACGTCATTGCTCCCATTTCCATCCCGAATAATAATCTGATAAACCAGGCGAAATATGAGTGTAAAATTTGTAAAATAAGAATGTACACCGATGAGGTTCTACAAGTGCACATGTCTGGTGCTGAGCATCTCAGAAAGTTGAAGAAGGTTTCTAGAGATGATCTGAGAAACCAGATGAAGTACGAGTGTAAAATTTGTAAAATAAAAATGTACACCGAGGAGACTCTACAAGTGCACATGTCCAGTGCTAAGCATCTCAGAAAATTGAAGAAGGTTTCTGGAGAGAGTCTTGTGGAAGCAGATGGTTGTGGATCATCCACCAGATTCACATACAAGCATGAAATTTGTAACATCAAGCCGGATACATACAAGTTGCTAGACACATACATCTCTAGTAAAAACACTAGCATGCGACCACGTTCCAAGCATCTGTCTGTGGCAACTGCAACAGGGAAGAAAAGAAAGATCATTGAGAAGGAGGAGGATGAAAACTCATTGTTTTTGTCCAGTCCGTTATCGGCCACAACAGCAGAATTCCTACGGCGTCAAAACAAAATGT
Organism: Nilaparvata lugens; assembly: GCF_014356525.2. Classification (NCBI taxonomy): domain Eukaryota; kingdom Metazoa; phylum Arthropoda; class Insecta; order Hemiptera; family Delphacidae; genus Nilaparvata; species Nilaparvata lugens. The sequence continues at coordinate 97,562,318 of NC_052518.1, forward strand.
TCTACCTTATTATGCAGGGTTCTCTGATGCCACATCAGACCCCGATCTACAAGGATGCATATGCCGTGGATGGAGTCTGCGGTCGCATGTTTGTATTCGTGCACCGTGGCGAACACATGTGGCAAACTCTCATCAAAAATCAACAAGTGTGGAACATTCCACTGGCCTGCTCCACCAAAGTCATCTTTGGCGGAGAAAAAGACGTTTGGTTAATGGATGCAGCTTAGGTGGAATGTCTGCCCAATTGCAGGGTCCTGACATGTGTACATCTCGCTCTGTGGCCACAGAACTCCTCCTGCATAAGTTGCAATCCAGATATTACCAGCTGGAGATGCCAAAAGATCAATTCAAAAAGTTTGAATTTGTAGGAGAGGAGGATGAAGAAGAAGAAGCGGAAGAGGGCTATTCAGACGATGATGATGGCGATGGTATGGAAGGAGATTTATTTATTTATTTATTTATTTATTCGTTGATATAATATACAAATCATATGAATATGATCGGGATAGAACAACAGGCATAGCCCAAAACTATTCTGTTCCCAAATTTTTTATAAATAATGAAATGTCCGAAAAAAATAGGTTATGTTCTTACTGAGGAAATTTAAAGTTCAAAGTTCTGTCCAAGAATATATATTAGCTGGAAATTTTGAATTTAGAATGATTAAAATACCAAATTATAGTCAAATTTTGCACTTCATATCACCGCACTTTGAATAAATTAAGTTATTTCAGAAAATTTTGAAGCCAAAAATATACACACAACTTTCAACTAGGCACAGCTGTTACAAACTTATTTGTTGAGGTTGTATGTTGTGAACCGCAACAAATTTGACAACAAAGACTTCAACGAATCGATCGCGTTCTACTTGGAAGACTATCTGATGAACCTTGAGGATTTCCGGGATCAGGTGTTTTTCAAGTGCAACCGAGCTGAGAGATCGGTCGTGAAAGAAATGAGCACTGATCGTGGCCACTGCTGAATACCGGGGGTCAAAGAAGGGAGTCGTCGTGTTGGTGTCGAAAATCATCACCATTCTACACAAATGAGCCGTGGCTATTCTTAAAAGTTCTAATTCACTACAAAGACCAGTTCAAAGATTGGTGTATTGTGAAACCTGGAACTGAGAAGATCGGGTTATATCTAACTGTAGAATACATCGATGCAGATGTATTTTAATAATGTACTATCATATACATGCCCGGTAGATTTTGATATAAATATAGATGCCCATGATTTTCGATACCACCATGACTCCTTCCTTTCACTTACGGTATTATTCATCACATTTAACTTATTTATGAAGCCATAACTCCACTTTTTGTTGCACAAACGTCAAAGTAAACTATATCTCATATGAAACTAAAAATGCTCAATTAGACGCATGTTTCTGTTGCACAGTCTTCAGAAGGAGCTTATTTATGCCTTGTAGCTAAAACGGTCAATTAAGTTATGGACCCAAAGTCATGCTGTTGAATCCAATATCTACTCCCGCCAAATGCATTTTAGAGGTTGTGATATCTTTTTTGAAAGATGTTTATGAAAGCCCATCCTTATATAAGTATATAAGGGCTACTATTGAGTATGGATAAAATAAATGGAGGTTGGATTGCCCTTTTTGGAATTGTTTGGTCGCGGCATGTTTCGGCTGAATGATGCCATAATCAAGATATCATAATCAAGATTATGGCATCGTGTGGCCGAGGCATCTCGTGGCTGGGGAATTTTGAAGGGGGTGATCTGATTTCTATTTTTATAAGTATATTTGTGTTGACTCGAAAAATGACTCAATTTTTTTCAGTGGTATCAATTTAATTCATGTTTTCATTCCCAACAATTGAATTTAATCTTCTATTGTTACTTATCATTTCTAATTTTATATTTCAACAAATTTGTCTCCATGCTGATTTCAGCATCCTTGAAGTTTCTTGAATTTTTTTCTGAAATGGACCAGCCAAAATATTTCAACTTCAGACGCTCTTATATCAAAAAGTGGAAGATATGAAAACGTTTTTCATTAGAATTTTGTTCCATGTTCAATGTCGTGCCTTCGAGCTCCCGAGTTCAAGTTCGTCAATGTTGCAAAGTAACAATGTTCAGTGACTGGTACAAAGTCATATGGAAAAATCGTAGTTGTGCTTCGAGTTCAAGTCGTCAATGTTGCAAAGTAACAATGTTCAAAGCCCAACAAAGTCGCGGAGACCAGGGCGTTTTGCTAGATTTACAATTTTCACATTTATCCAGCAAAACACCCGGATAGAGCACTGTCTTCAAAGTTTAATCTATAATGAGTGTGTACGTTCTGTGTACAGTAAATTGTTCCAGTTCCAATCGTAAATTGTTCCATCACGTGACTAGTGCAAAATGTTCCCATGGAACGCCATTTCAAAATTGTTGGTTCAAGCTTTTGGCACGCACATATAAAGTTGATTTACACTAAAATGTGTCGTTTACTAGCTGCGTGAATGAAGAAAGGCTGTTTTACGAACTTACCGTCTAGAAAAGTGTGCATTCCATTTATTCCATTACTCTCAAATTCTCTATAGAGAAAAATTCATTTAATGAATGGTTATCAAACATCATATTGTTGGTTATGTATGCTATGGTAAAGAAACAAACTATCACACTAATTATCAAACTAATTAATATCAAACTAATTACATCTTGTTCAGTCTAAGTGGCAGTAGAAGTTTTCCTATGCCTATCTTCCTCCACGGATTTCACTGTAGGCGTGACTCTTGCAGTTGCCCTGTTGTGAAAATGGAATCCAATGTAAAATATCTAGGGGTGCTTCTAGATCATAACTTGAATTGGAAGTCCCACATTGAGTCCCTCAAGAAATCTCTTCAGTTCTACCTTAGAACAATATTTAAATTAAAGCAGATGTGCAATAAAAGTACCCTGAAAGAGATTTATTACGCATTTGCCCATTCAAGAATAAGTTATGGATTGAGTTGTTGGGGAAGTACATATTATTCCATTTTGGATCCCATTATAAAGCTACAGAAGTCTTTTATCCGAATAATTGCTGTTGTAGGATACAGGGATAGCACTTTACCACTATTTCAAGAATTCGAGATACTCCCTCTGAGACACATGTATATCCACAAGGTACTTAATATTTTCTACCTGCTGAGTGGGAATGATGGTGTAATAGTAAGCTATTGTGAGGTGGTGGAGGGCTCTCATTTGACGCGAGGAGTACTGAATCGCCATCTCCGAGGATTGAGACCTAACTGTGCCCTTTTCAAAAAATCTTTTATGTTCCTCACCCCAAAATTTTTCAATCTTTTACCTATACACATCAAGATTAATTTTGGGTCCCAAAATAATAAGTATTACATCAAAACTAGCATAAAAAGATGGCTACTAAACTGCGATAGGGTTGGGGTGGAGATGATGTACAACTCCGTAATATAGTTCCAAAGGCTGTTCATTTATTTCCTTGTACACTGCGTATTACAGTCCCAAAGGATCCAATGGTAATTGAATTGATTATTCTAAATGATATTTGAGTACTGTTTAATTAAATATATATATATATATATTATATATATATATATATATATATATGTATGTATATATATGTATGTATTATATATTATATATTTATTATTATTCTACGAGCCATTTTATATATGGTTGTTGTTGTATTATGTATGTTGTGGTTTCGGTATTCTAATTTTTTCAAACCCCTACCTTATTGTGCTTGCTAATTTTGACTTTTGTCTGAGATTTGCGTATCATGTCTTATCTTGAGCTTGTTGTTATTTTATTTTATGCATAGAATTTTCCACTCTTGCTGATTTATGTATTTCTGTCTTTATCAATTCATCTCAAATTAATTAATTTATTATTCTTATTGTATTTTTTCATTTAAAGAAAATAGGTATTGTATACACTATTTTAGATAGTTCTTAGTTTTATTTAGTTATATATTTTTCTCTCTTTCGTTTTCGTTTTCAATAAATATTGTTTTTTTTCTGTCTCTCTGATGCTCCTCCATGCGGACGTGACTTAGTCACTTGCATGGTAGAATATTTCTGTATATTATGTGAAATTTCTGCAAGTGCAAATTTGTAATTATTTTGTTTTTTTTTTATACGGAAATAAAGATTATTATTATTATTATTATTATTATTATTATTATTATCAGCGCATGCACAGAGTAGCAAGCAGACTACAATGATCGACCAATGAGAGCTCAGATAGTTGGAACTGTACCGGGTCGGACAATTTACCACGCTTCGACTGTGGGGCAGGATTTTGGAACTGCAACTTGTTTCTGGTACAGGATCTGTCAAAACTCTTCCCATGGAACGCGGAACTTGTTATCTGGTAAATTGTGAATCGGACAATTTACCACATTCCATGTACACAGAACGGGCCCAGTAATCTCATTCCCGCTGTAACCCCCGACTGAGGGAACAACTAGTGTTTCTGAAAGATATATATCATCTTCAACTAATGAAGGGCTCGAAACTAAAATATTTAAGGTGAGAAGAATCTCAACCAGTCACAGATTAGTAGCTAATAAGAAGTAATGTAGACCTAATCTGAGTGGGTATGATACTACACTAAATAACAAAATACTCTATTACAGAGAGTGTTAGATTATTATGAGATCAGAGTATCTAATCATGATAAAGAGCTGAATATAGTAATCTCTCTCATTAACTCGGTTTTATTGAATTGTTGACTTCAGTGGATAATTAATTAGGAAATAAGTTGTAGCATTCTCTTATTGAATATGGACAAGCTTCAATTAGTGTATCTTTTAAGGCTGCTATAAATCCAGCGATAATTACTTATATTTTTCAAAGAACCTGCTAGGAAATTGCCAGTAATGTGAGCCTGTGTATTGGGTATTGCAGAGTGATTGCTTTATGTCTAGTGTTGTACCCTAGAGGAAAGGCTGATATCCATGAATCTTTGTCTGTTTTTGAAAACAAAGGAGTCGATCTCAAAAATACTCTATTACAGAGAGTATTAGATTATTATTAGATCAGAATATCTCATCTCATTCTCGCATTTATTATCTTTTATCATGTTACCTTATATAATTTATGGTCTCACTATACTCGTATATTATCTTCTATCATGTTAAAAATACTCTATTACAGAGAGTGTTAGATTATTATGAGATCAGAGTATCTAATCTCATTTTCGCATTTATTATCTTTTATCATGTTACCTTATATAATTTATGGTCTCATTACATATTATCTTTTATCATGTTACCCTAATTTATGGTCTCATTGAAGTATATCGTAGTGTATTTCATTATGTTCACAATATGTTATTCAGATTTGAGTCTGATAACAACAGTTGGTGACTGCGCTGTTTTCATTCAGTTTTCGTTTTCCTGTCTTAACTTGACAGGATGAAAGAATGTAAGAAAGAAAGTATAAGTTAAGAAAAATATTCCAAGTCTGTCTTTAGAAGCAATACAATGTCTTGACAATGCCCATGAGCACCAGATGAAAATTGAGGATGAAAGTGCATCTCATAATATGAATCTTCAGTTAAGTTCAAAGATAAATTTACTTCCTTGTTTCTTCTGTAAATTTATCATTATAATGTCAAAGAAGAGCCATATAATAGAAGCTGCTCTTGGCCGTCCTAGGCGTTCCCCAATGCAGATGACGTGTAACAGTAGATACTGTTTGTTAACCTTCCGGGACGCGCGCCGTTGTAAAAAGTACAACAGTCAGAACGTTTTTCGTTTTAATTGAGAAATTCACATCTGTAAGGTTGGTAACCTATAAGTATTCCTCCACGGCATCTTGACAAAATATTGCATTACTATCAATCACTGGTCATACCCTATTCAGTGTTGAAGAGATCGGTGTCAGAAATGTTGTACTTTTTACATCGCGCGCGTCCTAGCTTAGTGTAAAGTTTGAAGTCTAGTGGTCCATCTTTCGAAAGTGTGTGTGATTTTACCGTTAGTTTCAGATGGGTTATTATTAAGTTTGTTAATTATAAACAGTTTTGACAATTTTCGTGATGTCAGATGTTCTGAGAACAAGTGAAATAGACCGACTCCTCAATGAAAGTAGTTCAGAAGATGGCAAAACATTGACTTTTCAGGTGACAGTGAGGAAGTGATAGAATACACCGAATTTTCGGTTGATAGTGAAGTAGAAGGTGACATTGGAAGTGAATGAGAAACCAGTAATTTCGTTGATGAAAATTCTCCCGAACATGATGATATTGAGTTCATTCTTGGGAATGATGGTGAAACAATCTGGTGTACGTCAGTAGTATAAAAAGGGCGACTCTGGGGCACAAGTGCCCCAGAGTCGCCCTTCACCTCAAGGCCATCCAGGTCAACCAAACCTAACCTCAAGGTCATCTAGGTCAACCAAACCTAACCTCAAGGGCATCTAGGTCAACCAAACCTAACCTCAAGGCCATCCAGGTTAACCAAACCTAACCTCAAGGCCATCCAGGTTAACCAAACCTAACCACAAGGTCATCTAGGTCAACCAAACCTAACCTCAAGGTCATCCACGTCATCCAAACCTAACCTCAAGGTCATCCACGTCATCCAAACCTAACCTCAAGGTCATCCACGTCATCCAAACCTTACCTCAAGGTAAAAAATAAATAAAAAAAAAAATAAATAGAATAAAAAAAAATTAAAAAAAATTGAAAAAAAAAAATTAAAAAAAAAAATAAAAAAAAAATTAAAAACACATAAAATCAGGAATAAATGGGGAAAAAAATTAAAATAAAAACACATAAAATCAGGAATAAATGGGAAAAAAAATAAAAAAAAAAATTAAAAAAAAAATTAAAAAAAAAATAAATAAAATAAAATAAAAACACATAAAATCAGGAATAAATGAGAAAAAAATGAACTTGGGCTCTGAACTCTGAACTTGGGGCTCTGAACTCATTGCTCTGAACTCTGAACTCGGGGCTCTGAACTCGGGGTTCTGAACTTTTAGTTGTTGATGTCATTGTTGTGCTAGGAACACGTTCCACTTGCTAGATCTTCAGTGTTTGGGGCACACAGTACCCCAGTGTACCTTTTGTGTCAATTCTATAATAATACCGCTTATTTTCAATATGTTTATCTATGGCATTCTATAGACTCTAATTATTTATTATAATTTATTAGTAGTGCTGTTATCATTTCGCATTACAAACATAAAAATGGACTTTTTAGAAAGTTGAAGAAATAGTAGAAGAGTTTTTAAGAATTGAATCTGATTATAAACTTGGTGAAAATAATGCTAGTGATAAATCAGATGATGAGGAAGTTGAAGAAGCCTATGAGAAACAAGATGAAGAACAAGATATTTCTACTCCAGATGGGTCTGATGATGAATATGCTCCAAATTCGCCTGATGAAGATAGAAGTGACGATGGAGAACAGGAAGACAATAGAAGGCAAGGGGAAAAATTGAATCCAGAACAACAACCCCAGGAACATCAGTCAAGCTGTTCAAGAACTCCAGTCAATGAGAATTTTTCTTGTAATCAGATCTCACCAAATCCTTCATATCTTTCCTATCACTGGGATCTGGAATCTTCTTCATATCTCTCAAAGTATCTCCATAAAGCTTTAGCACATGCTGTCGCAGCATAAACTGCTTCAAGCTCAATGCTTCATTTGCCATGCTTATCAGCATAATTACTCCACTGTTTAATTGAGCACAATCCTATTTTCTCTTAAACTTACATTTTGCAAAAATTAAATCTGCAAAAATATTTAGATAGGTACAGAAAAAATATAATTATGTTTTCAAGATAATTCAATTATAACACAAATATAATATCTGCTTCATTTTTCAATTTTGCAGCAGTTTATTGTTGCTTTGTAATCGAATTTATCCAAACAAAGTCCGTTTGAGAAGAAAAATGTTGAATACTGTTACTTTTCTTTATTATTTACTACTATTTTATATAACTTTCATACAGTTACAATCGATGATGAATAACGTTGTGGCTATTAATTGCGTTTAGAAAATTGTAATTAATATGTCAGATTTCACCAATATTTTGTTGCCTGTCTCGTCTATGTCATCTGCACAATTGCAGTGACATCTACCGGCTATTAGCGTAACCTCTCTACACAGCATACACACCTCTCTACATAGCGTATCGTCTACACAGCTGTTTCGTCTGCAGTTGTCTGCACAGCTGATTCATTCAGCCATCTTATTTATTTAAGTTGTTCCATTTATTTAGTTAGATTTTAGCAATGTCATAATTCAAATCTTTGTCACAACATATACTCTATTGTTCCTTTATATTATTATTTTATATTTTGTTGCTAAAGTTACATTATTAGCTTAGTTATTTAGGTTGGTAGTGTTGGTTTTTGCAAACCCGTGCATACCGGTACTGCCCACTAATTGCACACTGCTCAGTTTCAAAAAATTGCAACGTGTTACTCATGTTTTCTCATTCTCATTCCTGCATTCATCAAGATAGCCTCTTTAGGTTATATTTTCATTATACATTTTTTGTTTTGGATCCTCTTGGATTTTGTCATTTCGGCTTCTAGGCCTTATTCTCATCTCATCAACTAATTCAAATCTCTTTCAAATCTCTTTCAAATTTTGTGAATGCCTCATTCTCAACTTATCAACTAGGTTCTTCAAAGGGCTATTTCAACTAGTGAAGGTTTCACATCTCATCTTATAAACGTTTTCGAATTCCATTCATACATCAAGAAATGGACAATCTCAAACATCCCACTGGTGCCTGGAAAGATTTATTAGAGCTATTTGGCCAGTGAATCACACATCTCAGCCCATTTGACTGACACTGAAATATTTGATATCTGGATTGACCAAGGCTGTTGTATCGGACACTCAGATGAGTACTTTAGAATCAGTATCTCGATTAAGAATTTCTTATAAGTATTTTGCATCAGCTCTCATTACATTTTGTTTTATCAATTTATACATTTTTAAATGCATCATGTTTGCATCTTGATTATAGATTAGGCTACTACTGAAATTTGAAATTACAAGTTATAAATCTGCAGCTTTGTTGAGTAAGATAGTTTGCATTTTTTAGAGCATTTTGATTGCATGCTAGTAATCAAAATATAAAATATATTTTATGAATCTGCATTTTGAAATAAAAATTGTTTTGCATCCTTGAAAACGTTTGTTTCTGACAATTTGGGTTATCTTATGTTTATTCTATAAGTGAAATATTTGTATAAGACATTCAATTTTGATCAAGTAGGATTCAAGTTAGGTTACATCATTTTGTTTATAATCTGTATTCCAATTGCATAATGATATTCAACAATATTGACCATCCAAGTAGGGTTATAAATTATTGTATTTCAATAATTTGTTTCAATATCAAACACTTTAGTATCCAAGTAGATTTAAATTACAATTAGGTTATAATCTGCATTTCAATTATACACTTGAACTTTATACACTAGCATTTGAATTGGATTTAGGTTTTATTTATGGTCACATTTTCAAACTATAAAATTGAAACAAGATTTTGTTATTGAATCATATAATTTGGATGTTGAACAACTCATGATACACTCTGTTGAAATAAATATTCAGTACATTTACTTTGTATTCAACACAATCAGCATTCATTTCATTTATGAAATATAAATTTATAGCAGTATAAATCACATGTCTTGAAGTTAAATTTCTTTGACATTGCTACATAATTTACAGTTCTTGATGGTCAGCTTCACCCTTTTAGTATAAAGGGTATCAACAGTTGCTTTGTAATATTCTTTATTTATTAATTGAAAATTCATTCAGCTTTGTATTATTCTTTATTCAGGCCAAATTTCATTGATCTTTATTGTTCATATATAACAATTTGTTTTTTCTCAATATATTCAAGTCAATATTATTTGGTCTCTGTTTACATTATTTGACCTTTTAGGTTTCTAAGATTCAATACTGCAGTATTCTGCTTCCATAAAAATTGTGGGCTTAATGCGCATAAGCCCACAATTTCATTCATGGGTATTGACTCCAAATTCGGATTCACAACCCTGGTCCTCCTATTATTATTTAGTATTATCATTTACTATTATCATCACTAACTATTGGTTACCGAGGAACCAAGTGTTATGCACCATTTGGTAATCAGACTATCAATTACCATACCTTCTTCATCTGAAGTCCACGCTTATCGTGTTGGTGTATAATATTTGTTTTGGTCCTCCGGGCCAGATTTTTTTCTATTTGCAACCGTGGATAAAATTTTAAAAATAAATTGACCAAATAATATTGTTTTTGAATTCTCTGATTTTTCAATATTTCCCACATTAGTGGGCATCATCATTTTTGTGTTCATTTAATTAATGTATTTTATTTCTCTTGACAGAAATATCAATCCATCCAAGAAGTGCTGTACACTCTGGTAGATGCGCATTCAACCTGTGAATATTCAAGGGCAGCTCATATACAGCTTTGGCAATCTCCTATGATGTCACATGCCATTAAAGCCACATCTTGCTGCCTAGTGTAAGAGTGTCAAAAACATCAGCCTTGAAGGTATTTAGTATCTTTCATTATGTCTCCTAAAGGTCGTTCACCCAACCCGCTTTTGATAAGGCAGGGTATTGTCAGAGAGCTGACTTGGCTTCAAGAAAATTATATTGATTTTGTTGTAGTTGATGAAAACACTTATCAGCAATTATCAGTAGTAAAAAGTAAACTTTCAAAAATTGAAGAGAGATATGATGAAGTTAGTATTCAATTGACTTCAGAAGACATAAGTGACGATGAGCACTTTGCTATCATCAACAAAATAATTAATTTTATGGCTAGAATTAATCAAACTATGAAATCTCATGATTTACAACAGCAACCAGCTAAGATGTGTGATTCAGTAAATGTACCCACCCCTCAATCACCTGCTATGTTGAATCAACAATTGCCTGCTCAAACCACACAACCTGCTGAGCCCACACAATTGGACAGCAGTCCCACTCACACTGTGCAAGCAGCACAACAACTCATGCCCATGTATCAGGGTTTTCAGCTTCCTCAGGTACCATTACCTGTTTTTTCAGGTGCCTTTGACACTTGGTTAGAGTTCAAGGCAACCTTCTCAAACATAATCATAGACAACAAAAATTTGTCACCAGCTACTAAATTCTACTACTTGAAGCAAAGCCTTAAAGGTGAGGCCCTTGCTCGTGTTCAAAACTTTCCACCAGGTAATGAAAATTTTTCACTAGCTTGGAATTTACTCACAGAACGATATGATAATACAAAACTCAATTGAGTATGATAATGCAAATACCCACATTGTAGGAATGAATCTCCTCCAACATTGAAGAAAAACTGTTCTCAATCATTAAGAGCATTCATAGACAGTATGAAATCTCATATAAATGCATTAGAATCTTTGAAGTTGAATGTTGAAATTAAAGATCTGCTTTATATGCATAAAATCACCTCACAGCTTGATTCAAACTTACTCCGTGAATGAGAAAAGAAATCATCAGTAGATACTATTCCTACTATAGATAGTTTATGGAGTTTCTTAGAAACTCAATGCAAGGTACTAGATGCAGTATCTTCAAACAATTCAGCAAATGTTCAAAATTCACAAAAAACAAATAGCAACCCCAGTACTCCTTGGAATGCTCCAAACAAACAACAAGTTAGTCGTCCATTATCAAATGATAATAATACTAATAATAGTTTTCAGACTTTATGTGCTTGCCTATTCTGCAAGGATCATTCACATAATGCTTTTACTTGCCAGCTATTTGCTAAAATTCCAGTTGCACAAAAGGTAGATGCCATAAAGGCAAAGGGCCTTTGTGTTAACTGCTTCAGGCCCTACTCTGCTGGACACATTTGCACAGGTGCTTGTAAGCAGTGACAGCTCGTCCTATGTGTTCAATGGTTCATTGAACCCCCAGAATTGAATCAACTTCCTATACAATGATGAATTTGCAACTCAAATAATTATATTTCTATTTTATTCTCATTAAATTACATCCCAACATTTTTCATCTACGTAAACTTAACATTGATGTTTTGCTGCCGGTGCCTGAGATCCCAGAGTGACTTGCTTGAAACAGCACCGAATGGGACGACGAGACGGGTGGAGGTGGAAAGCAGTGTTCATTCCCCGATGTGAACCCAAAAACAGGGCTGGGTGAGGTAGTGGGACAGAGGAGGGGAATCGGTTTGCTAGCACGGATTTGGTTCACAATCCTGTCTGAACCAATTTTGCATGAGTTCAACTGAGAGTAGCCGAACCTAGCCGAGGCAAGTGAAGCATTCGGTAAACCTCTGAATGAATCGTGAGTATTCGTGATATGGATACAGTGCCATCTTGAACTTGCTTATAACCAATAAATTTAAATTTGGTGGTAGTAAACAGTAAAAAAGCAATAAACAAGAAGTAGCCTAAGCGTGACAGTTTTGAGGTTATATGGTATGGTTACGGGTATACACTGTTTACAGTTGTGATAGATCTCACTGCATTTTTCGTTATATAAATTTGTTTTGTGTGTAGAAGAATATAGTAATTTCTAGTGTGTTTCGTGTATTTGTGAGTATTTCTAGTGTGTCAATTTTCTTTTAGTGAGAGTGTGAATATAATTTATTGTGTTACCGTAACAGCATTTTGATGAAGAAATATATGAATAAGGTTCAGTATTTGTTAAATACAAACAATATTGATATTGAGGGTAGGTGTAAAATAAAACATAATGGTGACCAACTCCCGAAGTAAAAATCAAACAAGAAAAATATGAACAGGACAAAAAAAATTATATTTGTAGAAAATATGCTCAATCTTTGGGTGTGATTCCTTAAAATTATTATTGATCACCTTTACACTTGATTATGCTCAATACTCTATATCCTCTTGACCTTTCTCTCCAATAGATCATGAGGTTGAACCCCCAAGCTAGAAGATCACATTGCTTGTAAGCAATGTGGCAAACGTCATCATTCATTACTCCATGATTCATACAATTAGCCAAGTAAGTTTCCTGGTAAAAATACAGTTATTTCAAACAGCATTCAATCTTCTTCTCAACAAAAAGAGGTTTCAGGCACAAACACAGCATCCACAATTGAAAAACAATCTTTTGCCATAGGAAACTCTTCCTTGCAAACTATAAATTCAGCACCAACATACAAACAAATAGATTCAGACAACACGCACTCTTCACACAATCCACCTTCAGTGGTCACTCATACAAACACTACCTTATCCACATATCATCAACATAAATCAGAAATAGCTTTGATGCCTACAGCAGAAGTTTTAGTTGTAGATTCAAGGGGTGAATTACTCAAATGCCAATGTCTTCTTGATTCAGGATCAAATTGCTGTCTTGTGACCAAAGGATTAGCCTCTAAATTAGCATTGCCTCCACTCCACATAGATAGTGTAATTAGCAGCATTGGTAACAATCAATCAACTTCTACTATTGCACATTCAATGGAAGTGAAATCATTTGACCAAGCCTGGTCTACACTACAACGATGCATTGTTGTTGACAATATTTCAAGTAATGTTCCACATGTCAATGTTGATATTTCAAATTGTAATATTCCTTCAAATATCAGACTTGCAGATCCAAATTTCCACAAATCTAAGAATATTGATTTACTTTTAGGAGTTTCAGTATTTGCTGCTGTCATGAATCCTGAAAGAATTGCAACTTCAACCAGCTCACTTATTATCCAGAACAGTAAACTTGGTTGGGTAATATTTGGAGCAATTGAGTCACCATCAGCTGTTGACACTAACAAGGGTCAGCAGGCAGTTATTTCAAATTTGTTTCCAATTTGGATGTCTCTGTACAGCTTGAAAAATTTTGGAAGTTGGAAGAAGTCACTTCACACGTTACAGCCTCTCCAGATGTTCTTAAGGTAGAAGAGCACTATCTAGAACTCACCACTAGATTGGATAGTGGTAGATTTGTTGTATCATTACCACGAAAGGATAACATACTTGCTTTAGGACAATCAGAATTTCAAGCAACCAAACGCTTCCATTCACTTGAGAAAAGGTCCAAGCAGCCTGATTTGAAGACTCAATATATAGATTTCATGCGTGAGTATCAAGACTTGGGTCATATGTCTTTAGTTCCCCCAGCTACCAATGATGAAAAAACATTTTTTATTCCGCATCATCCGGTATTTAAACCGGACTCTACAACAACTAAGATGGGAGTTGTTTTTGATGCCAGTGCCAAGTCATCATCTGGTTTATCTCTCAATGACACACTGTATAAGGGTCATACAGTGCAATCAGAACTATTTGACGTTGTACTGCGTTTTCGTATGCATAAGATTGCAATTAAGGCAGATGTTTCAAAAATGTATCGGCAGGTTGTTTTGAATACTAATGACAGAAATTTGCACAGAATTCTCTGGCGTGAGGATCCATCTCAACCACTTCAGCTATTCGAATCAGCTCTTTCAAATCTCTTTCAAATTTTGTGAATGCCTCATTCTCAACTTATCAACTAGGTTCTTCAAAGGGCTATTTCAACTAGTGAAGGTTTCACATCTCATCTTATAAACGTTTTCGAATTCCATTCATACATCAAGAAATGGACAATCTCAAACATCCCACTGGTGCCTGGAAAGATTTATTAGAGCTATTTGGCCAGTGAATCACACATCTCAGCCCATTTGACTGACACTGAAATATTTGATATCTGGATTGACCAAGGCTGTTGTATCGGACACTCAGATGAGTACTTTAGAATAAGTATCTTGATTAAGAATTTCTTATAAGTATTTTGCATCAGCTCTCATTACATTTTGTTTTATCAATTTATACATTTTTAAATGCATCATGTTTGCATCTTGATTATAGATTAGGCTACTACTGAAATTTGAAATTACAAGTTATAAATCTGCAGCTTTGTTGAGTAAGATAGTTTGCATTTTTTAGAGCATTTTGATTGCATGCTAGTAATCAAAATATAAAATATATTTTATGAATCTGCATTTTGAAATAAAAATTGTTTTGCATCTTTGAAAACGTTTGTTTCTGACAATTTAGGTTATCTTATGTTTATTCTATAAGTGAAATATTTGTATAAGACATTCAATTTTGATCAAGTAGGATTCAAGTTAGGTTACATTATTTTGTTTATAATCTGTATTCCAATTGCATAATGATATTCAACAATATTGACCATCCAAGTAGGGTTATAAATTATTGTATTTCAATAATTTGTTTCAATATCAAACACTTTAGTATCCAAGTAGATTTAAATTACAATTAGGTTATAATCTGCATTTCAATTATACACTTGAACTTTATACACTAGCATTTGAATTGGATTTAGGTTTTATTTATGGTCACATTTTCAAACTATAAAATTGAAACAAGATTTTGTTATTGAATCATATAATTTGGATGTTGAACAACTCATGATACACTCTGTTGAAATAAATATTCAGTACATTTACTTTGTATTCAACACAATCAGCATTCATTTCATTTATGAAATATAAATTATAGCAGTATAAATCACATGTCTTGAAGTTAAATTTCTTTGACATTGCTACATAATTTACAGTTCTTGATGGTCAGCTTCACCCTTTTAGTATAAAGGGTATCAACAGTTGCTTTGTAATATTCTTTATTTATTAATTGAAAATTCATTCAGCTTTATATTATTCATTATTCAGTCCAAATTTCATTGATCTTTATTGTTCATATATAACAATTTGTTTTTTCTCAATATATTCAAGTCAATATTATTTGGTCTCTGTTTACATTATTTGACCTTTTGGTTTCTAAGATTCAATACTGCAGTATTCTGCTTCCATATAAATTGTGGGCTTAATGCGCATAAGCCCACAATTTCATTCATGGGTTTTGACTCCAAATTCGGATTCACAACCCTGGTCCTCCTATTATTATTTAGTATTATCATTAACTATTATCATTACTAACTATTGGTTACCGAGGAACCAAGTGTTATGCACCATTTGGTAATCAGACTATCAATTACCATACCTTCTTCATCTGAAGTCCACGCTTATCTGTTGGTGTATAATAACTATGATTCGAATTTCGATTATGTATGTGTAGAAAAACCTCGTTGTAATGTTAACAATATAGAATATTACTTGGATTATGGAGTGTATCCGATTAATGCTTTCATGCTATTAGGAACGCATCTGATTACAAAAGAGTTGATGTTTATCAAAAAATATCTAGTTAGAAATCTGTTATTATAGGGTAGCACCACTCAAATAATGTAGAAAGATGAATTAACCGCCATGAGATTCTTTGTGGAATCACACAGCAAATAGCCATTTCGTTTTCGAGATTCCATTTGGAAGCACACAATTAAGAGCCTTTCAGGCCATGAATTTCCAGTTGGATACTCAAGTTTGAGTTATCATGGACATATTTTCAACTCAAAATACAATTTATGCTTTCATGCCCCAAACAAGGATATATTCGATGAAGAAAAAAAATGTATTGTACTGCAACTGGTGTATAATGTGAAAAGTGAAAAGTGAATCGAATCTCATATCGGCTAATTCTGGCAAATAGTTGAGCCTGTTTGTTCTCTAGCAATCATATTGATGAACAAATCTTGTACTTATGAACAAATGATGAAATAAATAAATTAGGGAATTAGGGAAAGTGAATCTTATAATATGCATCTTCATTTTGGTTCAAAGGTAAATTTACTTCCTTTTTTCTTCTGTAGATTAATCATTATAAAGTACAAGAAGCGCCATCCCTACAACTACCTCCAATCAGGCATCTATATGTGGTATTCGAACTGTAAGGCAGGTTAGGTAGGGTAGGTATAATTATCAGAACATCAGTCTTCAGGTCTTCCACTTAGTAAGCTACTTCAGTTCATTCTCACAACTCAAATCAACAGCAAAAGCTACGTAATGAATTTTGACTTTAGCCTTTATTATTCTGTTCTCTATTGTTAAATAACTTCAATTTGATTAGTATAAATTTTCTAAACCTATTACCTCTGATTTAATATTTGCATTAGAGTGTGAATTTTGTTGATCACCACCAATTATCAGCAGTTATCAACGGTAACTGGTAGCCATAATGACATTTCGTTAGTGTCACTTCTCTCTGCTCATCTCTAATCTGCTTATACACAAGTACGATCATTTGCAATGCTGCTCAACGTCCCAGTTCCATAAAATCCATTTCTCAGGAAATGTCAAGTCTACAATAGCACTACGCCCTTAATGCCAGTTTTTGTGGCCTATGGCCCTTGATGAGGAGTGTCTGTCGAGTGTTCCAAAACACCTGTGAAATAGCCGGGGTGGACCACAAATAACAAACCGAGAAATCTCAACGGAAGAGCCTAGGGAGATTACCTAGGTTATTATCATCAATCGAAGAATTAATTTGTTAATAATTTTATTTGGTTAAAGTTCACTTCAACTTTAAACAACTAATATGTTGTTTAAACAATTTTAAACAACTTTTAAATAGTTGTTTTGTTGTTTAGAAACAACAAGCATTCTTGAATCATTTTTGAAAATTTATCTTTCCATAAGCAACATAATATGCTCTTTCGTATCTTGTCAAAAGCTATGTGTTGCATCCGAAAAGATACACAAGGAGCTTCTTGGAGTTACGTCCTTTATGTACAACACAGCCTATCAGCTGACATTCGTTCAACATACTCTTTCCCTGGCTGGTGATACATTGCAACTCTCTCATTCATGAAGAGTCTCTGTGTGTAGGGAGCTTCCTCCATCTAGGGATCTAGGGTCTCTGAATCTCTGAAACCTGATGTTTTTGCAAAGATGTAAATATTAGCTGGCGAACCACAGCTTGCCTAAATACAAAGTCACTTTATGCGCTGATTATTTGTAGTGTAGTAGGCTAACATGTTCTTGTATCAAATGTTGGATTATTGTTTTTCAGTGTGTTGATGAAATGTTGGAAGCTGGCAGAGGATGGAATGTTGCAAGCTGGCAGAGGATGGAATGTTGCAAACTGGCAGAGGATGGAATGTTGCAAGCTGGCAGAGGATGGAATGTTGCAAGCTGGCAGAGGATGGAATGTTGCAAGCTGGCAGAGGATGGAATGTTGCAAGCTGGCAAAGGATGGAATGTTGCAAGCTGGCAGAGGATGGAATGTTGCAAGCTGGCAGAGGATGGAATGTTGCAAGCTGGCAGAGGATGGAATGTTGCAAGCTGGCAGAGGATGGAATGTTGCAAGCTGGCAGAGGATGGAATGTTGCAAGCTGGCAGAGGATCGAATGTTGCAAGTTGGCAGAGGATCGAATGTTGCAAGCTGGCAGAGGATGGAATGTTGCTAGCCTACTTTGAGGGTCAACTTCTCCCACCCATCACCAATGGACATTGGACTCACTCACACAGCTCGAGGTTAGTTTGAAATATTCGCTATTTATATGGGTTTTAATATTTGTTTGATCTTGCACATTAACTTTATCAACAAATGGATGCTTGCAATTTATTATTGAGTTTAATTCTAAACTAGCATGCAAGTATTTGGTATTCTAGATTGCTAACTTGTATAGAAGTATGGTTTGCTTGAATAGTTTTGACTACTTTCCAAAAGGTCGTGCGCCTTATTTCTTGTTAATAACTTTCTTTTTCTTGTTAACTTTTCACCATCGAGTGCCAGTTGCACAAAATCCGGTTAAATTTTAACCATGATTAATTACATGGGACTTTTTGTGTAATTGAGAAGTTGATATTGTGGTAATTATTCATATTGAATGAGAAAGACTAAAAAAATGTCAAAAACCACAGACTTATTGATATTAAGAAAGACCAAATTCAGTAATTACACCATTGTCAATCTCTGATAATGGTGTAATAACCGAAACCAGTCTTTCTAAGTATCAATAAATCTGTGGTTTTTGACAATTTCTTAGTCTCTTTCATTCAATAATTCCATGGGAGCCAAACAGAGAAGTCATCTTATCAAAAAGGCCTTCTCTGATTGGTTGTCGTGAAATTAATCACAGTTATAATTTTGCCGGCTTTTGTGCAAGTGGGCCAAAGTCTTGTCTCGGCTTGTCTTGTTCCATTTTGATGCCTCGATTACAAACTTGACTGCTTTGCCTTTCAATCTTCTTCTGCTTGATTTTGTCTTCAGTCCTATTCATCAAAAATTGTGTTGTCATTTGTGGCGTTTCTAGTCACTTTTTGTCAGTGCATTTTCTCTCCGGCTGTGACTGTTGATGACTGCTTGCTTGTCTTTGTTTGTCTTTAGGAGCCCCATCATTTCACAATTTATTTTCTTATCATTTTTCACAAATCTTATTGACTTTATGCATGGGAGAAAGCACCGCTATTTGGCAGAAGAAGCACGAGCATGGTTTGTTGATTGGCAACAAGTTGACGATTCAACAATGATCGTAATGTCGCCCCTTTCATGTGTTACAGGAACGCGAGTTGGCAGTCACATTAACTCTGGCATTCAAATACATTCTTTTCATGTTATCATCAAATTATTCGTCATTTTATGATGATGTATACATACATCTTTTGATTTTATGTTCCATCCATCAGTAATGAAATCTCATTTCCTGTTTTTAAAATCATGTAGTTTTCGTTTTTATTTTATGTTTTATTCATAAGTAATAAACTAACATTTTCTGTTTAATATTATGTAGTCTCCATTTTCATTTTATCCACTTGTTCTTGAAGGTATATTCCATGTGGGGGTCTTCAGAGTGTTCATCTGTAGCCTTATTATTAATTGTAACCTTGAGTCGCCCTCCCAATACCACATATTATGTTGATGAAAATTAGAAGTAGTGTCCCATTTAAGGATTAAACTTGAGCCTTCTTAGGACTACCAATGGCTACGATTTCATATCTGGAGAACACTTTTTGAGTACAAACAGATCAGAAAACAATTCATATAATCAGGTTAGATAATATCATATAACTATGGTAGTATCAAGAAAAACGTGCTCCCCAGATATAGCACTGTAGTCTTTCTTGTTTTTATAAATAATATAGCATAATAAATGCATATTATGAAGTGGGGGCTTGCGCAGCTAATGCCTCAACTGGAAACATCAAGCACTTCCCGGCCTCATGATGCAATATACTATTCTTATCCCAAATTGTTGTGTGTTACCAAATTTTTATCCTAAACTATTCAAGACAAAGTTGGAGTAATGGCTTAATTGTCTAGTAACTTCATAGTTGTCAGCCGCAGTCATCGGTGACTGCTATAGTGGGGACCACGTTCCATCATACAACAAAACAGATAGCGCAATCTCTCTCTAGCTTTGCAATGTTGTCTGTTTCCCAGAAGATTTTATTTTTACTTTTGACAGTGACTGTACAAAAGTAGACAAACAATTCACAGCCGCCATTTTTTTTCTTCATTCTATCAAAATACTTTAGTACAAAAGTCGTATAATTGATTTGAAATGTATTTTTGAAACAATCAAATAGTTTTTAGACATTACCGTATGAGAAACACAAATTAAAATACCTGAAATGACATTTTAAAAGTTGATAACTAACCATCCTAGACTTTATTCAAGCTCCAGTTAGCCAACATGTACAGGTTAGACCTACTCGTACCAGTATAAATAATATTGAAAGGTTATTTCAAAATTATTTCCATTAAAATTACTTATTTTTAATAGGATTTCTATATTTTATTATTTTCAAAAGTAATTACAATAGAATACCTACCAAATAACTTAATTTCTGTTGATTTGAAATTCAGATTGGTGTATCACAGCTTTATAAATTCTCAGTTATGGAAGCAAATTTTTTAATCAAATTATGAAAAAATATATTATTCTTGATTAATTTGACATTGAATTTAATATTTTATCAAGGAAATGGTAATTATTATTAGATTAAATTTAATGGGATGAATTGAGTAACAGCTGTGACAAAATGGAGAGACTTGGCAACGTTTTTCTCCTATCTTTCTTCACTGCCATTATAACGTGAACCTCACTATATGAAATTGAAATTGAAATTTATTCACAACACTGACATATTTTACAAATATTTGTTTATAAATACTACGAGTGAATGTAGTAGCATTAACAGAAGATGAGTAGATATGCATAAATATTCATAGGAATGAGTTGTTAATTTCGATTATTATGATTATCGTAGATAACGCTTAACGAACATATAAAAACAAATGCAATTAAATTTCATACAACTCTTCGTTGAGAAATTCTCTCACATAATCTTGTCTTAATTATCCCAGATTGATAGAACATTTTCTTATCTCGGCTTGAAATGTGAAAAATTTTCTAGTAATAATTATTATGCGTGTACGTACTAGACCTTGAAAACTGTGTTAATCTCAGAGTAATTAGTTGTTCACGAGACTTGAATGATAACTGTCAAGAGAAATTTTACAGATAAGAAGCAAGTCATTATTCTTGAACTTTTCCTCGTATTCATCCTGCAATTATTTGGCATGCTTGGGAATTATAAACTAGGTCTATATCACTTTTATCAAACTTGCTTGTAGTCAAACAACATTGGTATTTTTGTAAGAGTACCGTATGACAAAACATAATATTAAGAATTGTTAAATAAGTTTTATAAATCTCCATTTTTTTAAAAACCAATATGTTAAGTAATTAGTTTTTCATTCACTAACACATAATTTATGTACGGTAGTGTGGGATGTGGGAGAATTAGTAGATTTTACCCAATAAGCAGATGACTATAAACATTAATAACTAGAAATACATGAATATTCAAAGTAGTCATCTACATTAAAACTGGATGAAAATTCTTAAAGGTTACTGCCAAAGAGTAGCTAACTAGGTCTGACCACATTGGGGCTTCAGGTTGAGCTGATTCTTTTCCAGCTTAGAAACTCAAAATTATGTGTTTCTGCATCATATCTTAAGGTCTGCTATATCTGTTTTTATTTTCAGAGCATAATATTATATATTAGCCAGAGATGTGTCACGGGGCATGCTTATTCAGAAGAGGATCTTGAAGATCCTATGTGGTGCTGGGAGATATGCTCAAATGTCGTCCCCTCTAATTAAGAGAAGATTCTCATAGCCTTCTCCCTCTATATATTTCAGACTCTTTGCAGAACACAGACAAATGTGGGGAGCTAGTAACGGGAGAGAACATCCACCCATATGAGACCAGAGGGGGACTAAAACTGGATGAACCTTACCAAAGGCTGAACAGGAGTCAGGCTTTGCCATCTATAGTGTAAGTTATCTATAGGTTACCCATGGCTTGGCCCATCTATCTGCCAGGCTCTACAACAAGCAACCAGAAGCAGCTATGAATCTTCAGAAAGGTTTTGCATTGGCATATAATACCTGACCCTTTAGCCGTAAGGATGCGCGAATAGTGAGGAGGTAAGAGGTACCCAAATTAGGCATATTGAGGAGGGTTAACGCGCTGCTTTCTTTCATGTTTAAAGCTGCTTTAGTGATTAGAGCTGGTGATGGAGAATTTTTCCAAACATCACTTGGAATATAAGCTTAGTAGTCACCATAAACGGTCATGCAAGGCCTCTTGGTGAGCCGAGCAGTCGTGTTTGATACGGAGTTGACCCAATGTAATACAGATATATAATTCTATCTTGACATACGAATGGTCATTGTCAGGCACGCGTATTCCTCTCATGTATGGCATCAAACTAAGAGTCAAGCCACATCACACGGTTTTTTATTGGCGGCGGACAAGTCGGCTGGGTAGGAAGCTCTAGATTGGCTGATTATCAGCTGATTGTGTTAGCATTCAGGAATTAGCAGGTAATTGGCCAATCGGAGAGCTAAAAACGCTTTGTATTGCTAACAAAGCAACCAATTCTATTTAGTGATTATTGTGTAACTACTACATTGAATAGTGTAAATACATATCCCACAAAGGGGATATTTCCCTACTAACTGCCCTCTGGAGCCGCTACAGTAAGAGCACTAACATCAATATATTTATAATGCAAACTGATACATTGATGAGACTGCTCCATAACACGTCTCTTAGTGCTATCGTACATAACATAATCCATGAAGCTAATTTTGAAGTATAGATATTTCTAGGATAGCTTACCTTAGTAAACGCGGATGCAAGAGTCTTATTAGGGAACATGTGCACAGCTACCTTTAGCCATGTGTGCAACGTTGGTGCTACATAGCATGATCCAAATAAACAGAATCTGGCTGCACGAGCATAATCATACTGATCAACACCGGCTATAGTCTGTTGAACAAGACTTCCAATCGGCCAAATAACTGCATAGGGAACCATACCACGGATGACAGGATATTTATTAGACACATATTTTACCTTTTGTAACACCAATCTCATTCTCTTATTTTTGTAAGAGCAGATTCACAAACCACACACAAACTAACCTTCAAACACTTGACTAGTGTAACACTGTTACACTTCAGAGTCTCTGTTTTAACTGAAGCCAAATTATTTTAGAGCACTTAAAATAGCTTCAGGTCATGGTCTGACGTTGCAAAACATCACGTTCTCAGGAATGAGATGAAATGTTTCAATATCATTACAATCATAAGCAGACGAAAACATGACGACATGACCTTCCGTAATAATATTATGGCATCTTACTTCTAAATCGTCACAAATCAGCTGATGGGATGATGATGACGTCATGTAACATATGAAATTTTTTTGATACAAAAAGTATTAATCTAATCTTATTATAAGTATAATAATCAATGATGAGGAATTATGAATTTAATTTCGAATGATGAATTTGTTAACCAAGGTAGAATATTGTGTAATAAATATTATCATATTAGTCAAAATTGAGCGGGAACGATATGACTGCTATCTACCAATTTACTTTGACACAACTCTCCTGTCTACTCTATTAATTTACCAACTAAGCTCAAGCTGATTTTGTATTTTTGTGATTTTCTTTGTGGATTTTGGTGAGGAAGAGTTTTGCTTGTTATTGCTTCCTATTTATTGTGATTTTGTAAGTTTTTATGATAGAAAAATTAGTTTCAAGTACTTGATACTGTATGATATATGATGTATATTGATTGTGATTTTGTAAGTTTTTATGATAGAAAAATTAGTTTCAAGTACTTGATACTGTATGATATATGATATATTGTAATATAGTTTGTTCAAAACTTGAAGAGATCACATTAGTAGCATTATTTTATAACTTTTTATCATTGAATTTCTTATCATTTTTCGGGTGTCTGGCGGCGTTTTGAAAGGGATTTCTGTTTTTCAAATATTCTTTAACACTATTCTTTTTATTATTTATACACCTTCAAGTGCAGTAGAGTAAAGTATCATAGATAATCAGCATTAATTGGGACCAAGTTCTATGGAAAGAGGGTCAGAGCATGATACAATATGATGCATTGCACAATATGGCCTATTGAGTCATATTGATGGGTCTGATTTGAAATCAGGAAAGTTCGAATTTCGAATTTTTATAAACCAAATTGAATAACAAAATAACACTTTAACTGTAAAATAATGATTGACTTTGAAAATATTGATAAAGGTACTTCAATTTGAATAAAAAAAAGGTTGGATCTTGAATAAAATCATATCGTTGGTCATATCAACAAATCAGATATCCTATTATATTAAGCGAGCAATTTATGTATTTTTATATCTGGTTATTTATGTTCAACGGATTTCGAAAACGGCTCTAACGATTTTCACGAAGTTTTGAACATAGTAGGTTTATGATATAGGAATTCTTTTGCACTAGGTCTCATCCCTGGGAAAACTCGCTGAAGGACATGAAAAGGATAATTTATCCTTGGAAAAAGAGATGATAATTTCGTCGTCTGTCGATAACAGAAGATGCGTGTGCCTGTGTGGGAGATCAGCTGTGTAATCAATTAGCTTACCGTATCTCGTGAGAAATCTAGAAATTTCAATTGACTCGATCAAAATAATCTGATTTGATGACATGAGATGGTATATCATAATATTCAAAGTTAATCATCATTTTACAGTTCTAAGTAATAAGTGAGTGTTATTTTGTTATTCAATTTGGTTTGTAAACAATCTAAATTAGAACGTTTATGTTTTCAAATATTTGAACTGAAAATTTGACCAGAATTCAAGTGTATGGAACATAACCTACTTATTGGAATATTTATAATGTATAAATCAAAATTCGGGGAAGAAACAGTTTTGGGCTATGCCTGTTAGTCCTTCCCCAATCATTTTAAAGAATTGAGTTCTGTTTATGAATAAATAACGAGCGAAGCTCGGTGCCCCGATATTCTGTTAATCAAAATTGCAAGATAAACTGATTGATAAACTCATGGGATAAACTGATTGATTGCAATAGTTCAACAGCTGAACATAATTCTGTCTCACTCCTACTCAGACACTCCCATCTTCAGTTATCGACAGACGACGAAGTTATCAGCTGTTTTACCAAGGATGAATAACTATTATCCTAGTTTGTCTACGTTTAATCATAGAGAAATAATAGTGTAAAATATGCTATTGTTTCTCTATGGTTTGATTCATTGAATTGACATTTGAAAGTGACAGTATTTTTCGAAAAATGTTGAGCAAGCCTAAATAACAAGATTCAATAAGGTACTGGCTGATTCATTGAAAAAATTAGTAGCCCCACATGATACCATAGGATGATTAATAATTTCATACGTGCACGTTTACCTAACAATGTGTGGAATTTTCTAAGTTGGGCTGTTTCTTGATTTTCCAGGTGCAAAGGCAACTACATGTAGCTGAGAAAAAAAATCTGTTATTTTGTAGTGTGGACAAAGAAAGACATCCATATTGAAAAGATTGAGAGGGATGACAGGTTTTGGACCGAGATGATGGATAAAAAAGTTAATTTATTTCTACCATCACGGCTTGTTGCCAGAGATACTGGATCCTCGAACTTGCCGAAGTATGGCAATCAGGGAGCCCATCAATCCCATCTTCCATAATATATAAAGTATTCATAAAGTTCTATAGATTCACAAACACATGATGAGTCATATTATTATACAAATCGTGGATTTTAAAAAAATTAGTACAATACTTCCTGAGTGAGTTTTACAGCTCGGGAGGTTCACTACAGTCATGTGAAGGGAAGAAAGACATTGGGGGTGTAGGTGGTGACGGACAAAGGATGAGCGGGTGTGAAATGGGTAGGTGGTGACGACTAGGGAGGGTTGAATTTGCAATGACAATGGAAACGGAAAGAAGTTGGGATGAAGGACAATGCTATAGAAGGACAATGTTGACAGAAGAGGGCTCAACTTCATTGTTTTGATGTTTCAAAACTACACTCAAGTTCACACCACAGCTATTCATTTGTTTCATTTTTGTCATTGCACAATAATCGTAAAATTATTGATTGAACCATTACGCAAAGAAATATATTTTGTGAATTGCAAACTTTGTCAATCACTCCCACAACAATAATCATGATAATGGTCACTGACTATAGCTCCGAAGAGAGAAAGCTCTGAGACTAGTTAGATAGAAAGAAAATGAGAAAGAGAGAGAGAGAGAATAAGAGAGAGACCGAGTAAAAAGGCTCACAATCAATGCTTTAGGCTCAGGCAGTGAACTGACCTGCTACAACTGTTCTGACTGCGTGAACAATACACTACAATTGAACAATGCATTGGAACTAAAAACGCGCTTTCGACAGAACCGTTCAACCGATTTGTTTGAAATTAATTTTAAATTCTTGAAAAAAATTTGCCTTTAAAATGACTACCTGCATTACTTAATTTTTTTCTTAATATAAAAATTATCAATTGTAAAAACTTATTCAAATTGGGGGACAAAATTAGCATATGGTAGTGAGTTTCAAACCTTTAAGCTGATTGCAAAACAGTTTTGGTCTTCCATATTGGACTAAAAATAAGTGAATAATCACATAAAGTAATTTGACCCCAACAGTGCTGCTATCTATAGGGCTAGAATCACATTTTTTTTCTATGCTGATTCGCCTTAATAGTCTAGATATAGTTTTTCTGTTTAAACTGTATTTTTTGTGAATATTGGTAAAGTGATTATGGAGTGTGACTTGTGCAAGGCAGAAATCAATAGAGATTGTGTCAAGTGTCATGAGTGTCAAGCTGCTTTCCACCAAAACTGTGTCGGACATGGAGTTGGAAAACGAAATAAAATATGCAAGTGTGAAAAATGTTCTACATCATCTACTACAAGTTCCAGTAATAACGAAACGGAAGATCGTGAAATTTCGAATGAAACAATATTAGAAACAATCACGGAGTTTAGGAAAGAGGCGAACAGTAAATGAGATAAAAACAATGAAATGTGGAACCAGATCAAGGAACAATTCAAAAACGCCCAAGAAAAATGCGATAAAACTTGTGAAACCATCGAAACTGTAAGAGAAGAAAACGCAAGTCTCAAAGAAGAACTGAAAAACGTAACATTAAACGTGCAAGAACTTCAACAACAAACTTGAAAGAATAATATTTTGATTTCCGGCGTTCCAGTTATGCATAGAGAAAGTGTACTTGACATTTTAGGAGACATAGCCATGGCGCTACAATTGCAATTTTATCCAGCAGATATTTAAGCGGCGCACAGGCTGCGGAGTCGCAATACAGACAATAAACCCCCAGCCATAGTGGTCAACTAGCCTTTGTTTATTTCATAGTATTTTCTTCTCCTATGATAACAAATGCTATGGACCTTTTGGATGTTTCACCAATTAGATGTATAGTGTCAGGATTTCCTTCGTATATTTATAGAGGGCGGGGGGCTCAAGAATCATAATGGTGCAGGCCAAAAAAACTTCACTCTAATATTAAAAGTTATAAAAATATTGATGAATTCATAGTAGTATTGCAAAGCCTCGATTATCATTTCTCATGAATAATTCTAACAGAAGCTTGGTTGAATGATGAAAGCGATTTAATGAGAATCCCTGGTTACAATTTGTATAGATCATACAAAAACTTAAATCAGAGCGATGGTGTTGTTATCTACATAAACAGAGAAATAGATGCTAATTGTCGCGAGCTCCAACTGGGCGGTTTAGCAACATGCCTCTACCTCACCTTTGAATTGGCAGGTGTTTCTTGTCAACTTCTGGCTATCTATCATAGCCCTAACTCCAGTCTCAGCATCTTTACAGACTCTATTGAATCATATTTCAATGAGCAAACAAATAATAGTAATTGTATTAGAATTTTAGCTGGAGATATTAACTGTAACTTTTTGAATGTCAATCCTCATACGCTTGAAGAGAGGTATTTGAATGATGCGGGGATCGCTTGCTGTGTCGACAAGGTTACCAGGCCAGCTAATAATACATGCATTGACCACTTCTTTGTTAAGTTACCACCCTAGTATGAAGCAGCTACAACTATAGTACAAACCTCAATTACCGACCACTACACCATGTGCATGAATTTATTCACATCTAACAAAAAACCTCCAATGGAGATAATTATTACATGAAAATAGATTGGAATAGCATAAAAAACACTTTGTCTTTGCAGAATTGGAACCATGTCACAAACGAAAATAATATCAATCTTGCAACTAATTCATTTATACAAACTACACAGAATATTATTCAACAAATGACAACAAAAACTAAAATATCAGCTAACCATACAAAAATAAAACCATGGATTACTAGAGGACTTATTAATTCCATACGCCATCGCAATAAATTGAGAAAAAAACTTAATAGACAACCTTATTGTATTTCCTTAAAAACTGAATTTACTCGTTTTAGAAACATGCCACATTTGACTATAAAACCAGCAAAACATAATTACTACAAGAATAAAATCGATCAAGTTTCAAATAACCCACACCAATTCTGGAATGTAATAGAAGAAATGTCTGGAAAAGCAAAAGCACCCCATTCATTCCCAATCGACACATTTGCCCAAAGAGGAGATCCTACTTCAAAACCTAACATTAAGGACATTGGGAAAACTTTTAATCAGTATTTCACATCAGTTGGGTCCATACTCACTAGATCCTTGAATCCAGTAGGGCAACCAGAGATCAGACATCAGGAGTACGTGGTTGATGCTGTCTTCAAATTGAAAGAGGTGACAAAAATTGAATTATCAAAGGCAGGAGTGCTCCAGGGTATGACTGTATTCCAACACGAATAATTAAAGACAACCTTCATACACTAATAAACTCAATACACCACATAGTGAATCTTAGCATTCAGACAGGACAGTTCCCAGAATACCTAAAAATAGCGAAGATCATTCCAATCCACAAATCAGGACCCAAAAACGAACCTACAAACTATAGACCCATTTCCCAGTTATCTACTCTGTCTCTTTTGAAAAACCAGTACTCCTCCCATACATCAAGGGCACCACAGACAGAATTGGAAGAGTATTGAAAACCCACAAAATCAAACAAGTTGATTTATTCATACCCCATCTACTCATTTCTCAAATCTTAAAAAACCCATCAACAGACTAGAGCTAAAAAACCAAGGAGTCTACAGTATCCCCTGCCTGAACTGTGACAAGCAATATGTAGGCCAAAAAAATAGAAGAATCTCTGCTAGGAGAAATCTGAAGGAGAGCCTTGATTTGGGTTTTCAAAATGCTGTCATTTCCCAAATAAACATGCTGCTAAAAGAAGAGCTATCAACTTGCTAATACTCTGACCAACATCAGATCTCATTGATAGACTATCTTTTCCAACGAGAGGAATCAATGAATCGAGTAGAATCTTGTTGAGAGTTGGATGACATGTACCATTAGTCTCGATGAGAGCTTCAAATAACCTTTTGAATGCTTCCAAGCCAAAATTCACTGAAGTATCATCAACAGTCCTATCAAATGCTCTCATATAGGTACCAAGCTTCTGAAATATTTTCAGTGTGGAAATTGACAATTTCCCTGTGGTATTTTTTCGTGTTGGTCTCGATTTGATTTTATATTTTTGAAAGTTTGACAGAAAAATGTTGCACAACAAAATGGTGGATCCCACCAGGGACCTTGTGACATGCCCATTTAACAGTGCTCATGTTATTGTGGCTTCTCGTCTTGGCAATCACCTGATAAAATGCCAGAAACATTATCCACACATGGATAAAGCAAAATGTAAATTCAACTCTGATCACATTGTGCCAAAACACGAGTTAGACCATCATGAGGCAAACTGCACCCAGAAGCTTGGTTGAATGATGAAAGCGATTTAATGAGAATCTCTGGTTACAATTTGTATAGATCATACAAAAACTTGAATCAGAGCGATGGTGTTGTTATCTACATAAACAGAGAAATAGATGCTAATTGTCGCGAGCTCCAACTGGGGGGTTTAGCAACATGCCTCTACCTCACCTTTGAATTGGCAGGTGTTTCTTGTCAACTTCTGGCTATCTATTATAGCCCTAACTCCAGTCTCAGCATTTTTACAGACTCTATTGAATCATATTTCAATGAGCAAACAAATAATAGTAATTGTATTAAAATTTTAGCTGGAGATATTAACTGTAACTTTTTGAATGTCAATCCTCATACACTTGAAGAGAGGTATTTGTATGTGTTGAACAATGTGGGGGGGGGCTCGCTTGCTGTGTTGACAAGGTTACTAGGCCAGCTAGTAATACATGCATTGACCACTACTTTGTTAAGTTACCACCCTCGTATGAAGCAGCTACAACTATAGTACAAACCTCAATTAACGACAACTACACCATGTGCATGAATTTATTCACACCTAAGAATAAACCTCCAATAGAGATGATTATTACATGAAAATAGATTGGAATAGCGAAAAAAACACTTTGTCATTGCAGAATTGGAACCATGTCACAAACGAAAATAATATCAATCTTGCAACTAATTCATTTATACAAACTACACAGAATATTATTCAACAAATGACAACAAAAACTAAAATATCAGCTAACCATACAAAAATAAAACCATGGATTACTAGAGGACTTATTAATTCCATACACCATTGCGATAAATTGAGGGAAAAAATTAATAGACAACCTTATTGTATTTCCTTGAAAACTGAATTTATTCTTTTAAGAAACATGCTACATTCGACTATAAAACAAGCAAAACATGATTACTACAAAAATAAAATCGATCAAGTTTCAAATAACCCACACCAATTCTGGAATGTAATAGAAGAAAACTCTGGGAAAGCCAAAGCATCCCATTCATTCCCAATCGATGCATTTGCCCAAAGAGGAGATCCTACTTCAAAACCTAACATTAAGGACATTGGGAATACTTTTAATCAGTATTTCACATCAGTTGGGTCCACACTCACTAGATCCTTGAATCTAGTAGGGCAACCAGAGATCAGAGATCAAGAGTACGTGGTTGATGCTGTCTTCAAATTGAAAGAGGTGACAAAAATTGAATTATCAAAGGCAGGAGTGCTCCAGGGTATGACTGTATTCCAACACGAATAATTAAAGACAACCTTCATACACTAATAAACTCAATACACCACATAGTGAATCTTAGCATTCAGACAGGACAAATCCAAGAATACCTAAAAATAGCAAAGATCAATCCAATCCACAAATCAGGACCCAAAAACGTACCTACAAACTATAGACCCATTTCACTGTTATCTACTCTGTCTCTTTTGAAAAACCTGTACTCCTCCCATATATCAAGGGCACCACAGACAGAATTGGAAGAGTATTGAAAACCCACAAAATCAAACCATTATTCATACCTCATCTACTCATTTCTCAAATCTTAAAAAAACCCATCAACAGACTAGATCTAGAAAACCAAGGAGTCTACAGTATCCCCTGCCTGAACTGTGACAAGCAATATGTAGGCCAAACATATAGAAGAATCTCTGCTATGAGAAATCTGGAAGGAGAGCCTTGTTTTGGGTTTTCAAAATTCTGTTATTCCCCAAATAAACATGCTGCTAAAAGAAGAGCTATCAACTTGCTAATACTCTGACCAACATCAGATCTCATTGATAGACTATCTTTTCCAACGAGAGGAATCAATGAATCGAGTAGAATCTTGTTGAGAGTTGGATGACATGTACCATTAGTCTGGATGAGAGCATCAAATAACCTTTTGAATGCTTCCAAGCCCCAATTCACTGAAGTATCATCAACAGTCCTATCAAATGCTCTCATATAGGTACCAAGCTTCTGAAATATTTTCAGTGTGGAAATTGACAATTTCCCTGTGGTGTTATTTCGTGTTGGTCTCAATTTGATTTTATATTTTTGAAAGTTCGACAGAAAAATGTGTCGCACAACAAAAGGGTGGATCCCACCAAGTAGCTGGTGACATGCCCATTTAACAGTGCTCATGCTATTGTGGCTTCTCGTTGTGGCAATCACCTGATAAAATGCCAGAAAAATTATCCACACATGGATAAAGCAAAATGTAAATTCAACTTTGATCACATTGTGCCAAAACACGAGTTAGACCATCATGAGGCAAACTGCACCCACAATGAGCAGCGACCCTTTCATGTTCGAGACCTGACACATGTGGAGAACTTGAAGGCCAGGAAGGAGCTCTGCCAAACAACAAAGAGGGCAACACTCTGCATCCCCCTCGCCCAGTGCAACAACAAAAACTCCAAGGTGTAATGAGGTGACAGTGGACTCTGGTATGAGAAATGTATTTTTTTTTTGAGAGAGAGAGACGAGAGTATGAATATATTATTAATATTTTCAATAATGACAAATTGAAATTTATTATTATTATTATTATAATTAAACTGATAAAGACTATTAAGAGAACTATATTAAGCCAGCTTAACTGTTTCAAATCTTTACTATTTTGTGAACTCTTGAACCACAATATTGCATACAGTACATAAGTTATTCGAAATTTAATTTCATTCTACAAACTCTGTTTCAAATTATAATTATTTTGTGAACTCTTGGAACACAATATTATAAGTACCTATTTCTTGATAAAATTATCAATTTTATACTCAGATTTACCCTGAACCACAAGATGTTTCAAATTTCAATTTACTTCATGAGTTTTAAATTGTTCTCTTACTTAGTCAATCTTGCTGTGCCTGAGATCGAGTTCATAATCAAATCAATCCTCTTTATATGTCTCTTTTCCATATCATACAAGTACTGGTAACATATACCTAATTAAAGAGATCAATAAGTTGAACTCATTTCTCATTTGTGATTTCATATTATTTACTTCAATAACAATATTTTGATAATTGATTATTGATTAGAATAGAGGAAGCTATTTAGGCAAGAGTTTCTCCTATGTTTGATTGTGATTAGGTAAATTTATAGTACATGTAAACAACTAGAACTGATTACATTAGAGAACCTATACTGTAGTAGCCCACTACTAGAGAATTGGACTATAAGAGGTTAGAAGGATTCAATTTTCTTATCTATAGAATTGGATAAGCAGGGCGTTGTGTGTCACACTTATCGCTCACTTTCTTCTACTATAAATTTGTAACGTTTATACCTTATCAATTCTGAAGAATTGAATCAATGTCAAGATCAGCTTTTATGAATTATGGTAGCCTATTCATTAGCTTTCACGATAAATGTAGTTGTACTATAAAGGTGGGTACGATACTCACTATTTTAATTTGCTCTATTCATAATCTTCCGACGTATTTAAAAACTTCTCTGAACAAATGTAACATGACTGGCAGGTCGGCTTGCCTTTGTTTATTTCATAGTATTTTCTTCTCCTATGATAACAAGTGCTATGGACCTTTTGTGACGTTTCACCAATTAAATGTGTAGAGTGTCAGGATTTCCATAGTATATCTATAGAGGGCGGGGGGCTCGAGAGTCATAACGGTGCAGGCCAAAATAAAAAAAAAATATTGATGAATTCATAGTAGTATTGCAAAGCCTCGATTATCATTTCTCATGAATAATTCTAACAGAAGCTTGGTTGAATGATGAAAGCGATTTAATGAGAATCCCTGGTTACAATTTGTATAGATCATACAAAAACTTAAATCAGAGCGATGGTGTTGTTATCTACATAAACAGAGAAATAGATGCTAATTGTCGCGAGCTCCAACTGGGGGGTTTAGCAACATGCCTCTACCTCACCTTTGAATTGGCAGGTGTTTCTTGTCAACTTCTGGCTATCTATCATAGCCCTAACTCCAGTCTCAGCATCTTTACAGACTCTATTGAATCATATTTCAATGAGCAAACAAATAATAGTAATTGTATTAAAATTTTAGCTGGAGACATTAACTGTAACCTTTTGAATGTCAATCCTCATACGCTTGAAGAGAGGTATTTGGATGTGTTGAACGATGTGGGGCTCGCTTGCTGTGTCGACAAGGTTACTAGGCCAGCTAGTAATACATGCATTGACCACTACTTTGTTAAGTTACCACCCTTGTATGAAGCAGCTACAACTATAGTACAAACCTCAATTACCAACCACTACACCATGTGCATGAATTTATTCACACCTAACAAAAAACCGCCAATAGAGATAATTATTACATGAAAATAGATTGGAATAGCGTAAAAAACACTATGTCATTGCAGAATTGGAACCATGTCACAAACAAAAATAATATCAATCTTGCAACTAATTCATTTATACAAACTACACAGAATATTATTCAACAAATGACAACAAAAACTAAAATATCAGCTAACCATACAAAAATAAAACCATGGATTACTAGAGGACTTATTAATCCCATATGCCATCACGATAAAGTGAGAAAAAAACTTAATAGACAACCTTATTGTATTTCCTTGAAAACTGAATTTACTCATTTTAGAAACATGCTACATTCGACTATAAAACAAGCAAAACATAATTACTACAAAAATAAAATCGATCAAGTTTCAAATAACCCACACCAATTCTGGAATGTAATAGAAGAAATCTCTGGAAAAGCCAAAGAACCCCATTCATTCCCAATCGACGCATTTGCCCAAAGAGGAGATCCTACTTCAAAACCTAACATTAAGGACATTTGGAAAACTTTTAATCAGTATTTCACATCAGTTGGGTCCATACTCACTAGATCCTTGAATCCAGTAGGGCAACCAGAGATCAGAGATCAAGAGTACGTGGTTGATGCTGTCTTCAAATTGAAAGAGGTGACAAAAATGGAATTATCAAAAGTCATTAATAGCCTCAAAGGCAGGAGTGCTCCCGGGTATGACTGTATTCCAACACGAATAATTAAAGACAACCTTCATACACTAATAAACCCAATACACCACATAGTGAATCTTAGCATTCAGACAGGACAGTTACCAGAATACCTAAAAATAGCGAAGATCATTCCAATCCACAAATCAGGACCCAAAAACGAACCTACAAACTATAGACCCATTTCCCTGTTATCTACTCTGTCAAGGATCATTGAAAAATGCATTAGAATACAGTTAATGGAATATTTGAACAGAAATAACATACTAGCACATAACCAATACGGCTTCCAAAAAGATAAAAACACCAATGATGCATTATTTCAGGTAAACAAATACATAATAGAGTCAGTTAAAATTAAAAAGAAATTATCAGCTGAAAGTTATTTTCAGAAATATTTTAGCTCACTGTTAAACAAAACAACAAACTGTAAGTTAGGCCTACTGTAACCTCACTGTGTTTTTTGTTTAATCTATTAAACAGTTATTTGTAACCATTTCACTTTACTTTTGTGTTGAGTGTTAACTTCTTAAAAAATGGCAGGTAATTTTAGACATTCATACTCCGAATTAGCTGACTAATGCTGCATTCAATGTATGGAATGGGACACTACTGTAATAGTACTGAAGCAAGACGTTTGTATCAAGAGAACTTCCCTAACCGAGTATGTCCAAGTTCAAGGTTTTTTGCCACTATTCATCAACGTCTGTCTGAAACAGATTATTTGATATCCAAAGAGCACATTTATGCAGGCAGACCCCGATCTACTATGACTGTTGAGTTAGAAGAACAAGCTCTTAATGAAATTTATGAACATCCAGAGAAGAGCACGAGAGAATTGTCAGTGCAGTTTAATGTCAATCTATTATTTGGAGGATACTAAAAGAGCAACAATTACATACATACCACCTCCAGAAAGTTCATACTCTAGTGCCACGAGACTGTATTCCCCGTGCTGGTATTTGCCGATGGTTTTTAGTAAAACTTGTTAACCCAAACTTTTTAACAACCGTTTTATTTACCGACGAGGCACACTTTACAAGAACAGCTATCGTTAACGTCCACAACCAACATATTTGGGCAGCTGAGAATCCCCATGCCATCAATCCTAATCGTCCACAACATCAGTTTTCAGTAAACATTTGGGCAGGAATCATAGGAGATCATCTACTTCTGTTCGAGCTTCCTCCCAGGCTTTATGGCATAATCTACTTAAACTTTTTAAGAAAGGAGCTATTTATCTAACTTGAAGATTTACCTCTTCAGTTGCGCCAAAACATTTGGTTTATGCATGATGGAGCTCCAGCACACTTCAGTGTTGCTGTTAGTGAACACCTGAATCACAGCTTTACAAATCAATGGATTGGCCGAGGTGGGCCAGTACCATGGCCAGCTAGGTCACCAGATTTAAATCCTTTGGATTTTTATCTTTGGAGACATTTGAAAACCTTAGTATACAATACTCCGATTGATACCATTGAAGAACTCCGATTAAGGATCTTGAACGGAATAGAAATGATAAAACCGACTCCTGGAATATATGAACAGGTCCATCAATCGATGAGAAGACGTCTGAACATATGCATTCAAAACAATGGAGGTCACTTTGAACATCATCTTTAGTCTTTTGGTATAAGTTTAATGTCATTCAGATATGCTACTTTCATATAAGAATAAAATTTTTCATAAAAACCGAATATTTTATTTGCAATCAGCTAAAACTTATGAGTTATTAGTTCTCTCCTCATAAAACAGAAAAAATTTTGTGGTGTAATGTACTACATAAGAATACATTTTATTCAACTTTTATTAAAATTTAGTTTACACAGCTTACATAATTCTTTTCTGAATCAAATTCTCTACAATTTTTATTGCAAAAAATTATTTGTTCACTGGTCATTAAAGAAAGTTATTGGTCATCAAACGTAGAAGTCTGTGTTTTTCTACTAAGATTTTTTGCATATTTCAACTTTTTTCTCAAAAACTACTCACACTACAGCTTCCAGGCTAATTTTATTCAATTTTTCAGATATTTTTCCATATGAATCCAGCATTAGTTTTTCAAAAACTAGTCCCCAAACAATTCAGCATCGGTGTATTTCACCAGAGGAACTGAATTCTGGGCGAAATCTTTCACCCTGAAACACAACTAAAAAATAATCATCGAATTCGATGTTTATAAATATATACGATAATATATATTTACTAATGAAATCATTGATAAAGTAAGTTTCATTTCTAAATGAATATAAATTAAGTTTATTAATGTTGTTATAGAGAGCATTTGCAATAAATTTTAGTTATTCAATAACTGAGCTGTTTTATTTATGTACAGTTACCCATCTATATAAATAAAAATCGAGCCTCAAATTTTGACTTTCAATAACTTTTAATATTATCTTCATGTATAGAATTTACTGAGGATTTAAATAAAAACTCAGAATAATAATTGAGTTTCAAAAACCCTATTTCTCTTATTGACCAAGGTATAAGAGTCTATCGCAATAAACCTTGCATATTGACTAGCCTTCGTAGGTACTGCTGTACTTGATTGTTTCTAATGTCGTTTTCACAGTACAATACAATACAATATAACACAGTATAATACAAACGGCAACCTCATCCAATAGTATATTATAAAAATTTCAATTCAAATATACATTTTATCATTATATATCACACATGTAAACTTTAAAGTAGAAATATTTTTAAAACTCATGTTAGTGACGACCGTTTCGTTGTGTACTGCTTCAAACTAAATTATGTTCAAACAGTGGACTCTCAAAATTTGAGGGTTGTGGTGGGGATTTGAACTCAGCCATATAAATGAGTTTTAAAATACGGTACCTATTTATACTTTAAAGTTTACATTTGTGATATATTCAACAACTAAAAAAAAAGATATTCAATAAAGAAAAACAAAAATAATTGAAATAGAAACAAATAAATAAGCATAAAGTTGTGAACTGTATGAATCATACAGTAATCAAGAATTATTTGAATCATACAAGGATTCAAATAAAAGTTTGATAAAATGATTGGTATTTTACCAGTTCGATCAAAAGCCGCGTTCAAAGAAAAGTTTTATTTTTTTCCTCCACCTACTGTCTAAAGTACTTACTTTACTCCCTGAAACATAATACCAAAGTGTCACTTTTTCGCTCTCGGTAGTAAAAAACAGAAAAACTCCCTAGGGAGTAAAAGTGACTCCATTTAAATAACATGGGAAGCATCTCTATTTTAAAAACTTACATGGTAATAGGTTAGAAGGTCTAAGCTCAGATGAGAAAGCGTAATAGAGGTGTCTGTCATTGAGTCAACTGAATTCAATACCACAACCAGAAATTGGATCAACTCATGAAATATATGTTTGTATGATATTATATTCTTAATATTAGTAGACGATAAAAATTTATACAATTTTTAAAATATTTTATTCTATTCAAAATACCAGCCAACAAATATTTTTGATCTGCATTCTGCAATTCAAATCTGAATATCCGCGTGTATCAAATTCAAATCCGCGTGATCTGGAGTCAGCCATTTTTGGTAGCCTGCCCAGCTGATAAATTATTGTTACAACTTTGGCCGATAGATAGCGCAATCGGCAGTGCCAATCAGACGACCGGTTTTTAGGTTTTAGATTATTAGGTTATGTTGTTAGGAAACATTGTCACCAATACGTAAGTTATTAGAATGATTTAATTTGCAGTTTCTATAAAAAAATGTAGATGGAGGAAAAATGTTGTGTACATCACGAGCGAAAAATACTTTTTCTCCCTCAGGAAAATTGTTGCCCTCGGCTTCGCCTCAGGCTTCAAACTTTTTCCCACAGGGAGAAAAAGTCGTACTTTTCACTCTAGATATAAAAATAACTATTTTTTACCTCAAACCATTGATTAATGTTTCAAAAAAACACTGAAAATATTATTGCGTGCTGTAACAAAAAAAAAATGCAGCAAACCTAACACTATTTATAGCATTTTTGTTTCTTTTAAAATTTCGTTTAAAAAATGTTTTAAACTTTGTTGTGAACCTAGTAGGCAGTTTGATAGAAATTTTTATAAAAAATTTCTGATGGTGTTGAAAAAAGGCGTGTGAATAACCATTGCCAATATATGCCTATATAGGTACAGTAATAACACCAAATCCATGAAATTTATGTTAGTTTGGTTCACTTCAGGTAGGATTTATAATATTATGCTGATATTTTGTTGATAGAAACATGATTCTGATGACTATATCGTCAAGAACTTTAATTATTATAGAAATTGAAAAGATCAAATCATTGTTCTTACATTTTCTTGTTTTCAAAGATATTTTCAGAAATGTCAACACAGTATAGATATGGTATTCTATTTGAATATTAAGGTACCCACCTCACAAAGTATCGATCAAAAATGTGCTATAAGACAAGAATAGAGCGTATTCAACAATAAAAACTCAAGAATTATTTGCAT
The DNA here is from genome assembly GCF_014356525.2 of Nilaparvata lugens. NCBI lineage: Eukaryota > Metazoa > Arthropoda > Insecta > Hemiptera > Delphacidae > Nilaparvata > Nilaparvata lugens. The sequence goes on from NC_052518.1 coordinate 97,601,810, forward strand.
GTGAAATAAATAAATAAATTTTTCTCCCGCCAAGCAACAGTCAGTCGAGCTGTCGAATTAATTTTAAATTTCTAAAAATTATAATATTATATTAAAAACATTGCTCATTCCTCTCCCTTCTTGCATGTGCAGTTTTACTGCCTATTTTTATATTTTGTGGCTACAATACTGAGTTATACATTGCCGAACTTGGCATTATTTGGCTATTTAGCCCATTATCAATTTATTATTTTGGCTGTGGAAATTCTTCTTCCTGAAGAAGTTGAAATTTTCATGTTAAAAGCGTTTCAGCAGCATTTTCTTTTTCTATAATAAATTCAAATGGAAGGAAACTTATTAATGTTCAATATTTCAAATTGGATTTCAGTATTGAAAATTCTCTTGATGATCAGTTTGGTTTTGTATATTTGTATCAGTTTGTATTTTCTACATAGCTGAATAATAAATTCAAACGGAAGGAAACTGGTGAATGTTCAATATTTCAAATTGGATTTTAGTATTGAAAATTCTCCTGATGATCAGTTTGGTTTTGTTAATTCTCATTAGTCTGAGTAATATTTGACAAATTACTTCATTATAAATTGTTTCAACACAGTGTATAAATTGTTTCAAAACATAAGTCTCATTCAGAAAGTACACGGAAAATTAGAAAACAAGTGAATAAATTAACGTTCCTTTGTAACCTCAATCTTCTACTAGGTGAGACCGTTTCATTTTTTTATTACTGACTATTAAGTATTAGTTTTGATTTCTCAAAAAGATAAATCTAGTGATTTGAAGTGCTGGCTACCATTTCTTTAAATAATATTTAAAAACGAGAAATAGCAGGTAAATTCCTACATCTTCTAAGCATGCAACAACGTTCATAAACTTTTGGAAAACGCCAAGGTAAAACTGATTTGATTTTATTATTATCGATATCTCACCAAAAATAGATTTACTTTGAAAAGCCAAAAATTAACATTTTAAAATGAAACCTAAACAGCTTACAAATTGAGGCTAGGCCTATGACCAAACATGGTTCGTTATGTGGAAAATGTAAAACTCCTGTGCAAAATTCAGATTGGGGATTATTGTGTGAAGGGTTTTGCAAAAGTTGGTACCATATTCGATGCATAAATGTTTCAAACATTGAATATAAGAAAATTCAGACACTCGGTGGAGGTCTTATATGGTATTGTTCTGAATGCAAGGTTAGAGTAGCAAACATGATCAAACTAAATGTACATAATATAGATGAAACCACAAAAAACCAAGAGAAAACTATTGACAATGAAACTTTTTCAGATCTTTTAGATGTAATTGGCAAAATAAGTGAAAGTCTTGCAACACTAACAGGCCGTGTAAAAAATTGGAACTGTCCAATACAAACTCGGACCAAACTGCAAGTAAAAATGATAAAAATGAAAACTTGTCTTCATTAAACTTGACTCAACATGATATGTTGCTAAACCTGACACCTTATTTAATATATAGAAGCAAGAACAGAGTTGGAAATTCAATTGTTGAAATAGAAGGTAAACTTCTAAAACCGAACGATCTTCCAATTGGACAAAAAACCTCTTGCGAATTGCAAAGCTGTGATAATAACTGTGAACTTTCTGTTATAACTAATCCCGACTTACCATTGCAAAATAATGTACAAAATATTAATATGTCTCTTGAAATTTTAAACATTGACGAAGATGGTGTCAACTCAGACCCAACTGATGCCCTTTTTAACAGACAAGATAATGGAAATAATGACTTGATTGTAGATGAAGATAAGTGGAAAAAGGTCATTAAAAAGAATTAAAAAAGCAAAAATAAGACTTATGCCAAAAAACTTGATTTGGGGGCATGCTTCGACTGCATCGGATGTGCAACTGCTTCAGAAAAAGGCAATCAGAATCATAACCTTCTCAGACCGCCTGGAACATTGCAGGCCACTGTTCAGAAAACTGAGAATTATGACAATGTTCAGCCAGTACATATATTGCTCATTAATATATGTAAAAGACAAATTGGACAGCCTGAAGAAACGGAGTAGCGTACATGTTCACCGAACCCGAGGTGCAGGGAACTTGGATATACCCCGTAGCAGACTGACAGGGACCCAAAGGAGCTTCCACATAGCGGCTCTTAAATTGTTCAATCAGCTCCCCAGGTCTGTTAAGGATGCAGAAAAAATGCTTTCAAACGCACGATAAAGGAGCGACTGGTAAAGCGGCCCATCTGTTCGCTGACGGAGCTGGAGGATGAGCCTTTATTCCCCAACGATGTCCATGGTCTCACCAGAATCTGAGGGAACGTGCCCCTCGTCTTCCTTGACACAGTCTGTCTGGTCATCCCAGCTAACGACGAAGGATTCAAGTATCAAGTATGAACTTCCTCACCTGACAGAGAACAGAAGACTTGCTACTGATAATCTCAAGAAGAAAGGAGACCTGCAGCCAATTCTCCCTATTAATTTGAATATAATTTATGTAGCACAATTTAAAGTTCCTAATGCTAATGCTAACAGCCTCACGTATCTATTTTTGAAAGAAATTCTGTAAGATTCATAGTAGATATAATAGGAGGAATAGTTCGTAATTGAGATTAATAAAAGTCATCAATATATTTTACCAAAATAACTGATCAAATTTAGCATTTTCCCCACAACACTTTTTACGATTAACAGGAATTTAACTCGTCTTTATCGTTCAACATTTAATATTTTAAGATTTTCTGTAGGTCTTTCATTTTCAATGCTCAACTGAATGTTGTAAAAAGTACAACACGCAACCACTCATGTTCTTTATAATGGACGCGACTACCGGAAAGTTGAAATAGTTCAAAAATAAACTAAATATGTCCATAATGAATGACAATGTGCATATATTCAATACTACGTATTACTACTTGGTAAGATGAGTAGCCTCAGTTGAACCCAGTATGATGAGTAGCCTATCTTAACTGCGTCTCTATTATGGAAGTTTTAATGATTAATCAGCAGTTTCTTATAATTCCAATTGAAGTAAATTTTATTAAAGTAATTTTTAATAAGTAGTATGCTCCAATGATAATTGTGTGTCTATCTAAGTACTAGTAGGTAATATTATTTGGTGACTGATGATGCATGGTTTTGCTTGCAATTCATTATTATAGAATAACCTTTGAGCCTAAGTATAACTGACTGGATCGCTTGAGTCCTCATATTTTGTATTAATGACAAAGCCTATTGTATAAACTGTACTTAATGGTCAATAAAGTATTCTATTCTAAACAAGAGATTGAAAAATCATAGATACCTACAGTTCTGTGCAATAAATTGCAAAACAGTGATTTCATAAGATGAATAAATTGTGATTATGATTTCATAAGATATTTAAATTGATTGTATCTTAATACAATCAAGATATGTGATCAAGATATGGCTTTTATATGATAATCAAGAACTGACTTAACTATATGCAGAAGACAATTCAACTACATAGTAAATAAACTAATAAATATTATTCCAGAACATTTTATAAAAATAAAACCCTCTAAAGCACTTAAAACAAAAATTGAGAACTGGATCAAGACCGAAAATGTTGTAGTCAAACTATTTCAACTCTAGGCATTCATCAACTCTTTATTATCATGTTTTATTCAAATTATTTCCCCCTTTACTATCTGAAAATTGTCTATCAAACTATGATTTTGTTACTTTGTCTTATCGTTTGTGAGTATTGAGATGTGACCTGGTTTCCATAGTTTTATTTATTCTAGTGGTTTGAATTAGTTCTTTTTTTCCATTGACATGTTTGCTGTACCTAGTTGCTCAAACTCACTGCCGGCGCACAAGTTTTCTTTGCCGGTAGTGCCATTTTGTAAGTTAAAATATTTGTTTTATCAATCTGTATGTCAAGTAAGTTTCTTCATAACTTCAAGCAATTGCTCTTAAAAGATGAATCTTCATAAAAAATATGAAAGCTATTATGAACATATTTAGATTCCTTTTGAATTGATGTAGAGTAATAGATGAAGATGAGCGTTGATCCAACTATTTACACATATAGACCTAGGCCTATAGAGGGTTTATAACTAAATATTGGACTATTTTAAACAGAATCTCCCGCTGGAAGGTGTCAGTACCTTGACCGCTTTTGGAGTGACGAGATGCTCTGCAGACGATAGAAGATCCTTGCAGTTGATGTAAAGCTGCGTACAGATATACGCGCCTCCAACCCGCTCCGCCCACGCTCCGCCCTCGTTCCGCCATCGCTCCGCAATCGCTCCGCCCCTGCTCTGCAGTCGCACCGATCATGAACGTTACGGGAGATGTTAGCTCTTCTCGCGTTCCACTCTTGCTCTCCGGTCGATCATCAATCGCTCTGCTCGAGTGACGTTCGGTTGCGGAGCAGAACGAAAGTCTGTACGCACCTTAAGACTGTCAGACCTGAATCCTAAAACAATTAACAGAAAAATTAACAATGCGGCAATCTATCTTTCAAATATACAATAAATAATTTGACATTTAATTTTGTCTGAAGATACAAGTGTTTCAAAATTTGGATTGGGAATCAAATATAACAAAAAATCTGGGTGGCTTGAATTGGAAATGAATTTAGAAATACAAAAGAGAGAAATGAAGAGCTGAAGAATTTTCTCTGCTTACAATTTATAATACATTTTCTCACCATCAAGCCATCATCAATCCTATTAATAATAATAAAATAATTATTATTAATTATGGACGCTTATGTGAACTATATGCTGATGACATTGCCCTTATCAGAAAAACGCCAGATGAGATACAGCAAGCACTTGACATGTGGCGATCCAAACTGGAAGGAGCTGGCCTCAGAATCAGTAGGGAGAAAACAGTTTACATGCACTGTGGTGTTAGTGGCATTGTCAGTCGGGCACCACACCTGCAAGTACTCCTTTGGAGGATGTTCAGCAATGCAAGTATTTAGGGTCGATTATCAGCAACGATGCAGACATTTCGAGCAGGATTAATACGGGTTGGATGAAATGGAGAGAGCTGACGGGAGTGCTTTGCAGTAGGGAGGAGAATGGGTGTTCTGGTCCAGTGTGTGTGTGTGTGAGTGTGTGTGTGTGTGTGTGAGTGTGTGTGTGTGTGTGTGTGTGTGTCATGAAGGGTAGTAGAATACTCGATTCTTAAGGTTAAATAAAGAAAAAAAAAAAAAAAAAAAAAAAAATTTTGTGTTATCAGTTTGTTTAGAACTTGATGAGTATAGATGAGATGTGGAATGTGGATTGTTTTTTATTATTATTTTTTTTCTCAATTTAACTAACATTGTGTCGTTGGTCTTGGAACTATCTGTTACTATCTGTAAATAATTCTATAGTAATTTTTTTTATCGTCACTGTTTTTTTAGGGAAACCTCGTATGTGTTGAATTTCATTTTTTTTGGGATAGAAAAAAAAAACCGAACAACATCAAATTATATTTCATTGGAAAAAAAATTATCAAAGAAACAAAATTTTTTTCTGTATAAAAAAATATTTTTTATTGGACAAAACGATATATAGACTATACAATATTTACAACAATTTACAAACCACCCCCCCATCATCATCATTGGGGGTAATGGTGATAGTGGTGGATCTCCACCACTATCACTATGTTTGGGGGGTGAGGGTGTTGGGGTGGAGGATTTTGTGGTGGAGAGTTTCGGGGTGGAGGGTTTCGGGGTGGAGGGTTTCTGGGTGGGGTTTGATGGAGGTGGATGGTGGGAGGGGGTTGGGTTGTGTTTATATATAGAGGGGGGTCAGGGGCCAATAACTCCTCCAATGTTGAGTGGGGCCACAATAGAATGCCCATACACATTAAGGGCAAAGTGTATAAAGCTGCAGTGCGTCCAGCAATGATATATGGTGCAGAGTGCTGGCCTCTGAAAAAGCAACAAGCAGAGAAACTTCGTACTGCTGAGATGGGCCGGAGGTGTAGGTAGACTGGACCACGTTAAAAACACTCATTTACGTGGCAGTTTTGAAAAAATAATGGAACGAAGACTGCGATGGTATGGCCATGTAAAGAGACGCCCACCCGAAAACATGACTAGAAAAGTGCTGGAGATAGAGTCACATGGGCCAAGGCGCAGAGGCAGACCACGCCTAACATGGATAGTGCTTAGAGATATGAGACAATTGCAACTAACAGCAGAGACGACCCAAGATCGCAATCACTAGTCACTTACATCCAGAAGAGCAGACCCCAAATAATGGGAAAAAGGCAAGGAAGAAGAAGAAGAGCTTATGAGGACATGGCTTACAGAAAAAAAAACAATTATTACTATCGTTACATCTATCAATTTCGATTCTTAACATAAAATTATAGAATCAATTAAAATAATATACTGAAAAACTATGAACAGATGAGTCATACATAAGTACTTCAAATTATAACTATATGATTATTATAATTGGGAATATAGATCTACTATATAATATTATAGTGTAACATTATCTCATTGTAAAAATATAATTACTGTATTTTGAAAATCAATGGAAGTAACGTTAATTCTCCTAATCCACTCATCAGTGGAGCAGACACATGAGCTGTTCACTTGAAATCTGAAAATAAGCCATTTTGGGCGGAAAGATATTTCATATTGTGATGTATTTCGTTGTCACATATTCTGGACAAAAAAAATGAATTCAACGAAGACAATAGATTGACCAATATAATACCATAGACAATAGGTAGCATAAGAGTTAAGATCATTTGGGTATGAACTGAAACTGTTGCCTCATCAACAATACATTATTAGTCTATTTCGGACATTCAAAATGTGATCTAAATTTGGGAGAGAAACAGTACAAGGAGTATCCTTAGTTTTTTCTCTCCCGATCAATTATTCTTGTAAAATATTGAATAAATATAAAAATAAACATATTAAATTGCCTATCAACAGTTGAAGAAACTTAATATAACATATAAATTCATTATAAATACTGAGCTAAATTAAAAACTTAGTTAAGCATTGAGTAATAGGATGACTATGATTGATTGATTTTATAAAATAGCGAACATGTTCAAGAGACTCAAGTTTTGAAGTACATTAAAAGAAAAAATAGTAAACTACAGTACTTGTAATGTTTCAAGAACTGACCGTTGTAGAACTGACGGGAGAGATCATCTAGGTCGGAAGTGTCTAAAACCTTGAAAAACTGTAAACTAGGCCTACTAAAATCTTGAAGAGTTTAAAACAGGCCTATAACCACCCTCAGTAAATTGAGAATCTATATGCAAATTGAGAATCTATATGAGTAGTTCAGACGTAATGATGCGTCATTCATGAATTTCCTATCCCGTACTTGTATAAGCAAATTCTTTCCATTATTATATTATAGATGTAGTGTTAACTACTGAGTCAACTATTATGTTCAAATAGCACAAAGAGCTTAATACTAAATAACTCAACTCATGATGAGGCATAGCAGAAAATATGATCAGATTATCAATAATGAAACAACATTTATTTATGGACGATGTCCACATGAGCTTTTTGATTGTGCCTAGGTAATGAGATAAGATTATGAGATCAAACGTCCATGCCTACTGGTGGGATACGAACCCACGACCAGGTAGCACTAGCAGACTGATGAGTACAACGCCTTAGTCGTCTCTGCCAACCTGATCCTGGATGAACATCAACATGATTGGTTCAAAGTTTCAAGTCAAATAAACGACAGTTTATTAGCATGAGCCGTATGGGAGGTGAGTAGATACATACTATGAAATCCCAATAATGATACTCAAACTCACTAACAAACGAACAATTATTAAAAAAGGATCGTTCCAGAATTGAATTGCACTATTTTTATAACTCTTTACATGGCAGGAATAGGCTGAAATTTTCTCCAAGGTTTAGTGACAGAGCTCTAAAATTTTCATGAGGCTGCCATGATTCATTATCAGTTAGGAGCAATCCAATATGGAGCTGATACTCACTTCTACCTCCAAATAATAATACGCAGTGTCATCAGTTTTTTAAAGAGTAAAACTAAGATTCACCGCAAGTGTAGTATGTATGGCTAATTTCAACATTTTTTCTAGAGTTCCTAATGAATTTAGTGTAAAAGGCCTTGGTCGGACATCTTTGACAGTGTTTGGGACACGTGACGTGGATGCACGGCCGCTTCCTTGTTTGTCGTGTAATGTTATTCTTCCTTCAACAGACGATTGGCGCAAACGAGAAACAATTTGCTTTGATATAACGTCGTTAACATACACACTACACAACTCAAATTCAGTGGCACTTTTATTATTTCCTGTTAAAAATGGATAACACTACTTAATTTTCATTTGGCGGTAGAAGTGATTGGTAGCTCCATATTGGATTGCTTCTAACTGACGAATGAACAATGGCAGCTGCATGAAATTTTACAGCACTGCATCTGGGAGTAAGTTCCCTGAAAATTTCAGCCTTTTCCTGACATGTACAAGATTATAAATGAATAGTGTGAGTTAATTCTGGAACGATCCTCGTACAAACACATTTGAGAAACTAAGTGTTTTTTGGTGGATGATGCCCGCATAAGTAATCACTGAGTAATCAGTGAGAGTTTACCGTATCTAAACTCCATTCATTCGACGGGATTCGAACCCACAATATTAGTCAGTGATATATGGATACGTTGTAAAAGTTTGATAGCTCACCGTTACCTTATCTGACTACGCCACCACAACCACAATGTAATGCTTCAACAGCTCACATGTCAGGAAATATGTCGAAATACACTCTTTCCCATGGATTCCATCAAAACTCCGTCGAAATGCATTTGAGATACTCTCGAACCAATCATGATCTGTAAACATACACCAGTACTGTAAATTATTTTATCAAAACTATCAATGAAATCAAAGAATTACATCAAGTAGAGATGCTCTCGAACCAACAATGTGCACTACCATAAATAATATGAATCATTTCATCGAAGACTTTCAATTAAATCAATAATAATATGGAGTAACCTGGCTGGCTCAGGTCTGGTGTCGGATTGTTGGTTATTTGCTTCAATCTGAACAAAACAGACAAACTCCATCTAGTACCCTACCCTGCAAGCAACCTCGCTGTAAAACCTGCCCTATCACTGACCCCTCTATTTTCTTTACTAGTCTAATCACCAACTTCAACCATCAAACTCAAAGATCCAGTAATTGCATCTCCAAAAATTGCATTTACCTCATCTCCTGCAACTTCTGTCCTGCCTTTAACAGGTGAAACCACTACTGCCATAAATCTCCGAATCAATAATCACAGAGCATCCTTTAAAAATAATACTTCACTACCCATGCCTCTGAGCACAACAACGACTTTGACCAAAGTCAATCTTATCCTAAATTTTTGTGATTTGTCAAATTTTCATCCTGAACATTATTGAAGGCAGAGTTCGAGTAATGGTCTAGTAATTTCATAGTTGTTACATGCAGTCATCTGCGACTGTGAGAATTCTATTGTCATATCTTTGCAGTATTACATGATGATAGTTGTGAGTTAATGAATTATATAGTTTACCTCTGGAAAATGGAGTCTCATACAGAAGTTGATACTTTCACGGCCATTTGTTCATGGTCCTTGTAAACCCGGGGAGTATGTGAGCAAATCAGATCAGCATTCCCAATCGAGCCAGGCTCAACTAAATATTTAAATTTGTTAAGTCAAAGCTTGGAGAGCGCATATAATGTTGAACCTTGCTGTTTTTTGTCACTTGCCTCACAGCCAATTTGGAAGGCCAAGGGTTGCAGGGCTGCTACGTTTTCTGAAACATTCATTCAACATACATTTCAAACTTGACAAGTGTCAGGACAAAATTTCACTCCAAAAAGGGTTTTCCAAAAACAAGAGTAACGCCCATTAATGTTTCAAAGGTAAAAGGATAGGTTAGGTGGTTAGAATATCGGTTTTAAATGACTGTAGTGTTCCAAGGGAAATCTCTGATAGTATATCAGATATACTGGTGTCAGCTATCCACTATAGAAGGCAGTGGCAAGACAGAGAATCGACAACGCTGTTCTTTCTACACTGCCATTATAACGTGGACTTTACTATATTTGGTGGTCACATTTTGCAGAAGCGAATAGGCCTCATATCAACGCTCAGATACCAAGATGTACATCAGGTCTTAGTTAATATATGTTGATTCAAGATGTATGAGAGATCTTGAAATATTATGTTGTAGTCGAATTAACATGCGTATCTGAATCTAAATCAATGGCAACTTAATTTCCATACCATTAGTTGATTGATAAATGAAGGTGAAGAATTTTTAATTGAGGGTACCGTAGACCTACAGGTTATCGAGAATACTCATAAGTAACAGATCTTATGGATCGACAGATATCAGTAGGCTATAATCGAAAGGATTATGGGACATTGGAGTTGCGATTATTAAAATGTTGCTTGTTGAGGCCAAATATTGAATCTAATAGTATATTTCGCACCTAGGGCCGAAAATGAGACTTTTCCGGCTCGAAATCGGTTTTCAAGTCCGAGGCCGTAGGCCGAGGACTAGAAAAGATTGAGAGCCGGAAAAACATTTTTGCCCGTGGTGCGAACGCTATTTTTCGCCACACAGAGAAATAAACAATATATATGAGAATAATTGTTTATTAAGCAGTTCCGAAAACAAAAGTGGAAGGTCATAGCTCTAGCTATTAGTATAGTTATTAGTATCTAGTTATTAAAGTATAGAAAACTGAAGAATACATAATACTTGGAAACCTCACAGAATCATATTGATTTTTCCAATACATCAATAAATTTTAATTCTATTAGGATCCTCCTCAATTTGAATCAGGCAGCCTTTTGTTTTCCCAATTCCAAAAAAAATACCTAAAATACTCGTTTCACTGGGAATTCGTGTCTGATAGTAGCCTACATTATAACTGAAGAATATAAATTATTACTCATTTAATTGTGATCTATTCATGTTTTTCTTATGAAATTCAATAAATTATAGGCCTACAGCATGAAGACTATGTCCAATTCATTTGTACTGGTGGCAAAATTTTACATTGAAAATAATTATTTGATAAAATCCAAGTTCAATAGTAATGAAAACAAATTCCTTCAAAAAATAATTGATAATAATACGTTTCGAGGGAAAAAATTAAGAACAAAAAAATGGGAAGCATCGGGGGATTTGAACCGAGGTACCATCGCTCCGTAAGCAAGCTCCTTACCGCTGCGCTACATAGACGTTCGTAAATGGTAGTCTTATAACCTGCTGATAAAAATACACACTTTGGGCTATGGAACTTCAATTAGCCTACGGTAGCATAGATGAATTTGAACATTAATATTCTGAAAAATCTAGAAGGAAAATAGAAATTTGGGCTTCCAGGTGCACGAGATTGATATTTTTAGAATCTATGTTCAAAATTTGGAGATCTAAATCATTCCCGTTTTTCCGGTATGCAATCCACAAGTTGACATGTTTTGATGCGAACAAACACAACCCCACTCTCTCTTATTATATAGAAGAAGAAGATATCTTACCTCTATTTCATACATCCAAATAAAATGATAGTATATTACTGCAGAATACTTTATTCAATTCTAGAAGCATAACTGATTCTGTTTCATAAACTATTTGTTAGAACGTTCAGCACCATGGATATTGCCCAAGTAGTTCCAAAACTATCCACCAGGTTTTGTGATAAACGCAGTACTATGAGGTTTGAGGTTAGATTCTATTATACTCTGAAAATTGAATTTGAGTAGTTTATAATATCTTATTTGTATTTCATTCATCCAAATGAAATGATAGTATCTTATTGCAAAATACTTTATTCAATTCTAGAAGCATAAACTGATTCTGTTTCATAAACTATTTTGTAAACCCGTTCATATCAAATCAGAATCAGCTGTTATTCAAGGTCATTTTACAGCCCTAGGGCCGTAAAGTTTTACCGGCCTGGTCGGAAAACAATCACTTTCGGCCACCATATGACGCACGTAAACCAGCTCATTACATCCAAGTGTGGCGAAAAATAATAAACGGCCCTGACAACATAGATTATACAAAATCACAGAAGGTGATTAAATTCTCTCGATGGTCCTGACAACATAGATTATACAAATTCACAGAAGGTGATTAAATTCTCTCGATGGTCCTGACAACATAGATTATACAAATTCACAGAAGGTGATTAAGTAGCCTACTAAAGTGTATGAAAACATCAAAAATCTCATGTTGCCTGCTCCAAATGGACGCATCGTTGAAAGGTTCTTATTTCTTTTTACTTATTGAACGAATCCGTTCAAAAAATCATACAACATTTTAATGAAAAATGCTACCAGAAGATCTTGCAGTTCGGTCAAAAAATCACACAATCCCTGGCCTGTGAAATATAAAATATACAGATGAGAAATTAACTTTACAGTACAGTAAAACGTCTACGCGTATAATTCGTTATTCTCTATAATTTGTTGTGGAAGCTCAGTCAATTGAAAAAACTAATTTAGCTCATAGTAGAGCAAAGTATTTCGGTCGCCTGGATCATTCATAGAAAAATCGAGCACTGTGTTATCTATAGAAATATATTATCTAGGTTATCTATTTTACCGTAATTGAAAAATAAATTGCAGATACCTATGTACGGCTACTTACCATCCAGTATGCGGAAACCATGAAGACCCAGAAAATTTTGACAGAAGTCTCCACACCCATCATCCACATGATGATCCCAATCTTTTGAAAGGTGAAGATCTTTCCAGGTCCCTGTGAGTAATGCAAATGATTTAATACAGTGTCTGAATGAAAAAATTAGTGATTTAAATTCATAACCTACATTTTATAAAGTAGATCCGCTATTCAACTATTAGTTTAAGGTTTGTTGTAAATAATTCACTCGATCTGAGAACTGTACATAATATCAATACTTAGTCGAATTATCCAACATTAATAATTCATTTATAATGTGTTATTAAATCAATAGAATCATCAGATAGTCTGTTCATGATTTTATGATGTAGAGATGTAGAGATAGATTTCAAATGAATAAATTCAAACAATAGCAAAAATAATAAAAAGTTTACACATCCATGTGAAAAATGTTGAGAACGGAGGATTTTTGTTAAGAGTAGACTACTCTACTGTGACTAAAATTCATCAAAATCTTTATTATTATACACTTTTAAAATGTTTTAATTAATAATTTATAGCAGTGATGAAAAATAGCCCACGTATCTCATCCACTTCAAGTTCAATGTTCTAATCTAAAGTTTTCTATTCCATTCTAAATTATTGAAATTGTTTACTATTTTTTATTTTCTCTTCTCCAAGGAAGCTAACTCACTCTTCGAATATCTCAAATAAAACCAAATTTCTTTGCTGTTTAAAATCTTCCAATATTATATTCTTTGAAAAATTTTGTGTTCGATTTGATTTGATCTTGATATCATGAATGTAATAAATTGCATTCCTGTGATGTATTGCGGTCGGTCGCCTGTGATTGCAGCGTAATTGAACGTGTTAATACCTACAAATATTTGGGGGTCACAATAGACCATAAATTATCATGGGCCCCGCACATTCAAACAGTAAGGCAAAAACTTGGAAAATTTATGTTCGCCTTTTCGCAGCTTGCTGACTGTAGGGCATTGCAGGTCTGTTTACTTTTCCTACGTGCAGCGTTGTTGAGTCTCGGCGTCGTTGTTGCGGCCTCTTGCTGTCACTCAGAGAACCCTAATAAAAATAATTTTAAATAAACCCATGCGATACCCTACAGAACAACTTTTTTCCGAATTCCATGTCCTTATTATCAGACAAATATACATAAAAACCCTCCTCACCTTCACCAAATCCTACAAAGCAGAAATATTAATTTACTGAATCACCACACAATTACCAAACTAGACATAGATTAAATTTTAGATTTGGTACTCCTAGAGCCACTTTAGCTCCAGCAAATAACACCCATTCCACATTGTGCACCTCCTCCACCGAAATTTGCCTACATCAATCCAGGAGGCTGAGGGGCGCAGTGTACCTGTTTACAAAAGAAAAATAGTCCAATGGCTATTCAACATTGGCAGGGATGCTTCGGAGGCCCTTGTCAATTCACCCCACACCTGGGTTTCGTCTTAGATATTCGTCTACAGATATTCCCATTTTTCATTTTGTTATAAGCCATTAGTTTTTCCGTGTTTCGTTATTTTTTCTTTTTTTTCTCTCTCTTCTTGCTTGTGTTTAGTTTCTTGTTTTTGATGCAGCGCTCTATTAACTCTTTCAACCTTATAGCACCAACCTATATCAGTAATAGATTTAACCTATTTTATTTTCTACATTTGAAGTTATTGCTTAATTAAAGTTTATTTTTGTTTAAAAAAGTAAAATTTAAAAGTTTTTCAAGAAATGATTTCGATTATCCTGTATTTCTCAAGGCTTTTCTAGATAGGAATTCTTTCCCCACACACGGATTTATAGTCTAAGTGGGGAAATATATTTCCTTGATTTGTTTTTGTATAACTGTTATTGTTATTAGTTATTTTGTATAACTGATATGTATATGATTTTTTTTTTTGGAAATAAAAATTGAATTGAATTGAATTCATGATTGATTTGAATTACACGACAAAAAACTGTGTGAGAGTAATTGCAAATAATTGTATTTGTTAGCTGAGTAAATTCAAAAAGAGGAAAACTCACCACCCAATGGATGCAGCGCGACACGACTCTGAAGATGTTCATGACGTTCAGAGAGTACATTTGGTCGATCATAATAACAACAGCAATCTAGCAGAACCGCTAAAACATAGTAAAAAATATAATGTAAAGATAAATACATTAATATATAACATAGAGAAAATATAGCATAAGATATGGTATAGGTAGTTTATGTTCCAAATTTCAAGCCGAATTTTTGGTTAATTCAAGCCGAGTACTGTCTATTATTACTGTTTTGGCGGGGTGAACAGCACAGTATGAGAGACTACTATTCGCTTGAGTTAACAGTGTAATTTAGAACATAAACGCCCTACAATGGGATATCTTCTTATGCTATATTTTCTCTATGTAAATATAGAATTATAATATTAAGCACAGACGTTGAAGATTACAATTTTCTAGTGAACAGTTAAAATACAACGGGATCCCATTATTGCTCTCATAAAACACAATTAATAAAATGAAGCTTAGACTTGAAAAATATAAAAGAAATAATCTCAAACAAAATAAAATCTCTTGACAAAGTGTGATTTATTGATTGATTCTTACAAAAGTACATCATAAGAATGATTGGGAGAGAAAAAAAATAAGGTAACCTTGTGCTATTCCTCTCCCAAATTTGGATAAGGCTACACATAGTCCGAAATAGGTCGTCTTGTTGATCACTTCACAAAATGTTCAGTCCTTAATTATTTTTACAAAGTAGATTTTTTAATTTAGATGCTTCAGAGCACAAAAGAAATATTTCACATTATTATCACTAAAATAGGAAATATTCATAATTATATTGAAGGACATAAAAAACAAACTTAATTCATTCTAAAGTAGGCACTCAGGTGTCCATATCAAATTGGATTTCTTTATACTTGGAAACGTTAAACTTGGATTTATATGTGTGATAATTTAATTCTCACCTATATATTGACATAAATACATGCAAATCCAATTATGTCTATCAATGCTTGCTGCATGGATA